>NC_091363.1:16201874-16286874 GCF_038502225.1 Cherax quadricarinatus | reverse complement strand
GCTTATACGGCAGGTTAGGTTCCAGTCTACTGCGGTAAAGGATGGCCCCGCTTATACGGCAGGTTAGGTTCCAGTCTACTGCGGTAAAGGATGGCCCCGCTTATACGGCAGGTTAGGTTCCAGTCTACTGCGGTAAAGGATGGCCCCGCTTATACGGCAGGTTAGGTTCCAGTCTACTGTGGCAAAGGATGGCCCCGCTTATACGGTAGGTTAGGTTCCAGTCTACTGCGGTAAAGGATAGCCCCGCTTAAACGGTAGGTTAGGTTCCAGTCTACTGCGGTAAAGGATGGCCCCGCTTATACGGTAGGTTAGGTTCCAGTCTACTGCGGTAAAGGATGGCCCCGCTTATACGGTAGGTTAGGTTCCAGTCTACTGCGGTAAAGGATGGCCCCGCTTATACGGCAGGTTAGGTTTCAGTCTACTGCGGTAAAGGATGGACCCGCTTATACGGCAGGTTAGGTTCCAGTCTACTGCGGTAAAGGATGGACCCGCTTGTACGGCAAGTTAGTTTCTGCGTCGGGTGAGTGAAGGAAAACACTGGCTGGAGAGATGCTTTAGCAAAAATTATTTAGCATTGTTCCTATATTTTTTACGTTTATGTACTTACACACAGACTCTAATCTATAAAAATTAACGTTAACCAAATACACATACTCTCATATGTAAAACAACTAAGGTGAAAAAATATTGAAATTCTAAGCACTTTTGCGATTGAAAATGTGGGAATTCACGAACGTTTCGAATTTCACTATTTTTTTCACAGTGGTTTGTTTTGCATATTGTGATACCACCTGTTTACTGTCATGTGATGTTATTACATACTCTCATATACGTACATACGCTCACATACACTTACATGCCTGGTGGCCTGGTGGCTAAAGCTCCCGCTTCACACACGGAGGGCCCGGGTTCGATTCCCGGCGGGTGGAAACATTTCGACACGTTTCCTTACACCTGTTGTCCTGTTCACCTAGCAGCAAATAGGTACCTGGGTGTTAGTCGACTGGTGTGGGTCGCATCCTGGGGGACAAGATTAAGGACCCCAATGGAAATAAGTTAGACAGTCCTTGATGATGCACTGACTTTCTTGGGTTATCCTGGGTGGCTAACCCTCCGGGGTTAAAAATCCGAACGAAATCTTATCTTATCTTACACGCACCCATATATCGACAGACTCATACATTTATGCTCTCCTACATACACGCACTCATTCATGCATGCACTAATACACACAAGCGCTCATTCACATAGGCACTTATACTCATTCCCTGACGTACTCGTACACTCATACATACACGCACTAACTGACTCATACATGCACTCAAGTATACCTAACACAGTAGGAAACAAAGAGACTTAATAAATTTGATCCATTAAAAGCTGGAAGATTTACGGGAGACAATTTTGGATGGTTTGATCGGAATTTACGAAGGTCATTAGGTCAAATTTGTGAGAGGCTGTATGTTCAGGAGGCCAAAAGTTGTGAGTTAAGAGAACTTTAGGACTCATAAGGCAAAGAACTGAGCCTACTTTGTCTTGAGGATATTCACAATAACAAAATTGATCTGTGAATCTCATTCATTCTCTGTCTGTCAGTCTGGTTGCCTGTCTGTGTGATCGTTAACCACTCAGTTTGCTTTCCTACCTGTCTGCTCTCTCTTGCTTGCTTTCCTGTCTACCTGCTAACCAGCCTGTATTTCATCAGCCTGTATTTTGTCTGCCTGTATTTTATCTGTCTGTATTTTTGTTTACCTGTCTCTTGTTCTATTTTACTGTCTACACAAGTGTCTACATACCTGTTTCTCTGTCACCCAGCCTCTCTTTGTCCTTTTATTTCCTTTGACTTTCTATCTGCCTTGCTTTCCCTCTTCTTCTTTGTCTTTCTGCCTGCTTGTCTGTCTTTCTGCCTGCTTGTCTGTCTTTCTGGTTGCTTGTCTGTCTTTCTGGTTGCTTGTCTGTCTTTCTGCCTGCTTGTCTGTCTTTCTGCCTGCTTGTCTGGCTTTCTGCCTGCTTGTCTGTCTTTCTGCCTGCTTGTCTGTCTTTCTGGCTACTTGTCTGTCTTTCTGGCTGTTTGTCTGTCTTTCTGGCTGTTTGTCTGTCTTTCTGGCTGCTTGTCTGTCTTTCTGGCCGCTTGTCTGTCTTTCTGGCTGCGTGTCTGTCTTTCTGGCTGCGTGTCTGTCTTTCTGGCTGCTTGTCTGTCTTTCTGGCTGCTTGTCTGTCTTTCTGGCTGCTTGTCTGTCTTTCTGGCTGCTTGTCTGTCTTTCTGGCTGCTTGTCTGTCTTTCTGGCTGCGTGTCTGTCTTTCTGGCTGCGTGTCTGTCTTTCTGGCTGCTTGTCTGTCTTTCTGGCTGCTTGTCTGTCTTTCTGGCTGCTTGTCTGTCTTTCTGGCCGTTTGTCTGTCTTTCTGGCTGCTTGTCTGTCTTTCTGGCTACTTGTCTGTCTTTCTGGCTGCGTGTCTGTCTTTCTGGCTGCTTGTCTGTCTTTCTGGCTGCTTGTCTGTCTTTCTGGCTGCTTGTCTGTCTTTCTGGCTGCTTGTCTGTCTTTCTGGCTGCGTGTCTTTATTTCTGGCTGTTTGTCTGTCTTTCTGGCTGCTTGTCTGTCTTTCTGGCTGCTTGTCTGTCTTTCTGGCTGTTTGTCTGTCTTTCTGGCTGTTTGTCTGTCTTTCTGGCTGTTTGTCTGTCTTTCTGGCTGCTTGTGTCTTTCTGGCTGCTTGTCTGTCTTTCTGGATGTTTGTCTGTCTTTCTGGCGGCTTGTCTGTCTTTCTGGCTGCTTGTCTGTCTTTCTGGCTGTTTGTCTGTCTTTCTGGCTGTTTGTCTGTCTTTCTGGCTGCTTGTCTGTCTTTCTGGCTGCTTGTGTCTTTCTGGCTGCTTGTCTGTCTTTCTGGATGTTTGTCTGTCTTTCTGGCGGCTTGTCTGTCTTTCTGGCTGCTTGTCTGTCTTTCTGGCTGCTTGTCTGTGTCTTTCTGGCTGCTTGTCTGTCTTTCTGGCTGTTTGTCTGTCTTTCTGGCTGCTTGTCTGTCTTTCTGGCTGCTTGTCTGTCTTTCTGGCTGCGTGTCTGTCTTTCTGGCTGCGTGTCTGTCTTTCTGGCTGCGTGTCTGTCTTTCTGGCTGCTTGTCTGTCTTTCTGGCTGCTTGTCTGTCTTTCTGGCTGCTTCTCTGTCTTTCTGGCTGCTTGTCTGTCTTTATGCCTGTCTGTTACTCTGCCTCTCTCCCACATAAATAATATAAACATGTTTATATAATGCTATATAAACATTAGAGAAAAGATGAAATTCGACTGAGATTTACCTGTTTAAATATTTATATTTGAGAACTTACCTTCCACCTATGAATCAGGCAAAGTATAAATAACCATCTAATTTTATTTGTTAAAAGTGTGGGCCAGTAAGCCGGCGGAAGGCCTCTGTTAGATGGCCAAAAGCTCCAGTGTCGGGTCATTATGTGACAGAGCTGTCAGGAAACGCTTGTCCTATTTTCTGGCAATACATAATACAGAATAGCACAGCCAAGATAATAATGTTGATGTCTGCCCATCATATGGCATAACATTTTATCGGTTGTCTTCAAGTACGACCAGGTATGGCTCTTCTAGAGCATCTGTACTCTGCATAACCTTAAGAGCATAAGAATGGAGGAGCACTGCAGAAGGCCTACTGGCCCATACAAAGCAAATCCTTCTCAAAACCAACCATTCCCACCCACATATTTGTACAATCTTTTTAAAAAGGCACCCAAGAATTTCCTTCAGTACTCCAGGTACTAAATTTTAATATCAGTTACGTTGCAGTTCGTGGAAAAAGACATGTGCAGTTCAGGATATTTATTAAAGGAAATGTTTCGCCGCGGGTGGTTGAAGAACCCACTTCTGGCGAAACGTTTCCTCTAATAAATGCACTGAACTGTACATAAGTGTGTTTCTCCACATCATGTCGGAATCATCATATCAATTCTCATGTTGCACGTTACTGCGATGTGTTAAAAACCTAACGAAAACATACATTTCATTGTTTATTTATTGTTAAATTAATGTAACCTTATCTATAATAGTATATATAGTTGGATTAGGCTAAATTAAATTGCGCTTGTTATAATAAGGTTAGTTAAGTTTTATAAGGTTCTCTGGGTACAAAATTATTTTTTTTACATTAACATAAATGAAGAAATATGTCTTTAAGCTTATAACAGAAAATTTTAGAAAGAACTTAATTTTTGCCTATTCGGCACGATATATATATATATATATATATATATATATATATATATATATATATATATATATATATATATATATATATATATATATATATATATATAGGATAAAAAGGCTTCAAGGAAGAATATTTGGATTTCTTCCTGAAGCCATTTGAATATTCCACTTCCCCTACCACCCCATCTTTTAAACTATTTTTTTTTACCAATAGGAATATTTTATTACATAATATGGCACAGAAGATTTAAGAGATACATTGTTGATATAAAGGTGGCATATATATATATATATATATATACATGTTGTTACGTGTGTATCACCGATTATAAGGCGAAAATCTCATCCAGCTCCTCAGAGCTGGGGCGTGTGCCCAAAATGCAGCATGCATTACCCCTTTGAACAGCCGCGCTGAGCCGCTGGAACAGAAAACTAGCTGCCCTGGGATTCCTAGTTACCCTGATGAGTCTTTTTCCCAGCTCCTTAAGGAAATTAGATGCACTCTTTCCCCATGAGCCAAGGGTCTCTGAGCCTATGGGAACAAACATATAATGATGGGCAAGTTCTCCATATTTTCTAGACTTTTGGGACTCCCTAAAGCTGGCAGCTGCCCCTCCTTCCTCCCTGGTGTATTGGAGATAGGTATCAGCCAAGGTAGGTGCACATGTATAGTCCCACACCACCTGCTTCCCATCTGTCCAGGCTTGAAGGGTGATACCATCTGGACGCTTCTGGCTGCCATCAGATCTGCATAGTTGGGGTGGCTCCCTTACTGCTGGGCATCCAGCTGTTGTGAGGCTCCTCTTGATAATGTTATTAACCTCCTCATGTCTTGCAATCTTTCCCTCGGATTTACGGCACACAAGACCATGGTACCCGAATCGGTCTGCTGCTTCACTGCCACAAATACACCTGTGTTCGGCGAGAATAGGGGCGGCAAGTCGAAGGGCAACACCGATGCGGATGGTCTGTGGGTCGAGGCGTGTGCCAAGGCTGGAGTTGGGAACAGCCAACAGAAAGTCCCCAGCATGAGGGGCTCTCACTGCCAGCAGGCGGGCTCTATCCTTCCCTGACACACTCTGAAGCATCGTTGAGGCTATATTTTCCACTATTGGACCATCCCAGTGCGATTGTTTGTAGTTGTTGGGGGGAGCAGGTCTGGTTTCTGAGCCCGTTAGATTATCCCAGATCATTGCTCCGTCAATGAATTTTTGGTCCTGGGCTCCAATCTTGTCCCTAAGATGTTCAGGGAGAATCGCTGCTACAAGCTCTCTGGATGCAATACACGAGGACAGAAAAGCAGGTAACGCAATCTGTGATGACTTGCGGACACCAATGCCTCCTAGTCTGACTGGAAGTGTAGCTTGGTTCCACTGCCCGTCTTCTAGAGTAAGGTTAAGTACTTTCGTAAAAATCTGCCTCAGAATACTGTCATATTCGTGCAGTATAGGGTTATCATATGCAGGTGCACATCTTAGGAAATATGTCAACCTGGGCAGACTCAAGCACTTTGTGAGAAGGTACAAGGCATCGTGGGTGTCCAGATTGCCTATTCGTTGTTCCATTCTCCTTAACTCTTCCAATTTCTTCCTGAGAATTGTGTCAATGGCATTGCTTCCCAGAGGTGCTCCTAGAAAGACACTATTTGTGGGGGCAATGACTGCTGCTCCTGGTAGTTTTGATCTCACTGCATTTATCACTTGTTGACTGACTGAGATGATTTCACATTTGGATGGATTCAGGATGAGACCCATTTCCTGTCCCCGTGTCATTACCTGTGTAAGGTCATGTAGGAGGGACTCCTTTGTACCTGCTAGTGTGCCATCATCTAGGAACCAGATGTTTAGCTCGCTGGTCAGTCTGACTGTGATTTCCCTAACTGCAATACAGAAGAGAAATGGTGCAAGAGGATCTCCTTGTTGGACACCCTCTGATGATGTGATTTCATGCTCTCTAAAGAGAAGCATTGATTCCTTGCTATACCCAGCTGAAACAAAAGGGAAGAGACCAGGGAAATGTTCTTGTACTGCTGCTAATACCACGTCTCTTTTCAGGAGATTGAACGCATTCTTGAAATCTAATTTTACCACTGCATTGTCCTCAGGCAGGTTGTTGATATATGCCCTTGTTGCATGAACCGCTACTTCACTTCCTTGAGAGACCCCAAAGCCAAGCTGGTTTGGTTGAAGCATCATGGCTGCCTGTGCACGAATACTTCGGACAGCAGCTTTGGATACGAGGCGGCGTAACGTGTTGCCTACTGCAATTGGCCGAATTCCTCCATCCTTCTTTTTAAGTGCACAAAGTGTTGCACCAAAAAAGAAAGGTCTAATTTCATCAGGAATCAGACCAGCCAAGGAATTGTTGACGAACCTTGTGATCTCTGAAAGCAGTGTCTCTGCAATTTCCCCAATAACTGGATTAACCATTTCCTTTAAATGCTGTGGCCTTATTCCAGTGTAACCCCCAGCAGAGCCAGATGGGAACGACATTATTGCTTTGTAAATGTCTGAGTCTTCCACAGTCAATGGTTCCATAGTGGGGACAGAGGTGTTGGAACTGTTGGTGCCACTGGTTTCCCTGGCAGGGTGCTTTCCTCTAAGTGCTTCAGCCGTGTCAGCATCCCTGGGAGCAACTGTATCTTCACTGGTAATAATTCTGATTGCCCCCACTGTGTTGCCCTCTTCAATTTTCTTGCTCACCTGGACTCTGACTTTTTCACTGTCAGTAGAGTGAGTGGGGGTTCTGCCTCTCCCTTTTTTGTGTTGACATATATATATATATATATATATATATATATATATATATATATATATATATATATATATATATATATATATATATATATATATATATATATACAAATAACCCGCACATAAAAGAGAGAAGCTTACGACGACGTTTCGGTCCAACTTGGACCATTGACAAAGTCAATGGTCCAAGTCGGACCGAAACGTCGTCGTAAGCTTCTCTCTTTTATGTGCGGGTTATTTGTGTATTGTTCCAGTCTCGGTATTGTGCCTTTTTTGTTATATATAAATATATATATATATATATATATATATATATATATATATATATATATATATATATATATATATATATATATATATATATATATATATATCAAATGACGATAACTTATATGTAAATAAATTGACTCAAATTAATACAGTACGAAGCAAACGTTGAAATCAGCAACACGATGTTTATTCATTGGAGATGATTTAGCTTCATAGCTATATTATACATTCCATATCTATTTTGTGAACGGTAGTAAAAAGATTGCAGAGGCATATGATGAGTTTGGGAGCTAGTCCCAACATGACCGAAGAGAGTAATGTATAATTAAGGTGTAATTTTTTTTATTTACACAGGGTTTGACAAGGTTAAGGATCCCTTGGTTTATTGACAAGCTATTTACAGGTTAAGGATTCCTAACTTTATTGGCAAGCTAAGAGCTGTTACCTACATCAGCTCATTTGAAAGCATTTTTATTGTTATGAGACATACAAGTAGGGAACAGGATGAAGTTGGAGCCATCTGTGGGCCAGCATTTTCATTTGATCAACTCTCTTTATCTCGTAAGTAAAGTAAAAGGACACAAGTTGACATCATTATGCTGTACGAATGTGTTCCATACACGAGTCATCCTGGGTATATATGATCTCAGATGGAGTGATTTTCTGGAGAAGGGTACAGCCAGAGTGAAGTTGCTCTTTCTGCCCGTCTTGTGGTGTAAAAGCTTGTTTCACGCTGTCCTCGAAGTGGATCTAAGTGTGGTACTTTGACAATTTTGGCCTTGTACATAACAGTAAGCCCACCCACATCCCTCCTGTGTTGAAGGCTCTGCTGAAATGCCAGATCTATCCAGGATGGGTCCAGGCGAGAGATGAGACGTCTTGCTCTGTTCTCTACTCTGTCAAGCAGTCGCAGATGAGAGGGGGGGGGGCAGGCAAACCAAGAAAGTGGAGCATACTCAAGGTGTGAGCGTACTTGTGCCTCTTACAGAATCTTGCAACCCCTACTGTCAAGCAGATGAGAGATACGGCGAAGTGCTGTAAGCTTCCTGGCTGCCTTGTTTGCAGGATTTACAACATGGTTCTTCATGGTTAGTTTGGAGTCAAATTTCACCCCAAGGATATCAACTTCTTCTCCAGGTGCCAACACCCTCCCATTCATCCTTACTACTGCACCAGCATTACCATCATGGTGCCTAGAGACGATCACCATTTGGGTTTTCTCAGGTGCAAATGTTACTTGCCATCTATTTCCCCAAGCTGAGATAGCTGATCGTGCACTCTCTAGAGAGTTGCATCCAATGTTGCCAAGCCGGTAAGAGATGCCCCGGAATAATCATTACCAGATCATTGAGCTTTTTTTTTTTTTTTTTTTTTTTTTTTTTTTATTCGCCGGTATTCTCCCTGAACTCTTTCCAGATTAATGACCTCAAATACTTTTTCTCCGAGGTTAATAGATAATTACATCATCATTATTTCATTTCTACTGTGTGAGCGAAACGTTGCATCACTAAAGATACCCAACAGTTACACATCTGTCTTAATCATGATTATTATTATTATTATTTACCCGTAAAGTCTACCTTTAAGAAGTTGCCTGAATTTTTTTACTCTCTCCAGCATTTTTTATTATATTTTGCCAATAACTCGAGAGCGCCTCATCGAAAAGGCTTCAAATTTGTGGATGCTGATTTTACGATTTTATGTACACAATAGTGTGAAATTTTTATTCCTATTACATCTCGTTAAATATATTTCAGCTTTTGTCTTCTAAACACCTTCAATATTTCATGACTGATACATCTTAGGGCCAGGATAGTATCAAAGTTTGTGTCTGTAGGATAATTACTTGACGTAACTGACCATACTGATGCACATGTCTTACTTATCAACCTGTCGGTATTGTATACCATTATAATATTCACTCTGCCAGATACTGCAACACAATGGCATCTTTGTTTGTAGATGAATGGTTCAGAGAACCGACATGTTGATAAATTAGACACATGTGCAAGTCTTGGGTATCTTTATTGAGGAAACGTTTCGCCACACAGTGGCTTCATCAGTCCATACAAAGGAGAATCTTGAAGAACAGGAGGAGAATGAGGTAATCAGACCCTCAACCTTGAGTCGATGTGGTCAGTCCATCAATCTTGAGGGACTGATTACCTCATTCTCCTCCTGTTCTTCAAGATTCTCCTTTGTATGGACTGATGAAGCCACTGTGTGGCGAAACGTTTCCTCAATAAAGATACTCAAGAGTTGCACATGTGTCTAATTTATCGGCATCTTGGTACAGAAAACCCCTTGGACAATACGTAAGACACATATGCAACAATTAGGTATCTTTATTTTGAAACGTTTCGGCTACACAGTAGGCTTCTTCAGTCGAGTACAGAAGAGTTAGCAGAAGCAGTAGACATGTGAAGACGATGTAATCAGTCCTTCACCCTTGAAGACGTAGTTTTGAGGTGGTCAGTCCCTCAGTCTTCAAGGATGATGGATTGATGGCATTTTTTTATATATCTACTGCTTCTGCTCGCTCTTCTGTACTCGACTGATGAAGCCTGCTGTGTAGGCTAACTGTTGCGTTTTACTAATTAACCATAACTGAAGAATGAATCATCCGATCGGCTTCAAATTTTCCCCAACGAGGTTTCCTGATTTCAAGGCTCACGCTGCCATTAGTGGCACTAGACCCAGTTTACAAATTTTATTGAATAATGATATCCATATTTCATTCAGCAACTAACGAATACTTCTGATTTACTTAAAATGTTACTGGCGATGCCTTCTGTAATGAGGATGATATCCCATAAGTTTATTTTGAATATATGCGAACATAAATTTTTTCTGAGTTAGAAACCTTGGAATCATTGGAATTAAATCAATTAATTACTGAAGAATGCGATTGCCGATAGTCCTCAAACTTTTATCATTGGTGGGATTTATTAAAATTCAGCTTGTCACTCCGAGCTATGTAAATTGCAATTTATCAGTTTTATTAGGCAAATTGTTTACAATGTAGTAATTAATGAATGCCTCTTCAGATCAGCTTCAAACCCTAAATGGTGGTATATTTTTATAAGAAGTATTTTTATGCTATTTTTTTAGCTGTGAGGCTGCCAATTTGCCTATTTCTTTTAAGTTAGTTTATTGGAAAAAAATAAAATCTAAATTTTTTTTTTCATTGGTTTATAGATAAATTTAAAGAGAATGTATATATGAAAAGTTGGTTTAGAAAGACACGTAAGCAAACACTATGACACATTTATTAGAAAACGTTTCGGTCCTAGGACCTTGATCACTTCTAACATACAGAGGTAGAAAGATATTATATATAGGCGGAGAGTGAGGTGTGAGTGACGCAAGGTGACCTGAAGAATGTCATGTTGGGATGAGGACGAGTAGACGATGAGATCATGTGACTCCTGTGTTGTTGGGTTGGTGGTGCTTAAGTATCATGTATGCCAATGTTTTTGAAATTTTGTGGTTTCCAGTGTTTCGTTCTATTGTGTCGGTGACGGCGTAACATTGGAAAACCACAAAATTTCAAAAACATTGGCATACATGATACTTAAGCACCACCAACCCAACAACACAGGAGTCACATGATCTCATCGTCTACTCGTCCTCATCCCAACATGGCATTCTTCAGGTCACCACCATGCGTCACTCACACCTCAGTCTCCGCCTATATATAATGTCTTTCTACCTCTGTATGTTAGAAGTGATCAAGGTCCCAGGACCGAAACGTTTTCTAATAAATATGTCATTGTGTTTGCTTACGTGCCTTTCTAAACCATCTCGTCGGTATTTATTACCAAGGTTTATACCAAAAATGAAAAGTAAACCGGGAATAATTAAAATCTGCCGATTCCTAGCGTAAAGTTTAACGAGGGAGACTTTCAGCAACATTCACTTGCTTTATCACTTATTTTAGTTTACTTTTTGAGAACTCCTTTTCTCGATCATCTACAAAATTTCTACACTTGTGTAATGTATCTTGGACAAGATTCATGGGTCTGTTTGCATGTTTGGATGCGTGCGCAATTTTGCATAGGTTAAAAGAGGCAAAATTGGCTATTTTGCCTCTTTTGACCTCGAAATAGTATAATATTTTACCTTTTTGCGTTTTGTGACTAGTCGGTGGTCCTATCTGGACCACCGACTAGTCACACAGAAGCGCGAAGGTAAGAGTGAGACAACAATATAATCTGATGTTCCTTAAATTGAGATTTTCATTAGTCGTCAAAAGAAAAAAAACGAATGAAAGAATTCTCAAAAAAGAATACCATGGTAATTAAATCATTATATAGCAAAACGAATGTCGTCGTTTATTTTTAAGAAAAATTCGTGACACTGATCTTCGTAGCGACCAATTTCTCCAGTATGTCTATTGACAAATATGAAGGTAAGGTAGCCGGTGGACTTATTTTTCGCCAAAGAGACAGTGACCACTGTCTTATTGGTGCTGGAGTCAGTGGAAGTAGAAGAAAGTGACTGCACTAATGATCTGAAGAGCAGAAATATTGTTATTCGTTTACAGCCTCATGTAACAAGCGAAATTGAGACCAGTAGAGTGAGAAGAAAATTTTTACTGTCTTCATCGCTTTCAGCAACTAAATTTCTGGGACATGTAAAACCCATCAAGCTACCTTACAGTGAGGAAGGATAAAATTCACGCAAGGAGTGACTAGTTTTAAATCAACGCATTAAGTTAACTTACAAGAGGGTGAGACACTCTAGACGGTAGGGAAAAATCTCTAATGAAACAGGGGTGCAGTAATTACAAGAAGACATAAACACCGTAAATATAAATTGTTCAATACATCCCAGTTCTCTCCTTTCCAGCAAATGGGCAATCACCAACAGACCACTAATTAAGTTGGAGAAGGAACTAGAGTAGCTATTAGAAATTGCTCCAGGCTGGATTATCCTTGGGACCTTGAACTGTGTATCGAAAGCAGCAACCTCCTGATGCTGTCTGAGGCACGAGTCAGGACAGCTGGAGCAATGATCCCTAAAATCAGAGATTAAATTATTTTAGTTTGGTTACCGATTCATGTTGTACAAGGAATTTTTAATATTTTAAAATCAGGCTATATTTTTATAGTAATAAATTTTTAGATCCCCTGAAGTTAGTGTTCGTCACAGCCTTGTTCCTGCTTTTCATACCGGAGATTAGTTTCCCTTGCGAAACTCGATGGCTAATAGTATATATATATATATATATATATATATATATATATATATATATATATATATATATATATATATATATATATATATATATATATATATATATATATATAGTATTGTGCCAAAATAGCAGAATGAAAAATTTGCTTTTTGTCATAAATTAGAGAAAATCAATGTGAAGATAACGAAAACATTATAAATAATTTATTTGAAGCAGTATTAAATAAATTTAAACTGGCTTATGCTACATATAACAGGATTTGTCTAAAAAAATATTACGCTAGTTTCTAAGTTAGATTTGGTCCAAAAATAAAACATTAGTTTGGTAAAAGAGTTGTGGACGAGTGGAACAAACTCCCGAGTACAGTTATAGAGGCTAAAACGTTGTGTAGTTTTAAACATAGGTTAGATAAATACATGAGTGGGTGTGGGTGGGTGTGAGTTGGATCTGACTAGCTTGTGCTACCAGGTCTGGTGCCGTGCTACTTCCTTAAGTGGAAGTGACCTGACTAGGTGGGTCATTGGGCTAATCCTGGGGGGTGAGGGGACATGGACCTGCTTCGCATGGGTCAGTAGGCCTGCTGCAGTGTTCCTTCTTTCTTATGTTCTTAAAAAATACATCAATCTGCAACAAATTTTTTTGGTAAAAAATCCAGTTTTTAGTAAAATTCGGCCAAATAGGCACGTTTTTCATTCTCGCGCGCGCACACACACACACACACACACACACACACACACACACACACACACACACACACACACACACACACACACACACACTCACTCACTCTATATATATATATATATATATATATATATATATATATATATATATATATATATATATATATATATATATATATATATATATGCAATAAGATCACAGTAAACAGATGATCTGAGAATATGTAAAACAACCACTGTGAAAGAATAATGAAATTCCAAGCGCTTTCGTGACTACTCACATTATCAAGGAACAATGATAATGTGAGTAGTCACGAAATCGCTTAGAATATCATTATTCTTTACTAATCAGGTTTGATTCGATGTAGGTATCGTTAATTTATTGGGGCATAAGCCTTTCACCGGCAGGAAACCATCGCTTGAAGGGAACACGCGTCACTGAGCACACAAAACTAGCTGGAGGATATATCATGTGAATGTCTTCTGATACTAATAACATACTGCTATTACCCATTCCCATACCTCTCTCTCTCTCTCTTCCTCTCTTTCTCTCATTCTCTCTCTCAACCCCTCGACCAGTCTTTCATTGTGCCTCTCTCCACGTGTCAGCTTTCTTAAACTTTCTCGTAAAGCTTGTCAGGATCTTCGGTTGCAGTCTCCTTCCAGGTACAAACCATCTGTCAAGAAGGGGATTCCTGCCACTGGTAAAATGATCTCAAAGATCCGTGAAATATAAAATCGTCTTTTTTTTTTAAATAATGCTTCCAGATTGTTCGAACACTTTATTTCTCAGAGAGAGAGGTGAATAGAGAGAGACAGAGAGAGAATATTTGTCAGTGTGTATTTACATGGGAGTGAAATGGGAAAGTCATATAGAAGCGAACTGGGAAGTGCATTCAAAGGCTTTCTATCCATTGATATGAGGTATATATCTTTAAGAACTATAGTGCGTTATGTATGTGTGTATTAGTGATAAAAAATTAGAAGGTTAGTGAAACATCTCTTAACTGTAATGATCCTTCGTGTTATTCCTCTCTCTCTCTTTTTTTTTTACACAGGGTTTGACAAGGTTAAGGATCCCTAGCTTTATTGACAGCTATATTACAGGTTAAGGATTCCTAATTTTATTGGCAAGCTAAGAGCTGTTACCTGCATCAGCTCATTTGAAAGCATTTTTATTGTTATGAGACATACAAGTACCGGACAGGATGAAGTTGGAGCCATCTGTGGGCCAGCATTTTCATTTGATCAACTGACTTTATCTCGTTGACATCATTATGCTGTACGAATGTGTTCCATACTCGAGTCATCCTGGGTATGTATGATTTCAGATGGAGTGATGTTCTGGAGAAGGGTACAGCCAGAGTGAAGTTGCTGCTTTCTGCCCGTCTTGTGGCATAAAAGCTTGTTTCACGCTGTCCTCGAAGTGGATCCAAGTGTGGTATTTTGACAATATTGGCCTTGTACATAACAGTAAGGCCACCCACATCCCTCCTATGATGAAGGCTCTGCTGAAATGACAGATCTATCCAGGATGGGTCCAGGCGAGAGATGAGACGTCTTGCTCTGTTCTCTACTCTGTCAAGCAGTCGCAGATGAAAGGGGGGGCAGGCAAACCAAGAAAGTGGAGCATACTCAAGGTGTGAGCGTACTTGTGCCTCGTACAGGATCTTGCAACCCCTACTGTCAAGCAGATGCGAGATACGGTGAAGTGCTGTAAGCTTCCTGGCTGCCTTGTTTGCAAGATTTACAACATGGTTCTTCATGGTTAGTTTGGAGTCAAATTTCACCCCAAGGATATCAACTTCTTCTCCAGGTGCCAACATCGTCCCATTCATCCTTACTACTGCACCAGCATTACCATCATGGTGCCTAGAGACGATCATCATTTGCGTTTTCTCAGGTGCAAATGTTACTTGCCATCTATTTCCCCAAGCTGATATAGCTCTCAGCTGGTGATTGATGTAGCTTAGAGCAGCTGGCATTTCTTCTCTTGGATAAGTGAATGTCAGTGTACAGTCGTCTGCATATGCATGTGATTCTGGGATGAGATGAAGAAGGTCGTTGAAGTAGACATTCCATAACAGTGGACCCAGCACGCTTCCTTGTGGAACGCTTGCCCCAATAGGATGCCTTGCTGATTCCGTTCCATTGAGGTCTACACTTAGAGATCTACCATGAAGGTAATCACTGAGGAGACATAGCGTAGAGCCTGCAATTCCCAGTGCTTGAAGTTTTGCTAAGAGGCCCTGGTGCCACACCCGGTCGAAAGCGCCAGCAATGTCCAGTGCTACCACACAGCTGACTTTGGATTCATCCAGTGACTGGTGCCACTTAGTGGAGAGGTTTAACAACAGATCAGCAGCAGAGTAACCTTTCCTGAAGCCATATTGACGATCACAAAGTAGTGAGTGGTAGTCAAAAAAATCTGTCATTTGTCTTGAGATTATTGTCTCAAGGATCTTACCAGTGATTGACAGGAGTGACACTGGTCTGTAGTTGCTGATTTCTGCTCTGCTCTTCTTTTTGTGAACAGGGACTACATTTGCCTCTTTCCATGGAGAGGGCCATTTACACTGTACTAGGCAGTGCTGAAAGATGCGAGTTAGAGGTGCTGCTAGCTGGTCTGCACATCTTCTCAACAATCTTGGGCTCAACTTGTCTGGGCCCACAGCCTTTTCTTGGTCAAGTGATTTAAGAAGGAAATGCACCTCCTCCTGCCTTATTGTCACCACTGACAGTTTTGACACAGTTCTTGCAGCTAGCCAAGGAGGGTCCCTTGCTGGATCAGGAACTTGCATTTTGGTAGCAAAGTGTTCAGCAAAGAGGTCCGCCTTCTCTTGACTACTAGTAGAGGTGGTCCCATCCTGTCGATTTAGAGGTGGAATAAGTTCATCAGGCAGATAACCTTGTCTGTCCTTGACCAGGGACCACCAGGTTTTGGAGCCTACCCTACCTGATGCTAACTTTCTTTTAGTATCCACCTCCCATTTAGCAATGGCCCACTTTTGAACATCACCCATATGCCTACAGGCTTGCATGTGCAAGTTCCTGTTATAGGTGGTAGGATGTCTCTTATACCTTCGCCATGCTTTGTACTTAGCAGTAGCAGCCTCTCTACAACGAAAGCCAAACCAAGGCTGATCTGTAGGCTTTGTCACATATTGCCGGTGAGGAATGTGTTCTTGTTGCAGATTAAGGATGTGTCCAGTGAAGGCTTTCACTTGGTTGTCAACATCCCCCTGGAGAAGAGCATTCCAGTCGGTGGTGGCGAGCTCAGAGCAAAGGGCTGGCCAATTACCTCTTTCCCATAGCCAGGTTGTGCGTGTGGACTCCTCACCTCCTCAGCCCGTCTCTCTCTCTCTCTTTCTCTCTCTCTCTCTTTCTCTCTCTCTCTTTTTTTTACACAGGGTTTGACAAGGTTAAGGATCCCTAGCTTTATTGACAAGCTATTTGCAGGGTAAGGATTCCTAACTTTATTGGCAAGCTAAGAGCTGTTACCTACATCAGCTCATTTGAAAGCATTTTTATTGTTATGAGACATACAAGTAGGGAACAGGATGAAGCTGGAACCATCTGTGGGCCAGCCTTTTCATTTGATCAACTGACTTTATCTCGTTGACATCATTATGCTCTCTCTCTCTCTCTCTCTCTCTATCTATCTATCTATCTATCTATCTATCTCTCTCTCTCTCTCTCTCTCTCTATCTATCTATCTATCTATCTATCTATCTATCTATCTATCTATCTATCTCTCTCTCTCTCTCTCTCTCTCTCTCTCTCTCTCTCTCTCTCTCTCTCTCTCTCTTTTACACCGGGTTTGACAAGGTTAGGTTAAGGATCCCTAGCTTTATTGACAAGCTATTTACAGGTTAAGGATCTCTTTCTCTCTCGCTCTCTCTCCTTGGAGTAATCATATCAAACAATGATTTCAAGAGTACGGAAATTACCGTAATGTTTGGTTTCACACCAAAATACTTCGAGCTGAAAATACTAGAAAACGTATTCTCTCTATAATGTGCTTGCTAGAACGCATCTAGAATATTCCGTCCAGACTTGGTTTCAAAATTACATGTAGATAAATGGTTCAGAGAACAGACAGGATGATAAATTAAACACTTGTGCAACACTTGGGTATCTTCACTGTGGAAATTTTTTCACAATAAAGATACCCAAGTACCCGCCTAATTGTGGTTGCAGGGGTCGAGACTTAGCTCCTGGCCTGTGTTGCACATATTTTATATTCATCAGAATTACATAAAAGAGGAAGACCAGTCGGAGAGAGCACAGAGAAAGGCAACTAAGCTTGAACTATCAGTAAGAAAAACCATCGAAACAATGCCTCAAACTGCTTAACTTTTCCCACTCTTAGGAAACGAAAACAACGTTTCGGTACACTCAAACAGGGCTAACCATTTTATGTGCAAAGTGAATTATAAACTCGCAAAAATTGAAATAAAACTTCCCGACAAGAGATACAGCATAAACGTGCGTATTTTCGCAGCTTAAAAAAATATAGCAAAAGTCAACAAACTTCCAGTAGAGTTGAAAGAGCAAACACATTGCTATAGTTTAAGAGCAAGATGGTCAGGCATTTTGCAACTATGGAAATCCATTAGATACTATGCTGGAGATATCTGAAGTTAACGAAATCCTGGTGTTTGTACAGCAACTGCATCAGGATGATCAGTTGACATTAATGCAACCATGTTAATATTAGTTGCAGAGGTGAAAGGTGAATGTGTGAGTCAAAGCAGACCAGGTGACAGTAGCAACATTATAATCATGAGGGAGGGCTAAACCCGTTGGATTATAAAGCGCATGTGGGGGGGGATGGAAGGTATTAAGGTTCAATTCAGGGAGCTGGAGCACAGATCTAATTCCCTAGATCGAGAGCCCCTCACCAGCGTTAAGAAATATCCCTTGAAGGGATAGTCATGTCACTGAGTAGTAGCGAAGTAACCCATGAATGGAGGTTCCGTGATTGTGGTGAGGGGCTCTTGATCTAGGAAATTGGATCTGTGCTCCAGTTCCTTGAATTAACCCTGAATACTTTCCATCTCTCCCTCCCCACAGGCGCTATATTATTATTATTATTATTATTATTATTATTATTATTATTATTATTATTATTATTATGATTATTATATTATTATTTAATAATAATTATTATCTTTAGGAAATGACTGTATGAAATGGAGTACAGGGAGAGAACCTTCTGCTTATCAGTCATTGAGTCATAGATAAATAACATGTGGTAGTTCTTAATAGAGATAAAATTAACACGTTTTTCTCAGCCTCTGTTACTACTTCCAGGTTCTCTGCTATCTTACGTATTCCCGTGTATCTCTCTCTCTCTCTCTCTCTCTCTCTCTCTCTCTCTCTCTCTGTCTCTGTCTCTGTCTCTGTCTCTGTCTCTGTCTCTGTCTCTCTCTCTCTCTCTCTCTCAGCAGGGAGAGTGAGCAGACAGCATCTCAAATCTAGTTAAGTAACTGGTCAGAGCAGGAAATTAAACTATATAATCCAGCTAACAGAAAATCCATCTTATTGTACATTGTGATGATTTATCCAAACGTAACTGTTCAAAGAGAAATTTCTCTAACAACATTTAGTAACAATATTTTATTTATTATATACAATAATGGGTCTAAAAAGTTCTACTGGCATGGTTGTATTTGTTCTTGTTTTGTCCACCATAGACTAGAATTATTCCATCCATGTTGAGTTAGGCATGAGATACGACATATGGGATCCTGTATTAAAAAACGAATTACTTGCCGTCCAAAGGCACTAAAGGTAACTTATTAACGTGAAGGCAATAAAGGCAACTTACTGTCGTGAAGGCACTAAAAGTAACTGACTGTCGTGAGGGCAATAAAGGTAACTTTCTATCGTGAATTCAATAAAGGTAATTTACTTTCGCGAAGGCTCTAAGGGTAACTTACTATCGTGAAGGCACTAAAGTTAACTTACTATCGTGAAGTCATTAATGATTCTGCTTGATCAATGATAACACTAGATTCACATAATAACTAACATGTTCATTGGAAAAGCCAGGTACAGATATTAAATACAACGGAAAGAAATTAATGCCTAATTCTTTCTGATTCCATCACACTGAATTTAGGCTTTATGACGACGTTAATAAATGACCCAAAAAGTATTATGAAGATAAAAGTAGAATATAACTGGTGTATATATTAGTGGCATAATTTTCTCTGAGAGATCCTCGCTATAATCCATTCACATATCTTTGAGACTCCGAGTCAAGTTAACTTGTGCTACAGCATATTCTCAAGAGGCCCCATAATTTTCTTGAAGTATCCACAATGCTTTTATAATTAGTACCAAATACCTTGAATTATCTCACTAAATACAGTGCTCCTCCTTTAAGCTGGGCTCTCATGTATTTTAATTTCTCTCTATCGCTCAATCCTACCTGAAAGTCCACTTGGCTTTTAAACAAGTTTGTAACATCACAGCTAAATTCCAGTATTTCGTCTAAGCTTTTAACATTACTACCTGGTATGGCATTATAGTACTAGGTTTCAATTGTACTGATTTTTGCAAGATTTTTTGAGATACTTCTAATAACCAGGTATTTTAGTTTGCTAAAATACTTTCACATTGCGACAATCTCTGTTCCAAAAACTTAATCCCAGTTCCAGTTTTCTCTATTTCTGCTGAGGCTGCATCAGCCAAGGAGTATAGTTGATTTTGGGTTCTTATACAGTAAACAAGTTCATTTTTAAGTTTTGCACAGGAAATCAACTAATTGACGTAAGTCTTCATTGTGTGTGAGAATCAAAATGAATACCTCCTGATAACGCTTCCTAAAAGGAACGTTCTTTCACATTAATGAAACTAGCGAATTCCTGTCGAATAATTTGTTCGAGATTCTTATTAACTTGTAGAGTAGTTCTTTTGTATTCAGTGTATCGAATGCTGTTCTTCCTTACGAATTCCATTCCTATTCTTCTTTAGGAATTCAAAATGTCGCACTTTACTAACACTAGTGCAACTTTGCAATCAATCCTTCTATGATACCTACTATCTATGTAATTTATATAGACATTTTCCTAGGTGTGAGCGTAACATTAAAGTCGTTGACATCCAGATCACAGTGACATCGTTCCTCCATTCCAAACATTGTCACTCAAGTATATATTTCAAATTTCATCACTCGGGCACCAGTTTTTTTCGGAAGAACTTTATCCCTCTGGTAAGAGTTGTTTGGCCAGCTATTGCCACTGGAAACATGCAATCATTAATGAAACTGAATCTGCAACGCTTATTTGCTAGTATAAGGATTTTCTCTAAGAGCTATTAGTAAATCACGTAGGTTTTTTCAAGTTCTTTCGCATTTGCTGGTGCTTTCCTGCTTGAAGGTCAGCAATTCTGTAGACGTCACTACGTCGCACCTGCAATCCTACTACATGAAGGTCAGCAATATCAACTAATGCTGCAGCGCTTGTGTCTCGCTTGCACGAGTAGGTCTGCAATACTCTACTTAAAGAGTTTTTAGTACGATGTAGTATAATGACTAACACTGAACTATTGTTCACAAAGCTAATACAATGAGAATAAATTGAGTTAGGATATTGTTCACAGGTTCATCCATGAACATGTCAGAACTCCTCCAGCTCTGTGGATGCCATTAAGAAAAATAAAATATATTGAAAATTAAGTTTAAAGTTAAATTAATTTGTTTGACAAAGTAGTATACTAAATGTTAATTTTTATTATTCTTACAAGTCTACACTAAATGTTAATTTTTATTATTCTTACTTTTCATCAGTTTAACATAAATGACCCTTTTTTTTACGAATAGCATACTGACAGTAACAAAATGGCTGACGTAAACCAGAAATAAACCAGGATATAGACAGAGAAGTGTAAGTCTCCCAGCGGCTTACACAGAATATTTAAATCCCAGTTTATTGATCCTCGTGTAGTTTTAAACCCAACTAGAAGCATTTCGTTTGCTGGGGGTTCCGAAAAAAGTTATCCCCGTATTGCATAACCCCAGCCCACTCTACCTCAATGCATGCAATAGGACTACTGAATTATGCTACATAAGTTCTTACTGCAGATAAATATTTAAGTCGAAGATTTCATGTGATACAATATATAGAATCTAAATGACCATAATTTTTAAAGGGGTGGACCGGTAAGCCAGCGGAAGGCCTCGGTCAGATGACCAAAAGCTCCAAAGGCGGGTCATCATCTGACTAAGACCCGCGTCAGGAAACATTTGTCCTGTTTCCTGACGAACCTTACCTAACCTATATAGAATCTAATATCTTATTTTCTTGAATAAAAATAGCAACATAGGGCATTAATAAAAAAAAAAAGGCACAATACCGTGACTGGAACAATATACATACAAATAACCCGCACATATAAGAGAGGACCGAAACGTCGTCGTAAGCTCTTCTATGTGCGGGTTATGTGTGCACATAGGGCATACACAAAACTAATTGAAGCCTTCCACAAAGAAACTCCAGCACAGCAGGTTTCTCTTCTCTCGGTCAGACCAACATACAAAAATAAACTCGCTCATAAAATTTAAAGCAGCGATGAATGGTTGAAAGGGATAGGATAAGCCACTCTGAAATTATTTCTTGAAAACCAGGGATTCAATTTTCCCAATTTTTTTTCATTGAAAAATGCAAACTGGGACCTACGCAGGAAAAAAAAACAATCCAAATTGAAGTAGCAAGGTAAGTAAATAAGAAAGTAAGTAAAAGTACGAAACTAAGCAGGTGAGCTTAATTTAAACTTTGGGAAAATTACATTAATTATTTTAAGATGGTCTCGAGAGCACACAAATATTTAGGTCAAATTCACATTAAACATTGATGCCGTTCAGAATGTTTTTAATTTAATCATGAGTTGGAGCTAAACCAGCAGGGGTGATATAGCGCCTGGGACATGGGTAGCATTCAAATTCGATGAAGGAGGGGAAGGATGAGTCCAGTTCCTTGCATCAAGAGCTCTTCACCATCAACAAGACATGCCTCTTCCATCTCAAGAACGCATTCTCCCGTTATTTAACACAAAATACTTATTTACCGTAAAAGGACACAAGTGCAACTAATGTGACATTTATTGTGGCAACGTTTCGCTCTCCAGGAGCTTTATCAAGCTTGATAAAGCTCCTGGAGAGCGAAACGTTGCCACAATAAATGTCAAATTAGTTGCACTTGTGTCCTTTTACTTTACATATTGTCGGTAATTCTACCAACTTTATTACTTATTTACCACTCAAGATTAAAAGTGCCATAATGGCTACTACACACGCCATTAACATAATACCAACCTTCTTCTTAGTACGAGATACGACTGTTCAGTTGCAGCCTTCCTGAGGAGGCTTTTCTGAAGACACCAGTTTTTTTCTTTAAGGACACCAGCTGCTTTTTAAAGATACCAGTTATTTCGTAGGGACACCTGCTGTATATTAAGGACACCAGCTGTTTTTAAGGACACCAACTGCTTTTTAAGGACACCAGCTGCTTTTCAAAGACACCAGCTGCTTTAAGGACAACAGTTGCGATTTAAGGATACCAGCTGTTTTTTAAGGACACCACCTGTTTTTTTAAGGACATGAGCTTTTTAAGGATATTTTTTAAGGTCTCCAGCTGTTTTTAAGGGCACCAGCTGTTTTTTAATAGCACCAGCTGTTGTCTAATGATACCAGCTGTTTCCAACCGAAGTTGTAAGACCGAAAAATAGAAGAATCACATTCAACGTCAATCTCTCTTGCCAGAAGAGAACTGAAAATTATTTATGTATGAGTTTTTCTATAAAACTAACAAATTTGCACCTACACTGCCTAATATTAAAAAAATATTCTTCCATTTAAGATTAGTCAGAAGAGGAATTCTTCAGTTATTACCAACTTATTTAAGAAAGCTGGCAAATTAATATTTACTCAGAACATTGTGAAAACCAGTCTTTCTTTTAATAACGCACATAAATGCTGCAAGTTTGAAGCCTATCAGAAAGAGCATTCTTTTGTAATTCATAGGAATCTGATGCACTTTTATTGTTCTACTTTAATTTAGTCATTCTTCTTATCGTATGCATAAGAAATAATATTTTGAAACCAATTCGAAGATTTATTGCTTAGTTTATGAATAGAGATCAATATCGCATTTTACTTATTAAAAATGGGAAATAGGGATGTATGGAGCCCATTAACAATTCAAACTTTGACAAACTTATAGAGGTCATTCAGGAAGAAGTGGAGGCTCGATCCTCCGTCAGCTGATAGTGAAATGAGCCTGCAACTGTGGCATCCACACATGCTAGGGACGAATTTGTCCATAAACGAAATGGGTAAAATCCTGTCCGTAGGTAAACTCGAATTTAACGTGATTTAACGAGAATAAAAATTTAACTTCATTAAACATACCAAATTCTCAAATGCCAAATGTCAATTGTTACTTCTTTCTCCTATCTGTCGTTTGTGTATCATTGAGTTCTCGCCTCTGACACACATTCAGTCGTAATTCGCATCCTGTCAGTGTCCGATCTTCTTGTGTCAAATACCGTCAAAAAGCAAATCTGACGGGGAAGAACAATATGTCAGTCAGAACCCACATAAAGCACAAAATATGTAAATATTAGTATCCCTGGGGAACAGGAGACAGTCAAGTATGTAGATACCCACATCCAACGTCACGCATGAATATGCTAATAGGACAATGTCGCTTTGGAGAAAATTGCTTTTGCTGCTACCAAAAAATGTGTAAATCTACGCATAACAAAATGCTACCACCTACTGAGGCCTGATTTCTGTGTGAAATGTATGGAATATTACTGCTGAAGAAGGAAAGTCAATGCTGCGCCGGAATAATTCGTCCAGTTTCAAGCCCACGAGTGATTCAGAACTGAAAGATGCCTAGTTATATTTTTATTCTTGACCACCTCGTTGCCTGACGTAGCATCGGCGATATTTATTTTATTTTCTATTTGCAGATATCTAATTTACGCCAAATGAGCTCAAGCTAACTTAAAATGAGTGAAATACAACTGAAAAACTGGACGCTGAGTAAAACGTCCAAAAATCGACGTAGTAAAATGAAGACAGAATAAACAGTTTACAATAATCCCATTAACTGTACACAGATCATCAGACGACGTTTCGGACTTGATACTGGTCCCGGACTGACTAAAACGTCACCAAAATATTTAACCTAAATTAGTGGATTTTAATTACAGATCCATTAGAGAAGGAAACTCTAAGGTAACTCGTGATGATACCTGGATACGAACCTGCCCACACACCTGGAGTACACCTGGAGAGACTTCAGGGGGTCAACGCCCCCGCGGCCCGGTCTGTGACTAGGCCTCATGGTGGTCCAGGGCCTGATCAACCAGGCTGTTACTGCTAGCCGCACGCAGCCAGCCGTACGAGCCACAGCCTGGCTGGTCAGGTACTGACTTCAGGTGTCTGTCCAATGCCTTCTTGAGGACAGCCAGGGGTCTATTGGTAATCCCCCTCATGTATGCTGGGAGGCAGTTGAACAGTCTTGGGCCTCTGACACTTATTGTGTTGTCTCTTATTGTGCTAGTGGCACCCTTGCTTTTCATTGGGGAGGATGTTGCATCGTCTGCCAAGTCTTTTGCTTACGCAGGGAGTGATTTTCGTGTGCAAGTTTGGTACTAAACCCTCTAGGATTTTCCATATGTATATAATTATGCATCTTTCCCTCCTGCGTTCTAGGGAGTACAGGTTGAGTAACTTAAGCGTTTCCAGTAACTGAGGTGCTTTATCGCAGTTATGCGTGCCGTGAAGGTGATCACAGCGACTCCGCTCGACCACACAGTGATCACAGTTACTCCGCTCGACCACAGAGTGATCACAGTGAACATAGTGATAAGATTGAGTAAACTCGTCAACACCTTGATCACAGCTGCAACTCAACGTGAGCACAGAGATCACACACGTGCAACACAACGTGAGCATAGTGATCACAGGTGCAACACAACATGAGCACAGTGATCACAGCTGCAACACAAAGTGAGCACAGTGATCACACAGGTGCAACACAACGTGAGCATAGTGATCACAGGTGCAACACAACGTGAGCACAGTGATCCCAGCTGCAACACAACGTGAGCACAATGATCACAGCTGCAGCACAACTTAAGCACAGTAATCACAGCTGCAGCACAACGTGAGCACAGTAATCACAGCTGCAGCACAATGTGAGCACAGTAATCACAGCTGCAGCACAATGTGAGCACAGTGATTACAACTGCAACACAACGTGAGCACACTGATCCCACTCATGCACTCAACACAGTGATAACAGTCCATCACTCGTCAACACAGTGATAACAGTCCTTCACTCGTCAACACAGTGATAAGTCATGAAAAGTCCCCACCAGAAGCAACTCTACTTTAAGATGTAATGATCAGGTCTTCGATTCACTCCGTGACTTCACGGTGAGTGATCAGTGCCTCTCATCGCTCCCTAATCAAATCAAAGAGATTTCATCCGCAAGCAAAAGTTAGTTGTCGCGGTCAAGATGCCGGAATGTGCGCCTCGACTCACGAACATCCCAAAGAGGGTATTAAGACCTAAGTCTAGACATCAAAAGCTATCTAAGCCGATTCAACAAATCGTAAGTAAAACAGAGCAGAAAGTCACAATACCTTGACTAGAACAATAAACAAATAACCCGTACTGGCTCGCTTTCTTTTGTGATTGTGTGATTTTGTAAATGGTCCGAAGCGGCCCGAAATGTCGTTGTTAGCTTTTGTCTCCTGCGTGTGGATTATTTGCGCAAGTAAAATCTTTGCTTTTTATATAAAATGTTTTATTTGTGGTGAGACAGGACACAACAACAGATTATTATCCTTGAAAATGGAAACGGAAAAATGGAAATGGAAATGGAAAATGTTTCGCTGATATTAACGATAGTGAACCTTTTAGTGAAGACTGCCTGGTAAATGGAAAGATTTATATGCTTAAATGGCAGAATTACAAAATGAAAAATAAACACGAACCATTAAAAATTCTTAATAATAGATGTAATCTTAAATGGCCTTTATTATACCAATAACAAAGAAATGACTAAATTCTAACATGACTAAGAGGAAATAAAATTATGTAATTCATGATATGCAGTTGCCTACAGTTCTTAGAAATGCTGACTGTTCATGACCCCTCAAGGAAGGTTCCTTGATGTTGGTGAGGGGCTCTTGATTTAGGGAATTGGATCTGTGCTCCAGTTCCCCAAATTAAGCCTGAATACCTTCCACATCCCCCCCCCAGGCGCTGTATAATCCTCCGGGTTTAGCGCTTCCCCCTTGATTGTAATAATAATAATGACTGTTCATGTGTAGTTGTGTCATATCAGCTGTTTCGTAAAACCTGTCACTCTAGATTTCATTCAATCACTTTAACAGATTACCATGACAGCTCTTCCAGTTTCCCTGCTGTCTGTTTTTATCTCAATGGTAAATGGAATCCTGGTTGGATTGATACAGTCGTTTTTTCTTTAGCTTTACACTCGGTCCTTGTGAATGAATATAAATCGTCCCTAATATTTCGGAGAGTCCATCCTTATTCTTATGAAAATTATAGATGGAAACAGCATATAAATAATAAGAAATTAAAAGCAATGTGGAGAATTCAAAACATAAAATTCGTAAAATTTACTTAATTGAATCAAAACCCATGAAAACTTAAAACATAAATTACGGAAGTGAATCAAAGGTAAGATATGCAAAAATACGAAAGCATAAAGCAAATAAGTTTGCATACATCTCGGATTATTGTAAGCTTGAATATATTAAGAGACTGAGGCATCTCTTCGTGCCTAAGGCTGAGGAATATTTCATTTACATTTTCGGCTCTTAAAAAGATTTGCTTGATATCTCATACCTCAGCAGCGATCATATGTTACCTGAATACAACATTCACAGTAATAACAGAAGATCGTCACCACTAGAAACGAATGATAGACGCCCGTGGTATAAAAAGGCATGAGCCGTAAAGTGAGGCACACAACAATCAACACTGGTTTGAGTGACCTGTTATATGAAACACTGAACCAACCTGGCTGGAGTCTCAGAGGTGATGAGTTGGCAAAGAAGACACAGCTCAGAATTGCACAGGCCCATATACACCCACGTTGTAGCCTTCCATAAATGGTGAAGGAAAAGCTGAGTAGATTATTCACGACTTTTTTTTTTTTTTTTTTGCAAAAGTAATGCAGCTTATCTAATCCCTTTCAGTTTCGCTGGCCTGATCGAAACGTGGGTTAAAGAAGAGAATCACACAGCGCTTACCAACATGAGTGGTTCACTCAGCTGACAAGCTGAAGGCTTAACAGACGGATGAGAGAATTAAATAAGCTTAAAATAACGTTAAAAGAAATAGTTCTACAAACCAAAAAATGGTAACAGCTATAAAAATAACATACCATTAATTGCATAGCGAAGTAAATACTTAATCATTAGAGAGCAAGTTACTTCGTAACTTTCCCACAATCCACAGCACTACACATCACCAACCACCCATGAGTAGTGTGGTGAGAAACAGGAAGGTGACTCTGGTTTTTACATTCCTCTGTAACAAGCTCTTCATACACACTAACAGCCTACATAACAACCATAAATACTAACACATAAAAATTATGTACAACTGCATGAAATTTTTTCTCCCTCACAGTCCTAGGAGGGAATATCAAAGGAGCTGTTTTTTTCTACTGCAATAGATAAATCAGAGGGTCTAAGTATTCGTACCACTCCCCCTCTTCTAAAGCTGAGATATGACCTTGCGTGTAACCTCACATATGACTATGGGAATGCTGAGGAGTTTTAATCAGGTCACATGTCAAGTAAAATTTAAAATTGACATATCAGGCAGAAGGTAATGTTGTTAACATAGCTCACAATCCACAAATTCTGTTCATTATAAAGGACTTTAATTTATACATTCCCGGATTTACATTTTTATTGCAATCGATACTATTATTAATGAAGCTTGATTATACCATATCTTTTTCAACCATGGGTGCAGCTTTCTCAATCTTTTGATAATCAATTGGGTAGTTAACATCTCTCATATGAATAATCAGAGCATCAGATTCTTGCCAAGTTCTAAAATTATGTTTGTATGTAATCGTAGTTCAGAACTTTTTCCAGGTTTTCCCAAAATAATTTTTACTTCATTTTAAACACAGAATTTTATAGACACACTTCAGTATTTTGGGGGAATTTTTAATCATTTTTTATTGCATCAAGTTTTTTTAAAAGTGACTTGGATTTTGAAGTTCTTAAGCAGAGAAGGTATTTGAAGAAAGTTTTCTAGTTAAGACAGAACCAACGTGTTTTTGGTTGATTATGTTCTTTGTTCTTTTTGTCCAAGTGAATAATACATATTTGTATTCTGAGCCCAACTGAAGGCACAGATTCCAATTTTAATGTTAAGAATAATGTTGATTTGGTTGGCAAACTAAGCACCATGGCTGACTGATTACACTATGGCTAATTTTGATGTCACTTTGTTGCTGACAAAAGCCCCAGGTGATGACTTATTAAGTTTCCAATTTGAAGACCTCGGTAATTAAGATTTACCGTTGACTCTACCAACAGTCATTAAGCTTATTAAACCTAGCATTATTGATGCAAAGTTTGTGTTTAATGGCGAGTTGTGGACTTAGAGGTTTGGTATGGCTATAGAAAATCCTATCTCACCAGTCCTTAGTAATTTGTACAAGGAATTTTTTGAAACCAGACTCCTTAACAGAATTTTTCTTGATAACGCTGAGGGTAATGTATGTTGATGGCGTTCTATGCTCAGTTCTTACATGAATGAAAAGTCAAGTTCCATCAACAATTTTTTTGCTGAAATTGAGCAAAGTAGCTCACTGCTATTTTTAGATGTGAATGTGAGACTGGTATAGAGTACTGACAATTAGATAAGACCCAAGTAAATTAGGTATCATTATTCCGAAATATTTCGCCTACACAGTAGGCTACTTCAGTCGAATACAGAAAAGGCAGCTGAATCAGTAGAGGAGTAAAGCCGGTGTAATCGGTCCATCACCTTTGAAGAGGTTGGCTTTATAAACCGTTGTTACATTCACACTGTCGGACACTGCACCTTTCTCACTCGTAACTAGTAGTAACGAGTGAGAAAGGTTAGATTTGAGTGCGACCTACCCAGTAAGATTACATTCTTGCTTTTACTTGAGGGCCCTACTTTTTGTGTCATCAAGATTTTCTACGCCTCCGTTCTGATGCTTCAGCTTCGTATTGTTCTAGACTACGGAGCAGAACTCTTCTCCAGGTTGAGGAACTGACCGCTTCCAAACTACTACCTCGAGAGTGACGGAGTGATTACACCGTCTGTATATATTCCCTGCTTCTGATGCCTCCTCTATATTTGTCTGAGTAAGACACATGTGCAACAGTTATGTATCTTTATTTCGAAATGTTTCGCCTACACAGTAGGCTTCTTCAGTGGAGTACAGAGGAGGCTGCAAAAGCGGTAGAGATGTAAAGATGATATCAGTCCGTCACCCTCGAAGGCGTAGTTATGAAGCGGTCAGTCCCTCAGTCTGGAAAAAAAGTTCTATTCCGTAGTCTGTAACAATGTGAAACTGAAACAACGGAATGTAGACTTATATACTGCTAAAAGTGAAGCATATATAATCTTGACGACAGGAGAGACGAAGCCCGCTAGTAGAATTAAAAATGTAATCATTGCGAGGCGGACTAACAAACATATTGGGCAGGTCGCTCTCAAATTCATCCTTTCTCACTCATAACTAGTCGTAAAGAAAAAAGTTAAGAAAGATGTCCTCTGGAACAAGATACTGTTGTGTTGCGGTGTCTGACAATACATATACAATAAACGCGTACAATACGGACAAGTTGTTAAGAGAGACACATGTACAGCAGTTAGGTATCATTAAAGATACCTAACTGCTGGGTAAGTAAGAAAGAAAGTTTATTCAGGTATACACAAATACAGTTGCATAGAATTATCATACATAGCAGCATATGTGTAGAGAACCTGGGATAACCCAAAAAAGTCAGACGGAGTGACTTATTTCCATTGGGGTTCTTTATTTCCATTGCTGTACATGTGTCTTATCAACTTGTTAGTACTGTGTACTTTTATCATATTCCTGACCTAAGAACACTACTGTGTAAGCCAAACGTTTCGGAATAAAGATACCTAAATATCGCACATGTGTCTTATTTATTTTTAGATGTAATTATTAAGGGTCACCAAAAGTTTAAACATACCTCACCGAAAATTGATAATTTTTGGCTTCAAAAATCTGCATAGTTGATGGAAAAAATCAATGTTTCATGGGATTTTTTTTTTTTTTTGGAAAAACTTATTCTGTGTAATGGAACCTTTCGGTGTTATTGAAATTTTTCATTTTTAAATACACGCTGTCTATATGACAGCGAAATATTCATCTGAACAGTTCATCAGTTGTCCAGGTTTTTTCTAGTTTCACAGGAGGAGGAGGAGAAGGAGAAGGAGAAGGAGAAGGAGGAAGCGGCTGCTGCTGCTGCTGCTGCGGCGGCTGTTGCTCTGAAGCAGTTTAGATTGCCTTGCAGTTTTTTATCAATTACATAGAGAATGGAAAGTAAGGAAAATGAACAATGGATAAACGTACTTTAAAAGTGGACTGGAGTCTAGCTCATCACTGTTTACCTGTCCACGTGCAATTATGAGTTATTTTCCAAATCTGCTTACAATAGTCATAGGGCAGAGAAGAGCATAAAGGATTCGAGAATCAACAATAAAGCACCAATGCAGAAGAATGATTCAGAGAACCAACAAGTTGATAAATTAGACACGTGTGCAACACTTGGGTATCTTTCATGAGGAAACGTTTCGCCACACAGTGGCTTCATCAGTCCATACTCCTTAGTATGGAGTGATGAAGCCACTGTGTAGCGAAACGTTTCTTCATTAAAGATACCCAAGTGTTGCACATGTGTCTAAATTATCAATAAAGCACCAAGGGCCTTCTCATGATTTAAGAACCGTGGCTATAACGCCATAACCTACGACTTAGTATCCAGAATAACCCTTTAGTAGCCAAAGGTCTAACACAAAGGGTTGAGAGCTTTGACAAACGCCAAAAGCATCCCATTTTAGCTTATAATAGCCAATTATAATAGCTCATAATAGTCAGTTACCGAGTAAAATCACGGCAATTAAGAGAGTCCAAAGCATCCGTGAACGAATCCAGAGTAATGTTATGTGCAATAGCTTCAGTTATAAACGAATCTAGCTTGAACAGTGCTAAGCTATTATTATATAGTAAAAGGTTATCATGTTTCATGATTGCCGAGCCTAAGATATTTCTTTTCAGCCAAGACGAACTGGAAACTAAAATTCTGGTTTCTGACCATTTTGCAGCATAATTGTACCTGCATAGCAGCAGCAGCAGCAGCAGCAGCAGCAGCAGCAGCAGCAGCAGCAGCAGGAGGCTCTGAAACAGTTCAGATTGCCTTGCAGTTTTTTATCAATTACATAAAATTCTGGTTTCTGACCATTTTGCAGCATAATTGTGCCTGCATAGCAGCAGCAGCAGCAGCAGCAGCAGCAGCAGCAGCAGGCTCTGGTATTAAACTATTGTACTGAACGGATCAAGTATCAGTGTTTTGCTGACCTAATATTAAGGGATTTACATGCTTGTCCAACATAAGATATATTACAGTCGATAAATCAAAACTTCTAGCAAAGGAAGCATGTAGTCAACTTTCTTTTTCCACTGTGAAAATAATATATATGACAAGTGAGATGTTGCAGCAAAAGTGCAGTACCCTAAGGAGTTTGTAGAAAAGATTTTGATAGCATCTAAGTCCTAGGAAGACTTATTATTGAACAGAACCTAGAATAATTTCTAAGGTTGAGAATTTATCTGTTTTACCGAATTCCCTAATAACGATTCAACATAGAAATAATCAAAAACTTCAAGGACGGGTAACAGCAAGCTAATCAGAATTCCCAAAAAACTGCGTAGTGGGATACGGCACTGTAATACATACATACATATTTTTATTTTTTTTTATTATCACACTGGCCGATTCCCACCAAGGCAGGGTGGCCCGAAAAAGAAAAACTTTCACCATCATTCACTCCATCACTGTCTTGCCAGAAGGGTGCTTTACACTACAGTTTTTAAACTGCAACATTAACACTCCTCCTTCAGAGTGCAGGCACTGTACTTCCCATCTCCAGGACTCAAGTCCGGCCTGCCGGTTTCCCTGAACCCCTTCATAAATGTTACTTTGCTCACACTCCAACAGCACGTCAAGTATTAAAAACCATTTGTCTCCATTCACTCCTATCAAACACGCTCACGCATGCCTGCTGGAAGTCCAAGCCCCTCGCACACAAAACCTCCTTTACTCCCTCCCTCCAACCTTTCCTACGCCGACCCCTACCCCGCCTTCCTTCCACTACAGACCGATACACTCTTGAAGTCATTCTGTTTCCCTCCATTCTCTCTACATGCCCAAACCACCTCAACAACCCTTCATCAGCCCTCTGGACAACAGTTTTGGTAATCCCGCACCTCCTCCTAATTTCCAAACTACGAATTCTCTGCATTATATTCACACCACACATTGCCCTCAGACATGACATCTCCACTGCTTCCAGCCTTCTCCTTGCTGCAACATTCATCACCCATGCTTCACACCCATATAAGAGCGTTGGTAAAACTATACTCTCATACATTCCCCTCTTTGCCTCCAAGGACAAAGTTCTTTGTTTCCACAGACTCCTAAGTGCACCACTCACCCTTTTCCCCTCATCAATTCTATGATTCACCTCATCTTTCATAGACCCATCTGCTGACACGTCCACTCCCAAATATCTGAATACGTTCACCTCCTCCATACTCTCTCCCTCCAATCTGATATCCAATCTTTCATCACCTAATCATTTTGTTATCCACATGACCTTACTCTTTCCTGTATTCACTTTTAATTATCTTCTTTTGCATACCCTACCAAATTCATCCACCAATCTCTGCAACTTCTCTTCAGAATCTCCCAAGAGCACAGTGTCATCAGCAAAGAGCAACTGTGACAACTCCCACTTTATGTGTAATTCTTTATCTTTTAACTCCACGCCTCTTGCCAAGACCCTCACATTTACTTCTCTTAGAACCCCATCTATAAATATATTAAACAACCACGGTGACATCACACATCCTTGTCTAAGGCCTACTTTTACTGGGAAATAATTTCCCTCTTTCCTACATACTCTAACTTGAGCCTCACTATCCTCGTAAAAACTCTTCACTGCTTTCAGTAACCTACCTCCTACACCATACACCTGCAACATCTGCCACATTGCCCCCCTATCCACCCTGTCATACGCCTTTTCCAAATCCATAAATGCCACAAAGACCTCTTTAGCCTTATCTAAATACTGTTCACTTATATGTTTCACTGTAAACACCTGGTCCACACACCCCCTACTTTTCCTAAAGCCTCCTTGTTCATCTGCTATCCTATTCTCCGTCCTACTCTTAATTCTTTCAATAATAACTCTACCATACACTTTACCAGGTATACTCAGCAAACTTGTCCCCCTATAATTTTTGCACTCTCTTTTGTCCCCTTTGCCTTTATACAAAGGAACTATGCATGCTCTCTGCCAATCCCTAGGTACCTTACCCTCTTCCATACATTTATTAAATAATTGCACCAACCACTCCAAAACTATATCCCCACCTGCTTTTAACATTTCTATCTTTATCCCATCAATCCCGGCTGCCTTACCCCCTTTCATTTTACCTACTGCCTCACGAACTTCCCCCACACTCACAACTGGCTCTTCCTCACTCCTACAAGATGTTATTCCTCCTTGCCCTATACACGAAATCACAGCTTCCCTATCTTCATCAACATTCAACAATTCCTCAAAATATTCCCTCCATCTTCCCAATACCTCTAACTCTCCATTTAATAACTCTCCTCTCCTATTTTTAACTGACAAATCCATTTGTTCTCTAGGCTTCCTTAACTTGTTAATCTCTCTCCAAAACTTGTTCTTATTTTCAACAAAATTTGTTGATAACATCTCACCCACTCTCTCATTTGCTCTCTTTTTACATTGCTTCACCACTCTCTTAACCTCTCTCTTTTTCTCCATATACTCTTCCCTCCTTGCATCACTTCTACTTTGTAAAAACTTCTCATATGCTAATTTTTTCTCCCTTACTACTCTCTTTACATCATCATTCCACCAATCGCTCTTCTTCCCTCCCGCACCCACCTTCCTGTAACCATAAACTTTTGCTGAACACTCCAACACTACATTTTTAAACCTATCCCATACCTCTTCGACCTTATTGCCTATGCTCTCATTAGCCCATCTATCCTCCAATAGCTGTTTATATCTTACCCTAACTGCCTCCTCTTTTAGTTTATAAACCTTCACCTCTCTCTTCTCTGATGCTTCTATTCTCCTTGTATCCCATTTACCTTTTACTCTCAGTGTAGCTACAACTAGAAAGTGATCTGATATATCTGTGGCCCCTCTATAAACATGTACATCCTGAAGTCTACTTAACAGTCTTTTATCCACCAATACATAATCCAACAAACTACTGTCATTTCGCCCTACATCATATCCTGCATACTTATTTATCCTCTTTTTCTTAAAATATTTATTACCTATAACTAAACCCCTTTCTATACAAAGTTCAATCAAAGGGCTCCCATTATCATTTACACCTGGCACCCCAAACTTACCTACCACACCCTCTCTAAAAGTTTCTCCTACTTTAGCATTCAGGTCCCCTACCACAATTACTCTCTCACTTGGTTCGAAGGCTCCTATACATTCACTTAACATCTCCCAAAATCTCTCTCTCTCCTCTACATTCCTCTCTTCTCCAAGTGCATACACGCTTATTATGACCCACTTTTCGCATCCAACCTTTACTTTAATCCACATAATTCTTGAATTTACACATTCATATTCTCTTTTCTCCTTCCATAACTGATCCTTCAACATTACTGCTACCTCTTCCTTTGCTCTAACTCTCTCAGATACTCCAGATTTAATCCCATTTATTTCCCCCCACCGAAACTCCCCTACCCCCTTCAGCTTTGTTTCGCTTAGGGCCAGGACATCCAACTTCTTTTCATTCATAACATCAGCAATCATCTGTTTCTTGTCATCCACACTACATCCAAGCACATTTAAGCATCCCAGTTTTATAAAGTTTTTCTTCTTCTCTTTTTTAGTAAATGTCTACAGGAGAAGGGGTTACTAGCCCATTGCTCCCGGCATTTTAGTCGCCTCATACGACACGCATGGCTTACGGAGGAAAGATTCTTTTCCACTTCCCCATGGACAATAGAAGAAATAAAGAAGAACAAGAGCTATTTAGAAAAAGGAGAAAAACCTAGATGTATGTATATATATATATATATATATATATATATATATATATATATATATATATATATATATATGCATGTGCGTGTCTGTGAAGTGTGACCAAAGTGTAAGTAGGAGTAGCAAGATATCCCTTTTATCTAGCGTGTTTATGAGACAGAAAAAGAAACCAGCAATCCTACCATCATGCAAAACAGTTACAGGTTTCTGTTTCACAGTCATCTGGCAGGACGGTAGTACTTCCCTGTGTGGTTGCTGTCTACCAACCTACTACCTTTACATACACACACACACACACACACACACACACATATATATATATATATATATATATATATATATATATATATATATATATATATATATATATATATATATATATATATATATATATATATATATATATATATATATATATATATATATATATATATATATATATATATATATATATATATGTTTATTTCTTTGTAAAGGTTACAATGTGTAATTACAATTTTGATTTACTAAGTACAAGATAGCCACTATCTTACCGAGGCATTTCGGGCAAGCTAATCCTAATACATAATAACTAATTAAAACTAGATAAGATATTAGTATATAGTAACTACTTAAAACTAAACAAGGAATAGTGGTTAGCTGTTTTACAATCTTTATTGAACTTAATACATCTTTTTGATACTTAGTACAAAATCTAACTTTCAAGTAATGGTGCAGGTGGTAATATTTTATGGAATGGCAGAATTAAAAGCCAGGAGGTCACATGATAAGACTAATTAGCAGATATTATGGCAGACTTTGTTAATATTGAAAAACAAGATGATTTTATGGATTGGCAGAATTACGAACCTAGAGGTTACATAATACAACTAGTTAGCAGATGTTTGGTTGATTTGGTTAATATTGTGAGATAAGATGATTTTTTAGCAAAGTCCTAAATTTATAAGCTGTCAAGAGATCCTTGACCTGTTCCGGTACGGAGTTCCAGATCTTCAGGCCTTTTATGCGCATAGCGTTCTTGCATAGTGAGTCTGACTCGAGAGATGTTGAAAAGTGCCTTTTGCCTTGTATTGTGCTTGTGCATTCTGTTGTAACTGTCGAGTAGTTTTAGGGGAGGGTTTACAGGGGAGTTTAATGTTCTGTGTATGTAGTAGGCACAATAATAAGAGTGTATGTCTTGTGTATTTAGCAGGTTGAGTCTTTTGAAAAGTGGTGGTGTGTGCTGTCTAGCACAGGAGCTGGTTATCACCCGCACAGCAGCTTTTTGTTGGATTATTAAGGGTCTAAGGTGGTTGGTTGTGGTTGAGCCCCAGGCAGAGATACCATAGGTGAGGTAAGGATATATTAGAGTTGTACAGGGTAAGAAGAGTCGTTTGTGGTACATAGTAACGTATCTTGGAAAGGATTCCTAATGATATGGAAATTTTCTTGGCTATGTGATGGGTATGGGACTGAAATTTAAGATTACCTAGAAATTTGCCCTCCGTGTGTCTTGATATTGGAGAACCATTTAACAGTATGTTGAGTTGGATATTTGAGGCTCTGTTGCCAAACAGCATGAAGTATGTTTTGTCTATGTTGAGAGTGAGTTTGTTGGTCATCATCCAATCATATATCCTCAGCAGTTCATTGTTTACAGTGTTTCCAAGCACAGCTGGGTCTGAATGGGAGTAGACATATGTAGTGTCATCTGCGAATAGAACTGGTTTAAGGAGTTAGGATGCACTGGGGAGATCATTGATGTAGATGAGAAAGAGGAGTGGGCCTAGGACACTACCTTGGGGTACTCCTACAGCTACAGGTTGGATAGCGGAGTTGATTCCATTTGCATGTACATACTGGTGTCTGTCGTTAAGATAGGATTTTAGGTAGTCAAGAGAATGCCCTCTGATGCCGTAATGATTCAGTCTGAGGTGCAAAAGATTGTGGTCAGCTGTGTCAAACGCTTTTCGTAAGCCGATAAAGAGCCCCAGAGGACATTCATTTTTATCGAGAGCTGTGAATATTAGGTCAAGCATTTCTATAATAGCGTCATTCGTACTTTTTTTTTTTTGGTCTAAACCCAAACTGTCATGGTTTAAGTATGTTGTTGGATGTAAGGAAGGAGTAAAGTCGCTTGTGCATTATTTTTTTCAAATACGTATCTTGGAGAGTAAGGGCAAGTTTAATATGGTTCTGTAGTTGTTCAAATCAGTTGGATCTCCGCCTTTGTGGACTGGGGTGACCCTTGCTGTCTTGAGTATAGATGGGAAGGTTGAGGATGCCATAGATTTGTTAAACATTGTTGCAATAATGGGTGACAGTTCTGGTGCAGCTTTTTTATATATGAATGGTGGCAAGTTATCTAGATCACCTGATTTGTTCTTTAATGATTTAATGACGAGTGAGACTTCAGTGGGATTAGTTGGAGCTAGAAATCGAGTATTTGGATAGTTGCCAGTGAGGTACTCGCTCGGCTGGGTAACTGAGCTAGGAATTTGACTTGCTAGCTTTGATCCTGAAGTAGAGAAGAGGATATAAAATTTGTCGGCCGTTTCTATAGGTTGCATGTGAGGTTCATCCGGCTTAGTAAAGTTTCTCTCTCTCTATTTCCAGACGGTTTCCTAGATTCCAAAATTTTGGAGAGGGTTTGCCAGGTACTTTTCATATCACCTTTCATTTCACTAAATCTATTTTCATAATACATTTGATTGTGAGTATTGATATGTATCTTTTAGTAAATTCTTTAGTAATTAAGCCTAATATGAACTGTTTTTCAATTTGGTGTTTTTTATTAATAGATTTGAGGATATTTTTTTGTTAGTCATGAGCTGTTTAGCCTCTTTTCTGTGATCTGTTTTGTTTTGATTGGGCAATGTTTGTTATAGAAGTTTAGGGTTTTATGTAAAAAAAATTGATATCTTTATCGATATTATTACTGTCATTCAGCTCTCTCTGCCAATCAATGGTACCTAGTGCTAGTTTTAGGTTGTTTATCGATGTCTCATCATGCAGTTATAAACTTATGTTGGGCAAAATTGTCTGAACTGACACGTGGAAAGTACTTGATGATCATTTCCTTAATTTTCACACTTAATAGCAATTAACTGGAGCAGGAGGTATGGAAGGTTTTGGATCAACTCCATCGAAGGTGGAGGTGCTGTAAGCGACAGTAGAATAAATGTTATCAGCATAAACAAGCCCCAAGAGGCCAACATTTCCTTCCTTAAAAGATGAGATAATGATGAATTTAAGTCGCAACTCCAGTGACGGAAAATTAACAAGAAACCCATACATTGGAAATTAAACTACGGAGATGTTATGGATCATCTACAACTATTGCCAAGTAATGCCTTGATTATGCCCTAAGTTGAATTAAAAGAGTACTAGTTTTAGGTGCTATTTATGAGTTAGTTGAGTATGGCAAATGCTCTTGGAGGTCATTTAAAAGGTTGCTACACCTGTGTCTGATTACATGCACTGTGATAGCTTTGTGTACAGCCAAAAGCAATAGCGTGTTTGATCAGATAACAGGAATGTTAGACTTGCTGTGGGACCAAGAGAGAAAACCACTGAGAACCAACGATAGGTAAGTCAAACAACCCACTCCCAGCGCTTGCAGATACTGCAGTCAACACAAGTTAGTTTATATCGAAGGTCAGTACTGTCAGCATTCAGCCATCAACATATATTACAGAGACGAGGTCTTACCGAAACTGGCAAAACCAAACTATCAGCAACAATCAGTATACATGTATCATTCGTTACACAGCATACACCTTTTCACACTAACAACAGCATCGGTCAATGTGCTGACAGCAGTATCAGCGAAAGCTTGCTGATGTCAGCTTGTGTCAAAGCTCCGTCAGTCATCACGTGGGTCCGGATGTGATTGTTGTTGAGGCTGAGAGGTGGGGAAGCAAGCAGTGTGTCGTTAACCGTGGCCGTGGGAGGTTGTGCAGTGGTGAGGCTGGCGCTCGGGTGCTGGTCGGTGTCGGTGGTCAGCTTGGTGGTTCCCTTGCACTCCCCAAGCTTGCGTTAGTATATTCGTAGACTAAATAAAATGGAACAAAGTGTATTTCTCATAGAATATGCTTTCTCTGCAAGGGTATATACACTGAGAGATGCCATTCAAAATCCACATGAGGAGAGAAATGAAAGAATATATTATCTCAGCTTTCCACCGCAACCTTAGCTAAAAAAGATCATGTCCGGAGACAAACTTTATTAACACAAATTCTCGCTCGAAGCAGGTTTTTTTAATGAAATTATTACTTAATTTGAAAAAAAAGGCTCTACTTAGAGCGACTTGATTAAGTGTTCTTTAGAGTAAAATTTAGTTTTTCAATAAAAGCTTGATAAGGACATAAGTAATTTTTTAATTACATTTTTTCGGCAACTCTTGCAAGTTAAAAACTGAATCCAAAGTAATTATGTTATTTTATGTCTCCATGGGAATTTTAGATCACACTGACTGTTTACGACACTCCGGTTAATAAACCAAGAGATGTGTAAGTCTACACCCCGGTTATTACACCAAGAGATGTGTAAGTCTACACCCCGGTTATTACATCAAGAGATGTGTAAGTCTACACCCCGGTTATTACACCAAGAGATGTGTAAGTCTACACCCCGGTTATTACACCAAGAGATGTGTAAGTCTACACCCCGGTTATTACACCAAGAGATGTGTAAGTCTACACCCCGGTTATTACACCAAGAGATGTGTAAGTCTACACCCCGGTTATTACACCAAGAGATGTGTAAGTCTACACCCCGGTTATTACACCAAGAGATGTGTAAGTCTACACCCCGGTTATTACACCAAGAGATGTGTAAGTCTACACCCCGATTATTACACCAAGATATGTGTAACTCTACATCCCGGTTATTACACTATGAGATGTGTAACTCTACACCCCGGTTATTACACCATGAGATGTGTAACTCTACACCCCGGTTATTGCACCATGAGATGTGTATTTCTCAGTGTATATAAGGAGAGAGCTTAAATTTGTCTGTAAGAGATACACTTGCCAGTGACGTTTTATGAACATGGATAGACAGCCTGGACGACCCTTGTATACTTGATAGACTTGAACATAATTAGCCAGTCAATTTGTTTAGTGATTCTAATACTACATTCCCGTGTGATTTTATAAAGTTGCAAATCGCAAAAGTTTTTTGTGCAAATCGATGAGGTCTTGATGTAAATCAAAAAAGTTTCGGTGTAAAAGTTTTAGTCATCTCATGTTTTGGGTTTTGGACTTTTGACCATCAAGGTCGACTACTGGATTCATATAGTATAGAAGATATGTTTATTATTTTGATATACACACTCACATTTATTATTAAAGATTCGCCGGTATTCTCCCGGCCCGGGCCTTTTCCAAGTGGTGGCCCGGCCTTGGCTCCCTCTTTAGGGAGTGTCTGAGACCTAAGTCTCCCATGGGAGGAGGCACAAGTACCTCCTCATCTTTGGGACCAACTGTCCCCAGGCCTAGCCACAAGCTAGGCCTCTCTGGTCTGCCATCCCCGCCCCAAGGGAGCTAATGGGAATGACAGTCTTGTGAGCTGAAAGCTCCGGCTCAGGCACCTACCCTACCCTAGAAGGGCTGGGCATGGAGTCGATACACACTCACAAATTATTTATATATATATATATATATATATATATATATATATATATATATATGTATATATATATATATATATATATATATATATATATATATATATATATATATATATATATATATATATATATATATATATATGCAATAAGATCACAGTAAACAGGTGATTTCAGAATATGCAAAACAACCACTCTGAAAGAATAGAGAAATTCCAAGCGCTTTCGTGACTACTCACATTATCAAGGAACTATAGTTCCTTGATAATGTGAGTAGTCACGAAAGCGCTTGGAATTTCTCTATTCTTTCAGAGTGGTTGTTTTGCATATATATATATATATTATATATATATATATATATATATATATATATATATATATATATATATATATATATATATATATATATATATATATATATAATTGTGTGTGTATTTGTGGTCTGTGTGTGTGTATTTTCAAATTTATTATAATGGAAAACCAGCCAAAGTCATGACAATAGAATAGAGTATTTTTTATAAAACCAAAAAAGAAAATTGCATAGAATTACGAGATAAATGTCATGTTTTAAAATTATTGTTTATTTGAGCAACAAGAACTGCTTATTATTATTTTTATCATTATTTTTATTATTTTATTATTATATTATAGTTATTATTATTATTAGTAGTAGTAGTAGTAGTAGCAGCAGTAGTAATAGTAGTACTAGTAGTAGTTGCTGTAGCTACTAAAATTTTATTGATAACTAGCACTATTTTAACAGTAAAGTTCTAAACCATTAATTGTTATAAGGCACCTGGACAAAGGGGAGCAAATAAACAGGTTTAATTCAAGAGAGAGTCACTCTGGCTGTACCCTTCTCCAGAACATCACTCCATCTGAGATCATACATACCCAGGATGACTCGAGTATGGAACACATTCGTACAGCATAATGATGTCAACGAGATAACGTCAGTTGATCAAATGAAAATGCTGGCCCACAGATGGCTCCAACTTCATCCTGTTCCCTACTTGTATGTCTCATAACAAAAATGCTTTCAAATGAGCTGATGTAGGTAACAGCTCTTAGCTTGCCAATAAAGTTAGGAATCCTTAACCTGTAAATAGCTGTCAATAAAGCTAGGGATCCTTAACCTTGTCAAACCCTGTTTAAAAAAAAAAAAAAAAAAAAAAAAAAAAAAGGGTATGTACCTTGATGTCTGTGACGGGTTCTGTTCCTTGGAATTACACCTATCCTCTGCATCCTTGTATTAAACCTGATTGCTTCCCACTCTTAAAGAATGTAGTAGTAGTCTACCTGGAGGATGTTCTGGGGGTCAACGCCCCCGCTGCCCAGTCCTTGACCAGGCCTCCCGGTGGATCTGGGTCTGATTAAACAGGCTGTTACTGCTGACCGTACATAGTCTAACGTACGAACCATAGCCCGGCTGATTTGGCACGGACTTCAGGTCTCTCTCCAGGTTCCTCTTGAAGGCAGCCAGGGGTTTATTTCTAATTCTCCTTATGCCTATTGGCAGGCTGTTAAGTATTCTTTGGCCGCCAGACACTTCATGTGTTTTCTCTTAGTGTACTAATGGCGACCGTACTTTTCATTTGGGGTATGGTGCACCGCCTGCCCGGTCTTTTGCTTTCTCAGGGAGTGATTTCTGTGTGCAAATTTGGGACCAATCTTGAATGGAGATGTTAAATGTACAGCAGTATTCCAACCTAGAGAGAACAAGTGATGTAAAGAGGATAATAATTGGAATGGCATCCCTTGTTTTGAAGCTTCTCATTATCCATCCTATTATTTTCCTCGCAGATGTGATAGTGGCACTGTTGTGATCCTCTGACATTACCACTGCCAGGTCCTTCACACTACTTTTCCTCTCTATTGTGTGATTAATGTAGTATACTCAGTTTTTTTTTACACAGGGTTTGACAAGGTTAAGGATCCCCAGGTTTATTGACAGGCTATTTACAGGTTAAGGATTCCTAACTTCATTGGCAAGCTAAGAGCTGTTACCTACATCAGCTCATTTGAAAGCATTTTTATTGTTATGAGACATACAAGTAGGGAACAGGATGAAGTTGGAGCCATCTGTGGGCCAGCATTTTCATTTGATTAACTGACTTTATCTCTTTGACATCATTATGCTGTACGAATGTGTTACATACTCGAGTCATCCTGGGTATATATGGTCTCAGATAGAGTGATGTTCTGGAGAAGGGTACAGCCAGAGCGAAGTTGCTGCTTTCTGCCCGTCTTGTGGCATAAAAGCTTGTTTCACGCTGTCCTCGAAGTGGATCCAAGTGTGGTATTTTGAAAATTTTGGCCTTGTACATAACAGTAAGCCCACCCACATCCCTCCTATGTTGAAGGCTCTGCTGAAATGACAGATCTATCCAGGATGGGTCCAGGCGAGAGATGAGACGTCTTGCTCTTTTCTCTACTCTGTCAAGCAGTCGCAGATGAGAGTGGGGACAGGCAAACCAAGAAAGTGGAGCAAACTCAAGGTGTGAGCGTACTTGTGCCTCGTACAGAATCTTGCAACCCCTACTGTCAAGCAGATGCGAGATACGGCGAAGTGCTGTAAGCTTCCTGGCTGCCTTGTTTGCAAGATTTACAACATGGTTCTTCATGGTTAGTTTGGAGTCAAATTTCACCCCAAGGATATCTACTTCTCCAGGTGCCAACACCCTCCCATTCATCCTTACTACTGCACCAGCATTACCATCATGGTGCCTAGAGACGATCATCATTTGTGTTTTCTCAGGTGCAAATGTTACTTGCCATCTATTTCCCCAAGCTGATATAGCTCTTAGCTGGTGATTGATGTAGCTTAGAGCAGCTGGCATTTCTTCTCTTGGATAAGCGAATGTCAGTGCACTGTCGTCTGCATAGGCATGTGATTCTGGGATGAGATGAAGAAGGCCGTTGAAGTAGACATTCCATAACAATGGTCCCAGCACGCTTCCTTATGGAACACTTGCCCCAATAGAATGTCTTGCTGATTCCGTTCCATTGAGAACTACCCATAGAGATCTACCATGAAGGTAATCACTGAGGAGACATAGCGTAGAGCCTGCAATTCCCAGTGCTTGAAGTTTTGCTAAGAGGTCCTGGTGCCACACCCGGTCGAAAGTGCCAACAATGTCCAATGCTACAACACAGCTAATTTTGGGTCTTTCTAGCTATTATTTAACCCCCGGTTTCCCTAACGGAGTAGTTGAAATTTGTCTTCATTGAACATCATGTTGTTTTCCGTTGCCCTCTGGAAAACTTGGTTTATATCCTCTTGGAGATTTACCGAGTTCTCAATGGATGACAGTCTCATGCAGATCCTAGTGTCGTCAGCAAAGGATGACACGGTGCTATGGTTTAAATCTCTATGTCTGATATGAGGATAAGGAGCAGGATGGGGGAGAGTACTATGCCTTGTGGAACAGAAATTTGGCATACACTGACAGGGTTTTAAGGCTCATATGAAAAAATCATTTGAATTGTCGATCTTGAGACTGAACAATGGCCCGCTAAACAAAGAGTCATATTGAGACTTCAGTATCTAACTCATTTCTTTGTCATCTGTGTAGGTGCCATCTTGTCTTAGCAAGGGCCCGATACCAGATGTGGTTTTTGCCTTGTTTGTGGCATATAAAAAAAATATTTTGAATTTCTTTCAACTTCATTAATTTCTTTTAGGTCCTCATGATTTGGATCCATGTTGTTTTAGATATCTTCCCATGTGAAGGCTTACTCAGCCCTGTAACAAGGCTGGCTCCTCCTCAGGAAAATTAATGAATAGAAAAAAGAAATAATTCACAAAGATAAACACTTTATTATTTAGTAATACGAAGATAAAACATTGAAACATGAATGTGTATCCTACTTGAAAGAAAAATGAAATGAAAAAATGACATTTGAATTCAACGCTAATATGTACAGTTATACTGGGGTGTCTGGTTGAGGTTGACACCGTCTTGTAGAAATTGTAGCCGTTACTGATGATGTAGGGGGGGCCCACAGGTGTTGAGTGACAACCCAACGACTAGTTCTTCACAGAGTCTATAGCCTTGAATAGTCAGTCCAGATGACAGGAACGCAGGTTCTTTACCACTGCAAGGATGAGGGGTCGTTGCCTGCTGTTGCCTACTATTACTCAGGTAGGTAGATCAAAAAGTGACGTCTCAGGACTTCAGTCCGTCTCCTTCAACACGTTTCTTTGGTTGGCAGATGACCCGAGCTGTCATTCCAAGCTAGGTTACCCACTGCTTAAGAAATCACCCTCCATGATAAGTACAATACCTAATAGAAATGGTGATTATCTATAACATGGAACTCAAGACTGAAAGGACTAAGTTTATTATTGGTCAAAAGTGCAGCTTTCAACCGCTATATCCACTAGAATAGGAGCAGAGGTTTTTACAGTTGTGCTGGGAGCTGTGAGTCAAGTGATTACTGTTTGGTCGGAGCCCCACGCGTCACCTTTCCGGGTGGAGAAAAGAGGGGGGGGGGAGGGGATAGCGGGAGCTAGACTGACCCCACCTTAACAAGCAGCCGGCAATCAAACTATCGTCACCATATACTCGCTCGCTGCTCCTATCTGTTGAACTTTTCCCTCACATCCCAACATGTTTTATTTTGGACATGGTTTACCTGATCACGGCTGATGTTCTTGTTGTTGAAGTTGAATTTGGTGAAGCCACCTTCGTAGCTGTGTATATTTTGCTGATCAGGACCCCTGTGCATGTAAGTCTGGACTTCGATTAGACTGTGATCTGAATTAGTTGTTGTTGATATTGCTATGTTTCTTACCAGGTCCTTCTTATTTGTGAAAATAAGGTCAAGTGTGTTTTCCAGTCTTGCTGGCTCCGCTATCTGTTGGTGTGTTAATTGCAGAGATTCAGCAGCTCATGTGTGACTTTTTATCTGCGCTGCCTTCCAGTTTATGTCTTAGACTGCAATTACCACGCAACAAGATGCTTGGGGATTGTCAGTAACTGTTCCTTGAACTGTTAGGAAGTCGCATCTGGTGGCTTTTATATAACCACAATGACTAAGTTTTGGTTCATGATCTTTATTGTTATAACTTCAACTACATCATTTGTGGTGGTCAGTATCTCCGTGCAAATGAGCGACTCTGACATACAGGCCCACCCCCTCCCCTTTGTTGCCTCTTTCTGTTGAATCTAAAAAGGTTGTACCGAGTTATCCATATTTTGCTGTCAAAGTGATCTTTTGTGTGGGTCTCTGTGAAGAGACCCACACAAATGCAAACATCGCATTTGACTCCTCTAGAAGTTCACTGATGAAAGGTATTTTGTTGGTGGTGGATGGCTCAAGGTCCTGTATATTAACAAATATAAATGAAATCGTATTGTGTGTTTGTTGGGGGGATTTTGTTGCTGGCATCAGTAGTTGTAGGTCTGGAGGGACATAGGGGGTGGGGGGGGGCATTGGCTGTGCCTCTTGTCCAACAAGACTCCAAGGTGGTAGATTATTTTGGCCAATTATTTCTTTCTAATTTCTTTCTTTGTTACCTGCCGCTAAAAAAAAACAGTCGGGGTGGGGTTGCCGTAACTACTATGGTTTGTTTCACGGGGTCTGTACCTCCTGATCCCTTTTAAATGCATGCGGGGCAGTTGGTATTGTAGCACTGTTTTTTGGGGACTGAAGAATGGCACATTTTAGGGTGGAAGAATTTAGATTGGAGGTCACGGCATTTCTTGGAATGCTCAAAGTTGCACATCCTCTTGTTTTTCCCAATATTCCCAATCTCAATTTGTGCGATTTCCAAAACTACACTACCTTCAGTAGCCAAGCCACAGACACCACCTAGTAGCACTAGCAACAGTAAAACCATGTATTTCCGTGTAAATTCTGCATTATATTCCTCTTGTCGTGACGTTTTAATTGATATACAATTGGCAGGAATAAGTGACAGGTAATATGGGTAGGTGAAAACAATCACAGGAAATATAAGTAAGCGAAAAATAAATGACATGGATAAGCGATAGGAAGTGACAGTAGGCTAAGGAAATGATAGAAGTCAGCACTAGGGAATATAGAAAGGTGAAAGAAATGTCCGGAATACGGGAAGGTGGAGGAAATATCCGGAATATGGGAAGGTAGTGGAAATGCCATGAGAGATAGTGTGGATGGGTACATGAAGCGATAGTGTAGAGCAGGTGAGGGGAAAGGCCAAAAATAGAATGGAACGACTAAGGTAGATTATAGGGAAGGGTAGGGAAAAGTAAATACAAGAGAAGAGAATGAGTATGGATAGAGGGTCGGTTTGGATAGCGGGATAAGTAATGGATGGGCAGACTGTACGTAAACGAACACTGATAATTGTAGAGTAGGTGATAGGAAAGGATAGAGTAAAGATAAAATAAGAGAAAGATATAAGTAAGAGTAGATAAAAGGTAAGAAAACTGGATAGGAAAAGGTAGGTAAGAAATAGAGGAAAAGAATATGGAATAAGTAAAAGTAGGGGATAGGTAAATATAAGGTAAGGGATAGGAATGAGGTAAAAGATCGTTAATAGCTAAAAGCAGGAGACTGGTAGAAGTTGAGCACAGGATAGGTATTGATGAGGTAAATGATAGTTACTGTTGAGGTACAGGATAGGTACAGAGGAGGTACAGGATTGGTACAGAGGAGGTACACGATAGGTACTGAGGAGGTACAGGATACGTACTGGTAAGGTACAAGATAGGTATAGACGAGGTACAGGATAGGTACTGCTGAGATATAGGATAGGTACTGGTGAGGTACAGGATAGGTACAGAAAAGGTACAGGACAGGTATTGAGGTACAGGACAGGTATTGAGGTACAGGACAGGTAATGGTGAGGTGCAGGATAGGTATTGAGGAGGTACAGGACAGGTACTATTGAGGTACAGGATAGGTATTGAGGAGGTGCAGGACAGGTACTATTGAGGTGCAGGACAGGTACTGTTGAGGTGCAGGACAGGTACTGTTGAGGTGCAGGACAGGTACTGTTGAGGTGCAGGACAGGTACTATTGAGGTGCAGGACAGGTACTGTTGAGGTGCAGGACAGGTACTATTGAGGTGCAGGACAGGTACTGTTGAGGTGCAGGACAGGTACTGTTGAGGTGCAGGACAGGTACTGTTGAGGTGCAGGACAGGTACTGTTGAGGTGCAGGACAGGTACTGTTGAGGTGCAGGATAGGTACTGTTGAGGTGCAGGACAGGTACTGTTGAGGTGCAGGATAGGTACTGTTGAGGTGCAGGACAGGTACTGTTGAGGTGCAGGACAGGTACTGTTGAGGTGCAGGACAGGTACTGTTGAGGTGCAGGACAGGTAGGGGAGACAGGGTCTAGTTTGCAAACATTTTACATTTTCGGTGATGAAAGAAACAAACGATTTTGGTAATTTTATACTTTCAGTCAAAAAATATAAATCTTCCTCTTACTTTTCATGAAATAAAAAAAGAATTTTCTTTCGAAACAAAAGCACAACATTCATTAGAAAAAAAAAATTGACGTGTGCCAACATGCCCCATGTACGGGGTAAGTTGGCACACACTACAGGGTAAGTTGGCACACACTACAGGGTAAGTTGGCACACACTACAGGGTAAGTTGGCACACACTACAGGGTAAGTTGGCACACACTACAGGGTAAGTTGGCACACACTACAGGGTAAGTTGGCACACACTACAGGGTAAGTTGGCACACACTACGGGGTAAGTTGGCACACACTACGGGGTAAGTTGGCACACACTACGGGGTAAGTTGGCACACACTATGGGGTAAGTTGGCACACACTGTGGGGTAAGTTGGCACACACTGTGGGGTAAGTTGGCATATACTGTGGGGTAAGTTGGCACACACTATGGGGTAAGTTGGCACACACTGTGGGGGTAAGTTGGCACACGCTACGTGGTAAGTTGGCACACACTGTGGGGTAAGTTGGCACACACTGTGGGGTAAGTTGGCACACACTACGGGGTAAGTTGGCACACACTACGGGGTAAGTTGGCACACACTACGGGGTAAGTTGGCACACACTACGGGGTAAGTTGGCACACACTACGGGGTAAGTTGGCACACACTACGGGGTAAGTTGGCACACACTACGGGGTAAGTTGGCACACACACTACGGGGTAAGTTGGCACACACTACGGAGTAAGTTGGCACACACTACGGAGTAAGTTGGCACACACTACGGGGTAAGTTGGCACACACTACAGAGTAAGTTGGCACACACTACGGGGTAAGTTGGCACACACTACGGGGTAAGTTGGCACACACTACGGGGTAAGTTGGCACACACTACGGGGTAAGTTGGCACACACTACGGGGTAAGTTGGCACACACTACGGGGTAAGTTGGCACACACTATGGGGTAAGTTGGCACACACTACGGGGTAAGTTGGCACACACTACGGGGTAAGTTGGCACACACTACGGGGTAAGTTGGCACACACTACGGGGTAAGTTGGCACACACTACGGGGTAAGTTGGCACACACTACGGGGTAAGTTGGCACACACTATGGGGTAAGTTGGCACAACAAATAGTAATATTAAATTAGGAATATGTAACAGTAAATTTAGATACTGATTATTCATAATGTTTCATTTCAAGAATATTCAGTTGCATAGAAACTTAAAAATCTTTTCTTAGTAAAGAAAAACCTTTTTTTTAATAAAATAAAATTAAAAACTGACTAGGTGTTATACATTCAACTGAAAATAATCGCACTTCCAGATAACTGCACAGAATAATTAACACCTGAGGTGAACTTAATCTAAATCGTCATCTGAGTCACAGTTGGATATGTACAAAACAAATCTTTCTCAGTGCTGATAATCCATAATAGATATATGTGCCATTTTTTCCCATTTTTGTTGAGCCAACTTGCCCCAACCATACCAATGTTCATAAATAGTTTAGTATGTTTTAATAAACCTAATATAAACTGTTTCATGGGTAAACAATCCTTAAACCCTAAGTTAAATTACGTCTAAATTGGATATTTCTCATCTATAACCCCATACATGTTACAGCAAACAATATAAGCGAAAGATAATTTACTTACCTGCATCAAAATCACATTTTTCCCCACTCCAGTTAAGTAATGCAACCTCTTGGTATGGTAGCTTGTTGGTGAGTGAGGAAGTACCTGGTGATCCTATGATGTAAATAACAACGCCGTCTAGCGGTAATTATTTGAATTCTCACAAGTGTGTCAACTTATCCCTGTGGCCAACTAGCCCCGGTCTCCCCAACTGTTCAGGAACAGGATAGGTACTGTTAAGATACAGGATAGGTACTGGTGAGGTACAGGATAGGTACAGAGGTACAGGAAGGTTATTGGTGAGGTACATGATAGGTATTGGTGAGATACAGGATAGGTACTGGTGAGGTACAGGATAGGTACTGAGGAGGTACAGGATAGGTACCGGCGAGGTACTGGTGAGGTACAGGATACATACATACTGTTGAGGTACAGGATTGGTACTCTTGAGGTACAGAATAGGTACTGAGGAGGTAGAGGATAGGTACTGGTGAGGTACAGCATAGGTACAGAGAAGGCACAGGATAGGTACTGGTGAGGTACAGGATAGGTTCTGGTGAGGTACAGGATAGGTACTGAGGTACAGGATAGGTACTGAGGTACAGGATAGGTACTGAGGTACAGGGTACGTACTGGTGAGGTACAGGATAGGTACTGAGGAAGTACATGATAGGTACTGGCGAGGTACAGGATAGATACTGGTGAGGTACAGCATAGGTACTGGTGAGGTACAAGATAGATACTGGGAGGTACTGGTGATGTACAGAATTGGTTCTGGTGAGGTACAGAATTAATACTGGTGAGGAACAGGATAAGTATTTGTGAGGTACTGGTGAGGTACAGGATAGGTACTGAGGAAGTACATGATAGGTACTGGCGAGGTACAAGATAGATACTGGGAGGTACTGGTGATGTACAGAATTGGTTCTGGTGAGGTACAGAATTAATACTGGTGAGGAACAGGATAAGTATTTGTGAGGTACTGGTGAGGTACAGGATAGGTACTGGTGAGGTATGGGATAGATACTGGGAGGTACTGGTGAGGTGCAGGATAAGTATTTGTGACAGCATAGGTACTGGTGAGGTAAAGGATAGGTACTGGGGAGATACAGGATAGATACTGGGGAGGAACAGGATTGGTATGGGTGAGGTACAGGATTCGTACTGGTGAGGTACAGGATACGTACTGGTGAGGTAGAGGATAGGTACTGGTGAGGTTCAGGATAGGTACTGGTGAGGTACAGGATAGGTGCTGGTGAGGTACAGGATAGATACTGGGAGGTACTGGTGAGGTACAGAATTGGTACTGGTGAGGAACAGGATAAGTATTTGTGAGGTACAGCATAGGTATTGGTGAGGTATAGGATAGGTACTGGTGAGGTAGAGGATAGGTACTGGTGAGGTACAGCATAAGTACAGAGAAGGCACAGGATAGGTACTGGTGAGGTACAGCATAGGTACTGGTGAAGTACAAGATACGTACTGGTGAGGTACAGGATAGGTACTGGTGAGGTGCAGGATAGGTACTGAGGAAGTACATGATAGATACAGGATAGGTACTGGTGAGGTACAGGATAGATACTGTGTGGTACTGGTGAGGTACAGAATTGATACTGGTGAGGTGCAGGATAAGTATTGTGAGGTACAGGATAGGTACTGGTGAGGTACAGGATAGGTACTGGTGAGGTACAGGATAGGTACTGGGGAGATACAAGATAGATACTGGAGAGGAATAGGATTGGTATGGGTGAGGTACAGGATACGTACTGGTGAGGTACAGGATAGGTACTGGTGAGGTACAGGATAGGTACTGATGAGGTACAGGATAGGTACTGGTGAGGTACAGGATAGATACTGAGAGGTACTAGTGAGGTACAGAATTGGTACTAGTGAGGAACAGGATAAGTATTTGTGAGGTACAGCATAGGTATTGGTGAGGTATAGGATAGGTACTGGCGAGGTAGAGGATAGGCACTGGTGAGGTACAGCATAAGTACAGAGAAGGCACAGGATAGGTACTGGTGAGGTACAGGATAGGTACTGGTAAAGTACAGGATACGTACTGGTGAGGTACAGGATAGGTACTGGTTAGGTGCAGGATAGGTGCTGAGGAAGTACATGATAGATACAGGATAGGTACTGGTGAGGTACAGGATAGATACTGGGTGGTACTGGTGAGGTACAGAATTGATACTGGTGAGGTACAGAATTGATACTGGTGAGGTGCAGGATAAGTATTGTGAGGTACAGCATAGGTACTGGTGAGGTACAGGATAGGTACTGGTGAGGTACAGGATAGGTACTGGAGAGATACAGGATAGATACTGGGGAGGAATAGGATTGGTATGGGTGAGGTACAGGATACGTACTGGTGAGGTACAGGATACGTACTGTTGAGGTACAGGATAGGTACTGGTGAGGTACAGGTTAGATACTGGGAGGTTCTAGTGAGGTACAGAATTGGTACTGGTGAGGAACAGGATAAGTATTTGTGACGTACAGCATAGGTATTGGTGAGGTATAGGATAGGTACTGGTGAGGTAGAGGATTGGTAAGAGAGGTACGGGAGGTACAGGATAGATACTGTTAGGGAACAGGATAGGTATGGGTGAGGTACAGGATAGGTACTGGTGAGGTAGAGGATAGGTACAGGGGAGGTACAAGATAGATACTGGGGAGGTACAGGATATGCATGGGTGAGATACAGGATAGGTACTCGTGAGGTACAGGATAGGTACTGGTGAGGTTCAGGATAGATACTGGGGAGGTACAGGATAGGTGCTTCTAAGGTATAGGATAGGCAAAAGAATACGAGTAACAATGGTTGGACAAGAATAGGTTATATCTAAAGGGATAAAGGGAGTGATGAAGATGCTTGAACGAGTGAAGATGATGGGGTGAGTGAATATGATGGGCATGAAGTTGATGAGTGAAAATGATGTGCCAGAAGATGGCGAGGTTTGTGAATATGATGGGGCGGTGAAGATGTGAGGATCGGTGAAGATGATGGGTTTGGAGTTGCTGATGACGTAAGTGAAGATGACGTAGATGGAAATGAAGAGATGGGCGAAGGTGATGAAGGTGAAGATTAAGGAGTAGGTGAAGATGATGGCGTGGGTGATGTTGATGTGGTAGGTGTGCATGATGGAGTAGGTAGAGATAACGGAGTAGGTGAATATGTAGGTGAAAATGGTGTGGTAGAGTAGACGATATTAATGTGAGAATGATGGGAAAGTGAAGATAATGTGGAGATGATGGGGTAAATGAAGATGATTGTGTGGGTGAGAATGGTGCGGGTGAAGATGATAATGCGTGGGAAGTTGGTGAAGGTGATGGAACAAGAGATGATGAGGCGAGTGAGGATGGAGTGAGTGAAAATGGTGGCCTGGGTGAAAATGATGGGGTAGGTGAATATGACGGGCATGAAAATGATACGTTAGCCGAAAATAATGTGGGTGAAGGTAGAAGAATTTGTGAAAATGATAGTGTATGTGAAGATTGAGTAGGTAACGATGATTGGATGGGTGAAAATGACAAGGTTGGAGGAGATGCGAGGGTAGGTGAAAATGACTGAATGGGTGAAGATAATAGAGTAGGTGGAAATGATGGGGCAAGTGAAGATGGAAGGGTAGATTTAGATGATGGTATGGTTGAAGATGATGAGGGTGGGTGATGATTGTGGCGTGAGTAAAGATGGTAGGTGGGTGAAAATGATGGGGCTAGTTAATATAATGTACTGGGTGAAGATGATGGTGTGGGTGAAGATGATGGTGTGGGTGAAGAGGTGGTGTGGGTGAATATAATGGTGTGAGTGAAGATGATGGTGTGAGTGAAGATGAATATACGTATAAAGATGACAGTGTGGGTGAAGATGACGGTACTGGTGAAGATGAAGGTACTGGTGAAGATGATGGTACTGGTGAAGATGGTGTTGGTGAAGATGATTGTGTGGGTGAAGATGGTGTTGGTGAAGATGACTGTGTGGGTGAAGATGGTGTGAGTGAAGATGATGGTATGGGTGAAGATGATGGTGTGGCTGAAGATGATGGGTTACTGAACATGTGAGTGAAGATGATGAGACAGGTGTAGATGATGGTGTTGGTGAAAGTGATGGCGTGGGTGAAAATGGCGGTGTGGGTGAAAATGATTGGGTGGTTGAAGATGATGGATGGCTGAAGATGGTGTGGGTGAAGATGATGGTGTGAGTGAAGATGATGGTGTGAGTGAAGATGATGAGGTGGCTGAAGATGGTGTGGTTGAAGATGATGGGGTGGCTGAAGATGATGGGGTGGCTGAAGATGATGGGGTGGCTGAAGATGATGGGGGTAGCTGAAGATGATGGGGGTAGCTGAAGATGATAGGGGTAGCTGAAGATGATGGGGTATCTGAAGATGATGGGGGTACCTGAAGATGATGGGGTGGCTGAAGATGGTGTGGTGAAGATGACGGGGTAGCTGAAGATGATGGGGTAGCTGAAGATGATGGTGTGGTGAAGATGATGGGGTGGCTGAAGATGATGGGGTGGCTGAAGATGATGGGGTGGTTGAAGATGATGGGGGTAGCTGAAGATGATGGGGGTAGCTGAAGATGATGGGGGTAGCTGAAGATGATGGGGTGGCTGAAGTTGATGGGGTGGCTGAAGATGATGGGGTAGCTGAAGATGATGGGGTAGCTGAAGATGGTGTGGTGAAGATGGTGTGGTTGAAGATGATGGGGTGGTTGAAGATGATGGGGTGGCTGAAGATGATGGGGTGGTTGAAGATGATGGGGTGGTTGAGGGTGATAATGTGGTTGATGATGATGGTGTGGGTGAAGATGATGCGATGGCTGATGGTGATGGTGTGGCTGAAGATGATGGAGTGGTTGAACGTAAATAGTGTTGCTGAAGATAATGCGGTAGCTGAAAGTGAATATGATAAAGCCATTGAAGATGAGATAGGCGATGGAAAACGACAGAATAAGACAACAGTGGAGTAAATTACAGATGTAAGGCTAACCAAGAGAATAAGGCAAGAGAGGTGACATGCGTGGATACGGAATGCAGGCGAAACATCACCTTTAGCATTAATTGGGAATGCAAGAATAATGATAATACAGTAAAAAATAGTCTTACTGACCAATATGTTCAGCTTAAAAGAGAAGTAAAAAAGGCGATTAGAAAGGCTAAACGTGACTATGAAATTAGAGTCGCTAATGAATCAAAGACTAATCCACTATCTAAATCCTCCTGAAGTTCCCTAACATCTACGTTTGAATCAGGATATTTCAGGAGATGTAACAGGTAGTGCTGAAAGAAAGACACATTCATCACACATATACACACCCATAGTGTAGAAGAGACTGTGTGATGGCATCCTCTCAACTCCCATAAATCTATGTGATGCTGTTCTCTGAAATGCGGTAAATCTTTTTTTCAAGATTTTTGTATTCATGACCTTACGTCAGCGAAGGGTAGCGATACATTACTGCTGTGTGGATGATCGGTTCCTGTCTTCTCTGCATGCCAACGAGTATACGTTTTTTCTCTCTTGTCAGTATGAGAAATATTGTATTCAGGTAGAACGTATTTTTGTGGTTCGGTTTTTCTTGCGTCTTGGTATTGCACTGATCTTTTGCATGGGAATAAAGTGAACATACCAGAGAGAGACGGTCTGAATGAAACACACATACACACACACACACACATACACACACACACACACACACACACACGCACGCACACACACACACACACACACACACACACACACACACACACACATACATAGCCATCCATACATAGCTTTAAGCAGAGGTATGATAAAGCTTCACGGCTCAGTGAAGAGGCGGGGCCAGGAGCTCGGACTCGACCCCCGCAACCTCAACTAGGTGAGTACACACGTGCGTGCGCGCGCGCGCGCGCACACACACACACCCAGCAGCGATCAGTGAAGAGGCGGGGCCAGGAGCTATGAATCGACCCCTGCAACCACAAATAGGTGAGTACACACACACGCACACACACACACACACACACACACACACACACACACACACACACACACACACAGAAGTAGCACGCTGTGCGTGCACTAACCACAGTCTTCAATATATCCTATGAAACTGGGCAACTACCTGAGGTATGGAAGACGACAAATGTAGTCCCCATGTTTAAGGAAGGAGACAGAAGTGAGGCATTAAGCTACAGACCAGTGTCTCTGACGTGTATAGTATGCAAAGTCATAGAGGAGATTACCAGGAGGAGAGTGGTGGAGCACCTGGAACGAAACAAGTTTATAAACGACAACCAGCACGGATTCATGGAAGGAAAATCCTGTGTCACAAAACTTCTGGAGTTCTATGACAAGGTAACAGAAGTAAGACACGAGAGAGAAGGGTGGGTTGGTTGCATTTTCCTGGACTGCAAGAAGGTCTTTGACACAGTTCCTCACAGGAGATGAGTGCAGAAGCCGGAGGACCAGGCGCGTATAACAGGAAAGGCACTGCAATGGATAAGAGAATACCTGACAGGGAGGCAGCAACGAGTCATTGTACGTGATGAGGTATCACAGTATGCGCCTGTGACGAGCGGGGTCCCTCAGGGGTCAGTCCTAGGACCAGTGCTATTTTTGATATATGTGAATGACATGATGGAAGGGATAGACTCGCAGATAATGTGAAGTTAATGTGAAGAATTAAATCAGATGAGTATTAGGAAGGACTACAAAGAGACCTGGACAGGCTGGACACGTGGTTCAGCAACTGGCTTCTCGAATTCAACCTTGCCAAATGCAAAGTCATGAAGATTGGGGAAGGGCAAAGAAGACCGCAGACAGAGTATAGGCTAGGTGGACAAAGACTGCAAACCTCACTCAAGGAGAAAGATCTTGGGGTGACCATAACGCCGAGCACGTCTCCGGAGGCACACATCAACCAGATAACTGGTGCAGCATATGGGCGCCTGGCAACCCTGAGAATAGCGTTCCGATACCTCAGTAAGGAATCATTCAAGACACTGTACACTGTGTACGTCACGCCCATACTGGAGTATGCAGCACCAGTTTGGAACCCACACCTGGTCAAGCACGCCAAGAAATTAGAGAAAGTACAAAGGTTTGCAACAAGGTTAGTTCCGGAGCTCAGGGGAATGTCCTACGAAGAAAGGTTGAAGGAAATCTGACTGACGACACTGGAGGACAGGAGAGTCAGGGGAGACATGATAACGACATACAAAATACTGCGTGGAATAGATAAGGTGGACTGAGACAGGATGTTTCAGAGATGGGACACAGAAACAAGGGGTCACAATTGGAAGCTGATGACTCAGACGAGTCACAGGGATGTTAGGAAGTATTTCTTCAGTAATAGAGTCGTCAGGAAGTGGAAAAGCCTAACAAGTGTGTAGTGGAGGCAGGAACCATACATAGCTCTAAGACGAGGTATAACAAAGCTCAAGAAGCAGGGAGAGAGAGGACCTTGTAGCGAACAGTGAAGAGGCGGGGCCAGGAGCTGAATCTCGACCCCGTACAACCACAATTAGGTGAGTACACACACACACACACACACACACACACACAAACAAGCGAACTAGATACCTCAAAGGCGATGGGATCGGATAACATCTCTCCGTGGGTCATGAAAGAGGGAGCAGAGGAGCTCTGTGTACCACTAACAACATTCAAAACAGGACGACTACCTGAAGTATGGAAGACAGCAAATGTAGTCCCAATTTTTGAAAAAGGAGACAGACACGCAGCATTAAACTAAAGACCAGTGTCACTTACATGTATAGTATGCAAAATCATGGAGAAGATTATCATAAGAGTGATGGAACACCTAGAAAGGAATTAGTTTATCAACGATAGCCAGCACGGATTCAGGGACTGGAAATCCTGTGTCATAAACCTACTGGAGTTCTTTGACAAGGTGACAGCAGTAAGGGGTGGGTAAATTACGTTTTCTTGGACTGAAAGAAGGCTTAACAAGTTTAATAAACCAATTTTCTCTAAAACTCTCCACAAAAGTAATTTTCCTCATGTTTTCCTCTAAATTTGATCTAACATGTTTGAAAGTGTCAGTAAAAATGATATAGTATTCAATAATTGCCATAAAATAGGAAATACGCTTATCAGTATCAGTCAGAAAATAAGATAGTAACTGAAAACCGGTTTATAAAAGTTTTCTAAAATTGCAATTTGGTATTTACACTGAGGATTAACGAGATAAATAATTGCTGTTAATGGGTCAACTCTAAGAAAAATGGGGTTGTACACTTTCGGAAAAATCGAAAAAAAAATCACCTGTGATCCAAAGTGAAATTCTATTCCTTGAATCAAGAGTACTTCAACATCAAGGCAACATCTCTAACCTTATACGTGGAGAGTAAACTGAACACAAAAGATCTGTGAGAAATTATTGAACAAACTATGTTATAGTTCAGTATGTGTATTGCAAGACTCACAAGAGTGAGTGAGGGCAGGGAAAAAATAATCCATCACACAGATTGCAGCGACATACGAAAAAATAGTGTCCGATATGAGAGATACCATCGTGAATATTAACATGGAAGACAGTGAAAGCCTGACACTATCATGAAGTAATTGGATTAGTTCTGTGAAGCCTCATGCAGTAACGTCTGCCTATGTGACCCGACTTAAATTTCATAAAATTTCCACTTGATATACAATTTAATTGTATTTAACGGTCGGGGCTGAGTGAGATCAGTCAGATCTGAGTGGTATTGATCAATAACAACACTGCGACTAGCCAAGGACTCGAACCCATGCTGCTTTGGCCCGCCTCATGGTGAGAGAAAACACACGACGCTCTAAGCCACAGGACCACTCAATCCTGTAAGATTGACGCACCTAGCCAAGCTAGGTGTTTTACCCTCATCCGATGACATACAGTGGTGTGGGTGCCTCTTGAACTAATTTCATTCTATTCCCTGTTTGATGTACTAGCCCAACGAGCAGAATTTTATATTGTAACCACGAACGAGTGGTATTGATCAATAATAACACTGTGACTAGCCAAAGACTCGAACCCATGCGGGCTAAAGCAGCATGAGTTCAAGTCCTTGGAGCCCCTGGAATCGCAACTAGGTGAGTACACACACACACACACACACACCATAGTTGTGTATTCCTATGATGCACAAACACACACTCGGGCCCAGGAGCTGTGAATCGACACCTGCAACCACAATTATGCGAGTACACACACACACACACACACACACACACACACACACACAGACACACACACACACACACACACACACACACACACACACACACACACACACACACACACACACACACACAGAATCGTTCAGGACCCTATACACCGTGTACGTTAGGCCCATATTGGAGTATGTGGCAACAGCCTAGAACCCACACCTAGCCAAGCACGTAAAGAAACTAGAGAAAGTGCAAAGGTTTGCAACAAGACTAGTCCCGCAGCTAAGGGGTATGTCCTACGAGGAGAGGTTAAGGGAAATCAACCTGACGACACTGGAGGACAGGAGAGATAGGGGGGTCATGATAACGACATACAAAATACTGAGAGGAATTGACAAGGTGGACAAAGACAGGATGTTCCAGAGATTGGACACAGTAACAAGGGGACACAGTTGAAAGCTGAAGACACAGATGAATCACAAGGATGTTAAGAAGTATTTCTTCAGCCACAGAGCAGTCAGGAAGTGGAATAGTTTGGGAAGCGATGTAGTGGAGGCAGGATCCGTACATAGCTTTAAGCAGAGGTATGATAAAGCTCACGGTTCAGGGAGAGTGACCTAGTAGCGACCATTGAAGAAGCGGGGCCAGGAGCTTGGACTCGACCCCTGCAACCTCAACTAGGTGAGTACAACTAGATGAGTATACACACACACACACACACACACACACGCGCGCGCGCACACACACACACACACACACACACACACACACACACACACACACACACACACACACACACACACACACACAGGCCAAGGCAAGAGTACGACGAGAGCAATAGAGTGATGGCTGACACACTGGCTAGAGTGGCCAGAAGAGCTCATGCATGCAGGGCAAAGCTCCTGATCATGGGTGACTTTAACCACAAGGAGATCGATTGGGAGAACTTGGACCCACATGGGGGCCAAGATACATGGAGGGCTAAGATGATGGAGGTGGTACTGGAAAACTTCATGTGCCAACACGTAAGGGACACTACAAGAGAGAGAGGAGAGGATGAACCAGCAAGGCTGGACTTAGTATTCACCTTGAGTAGTGCAGATATCGAGGACATCACATATGAAAGACCCCTTGGGGCCAGTGACCATGTTGTTTTAAGCTTCGAATACACAGTAGAGCTACAAGTGGAGGGAGAAGCAGGAAGGCCAGGACGAATGAAGCCAAACTACAAGAAAGGGGACTACACAGGAATGAGGAACTACCTGAACGGGGTTCAGTGGGACAGAGAACTGGCAGGGAAGCCAGTAAATGAGATGATGGAATATGTAGCAACAAAATGCAAGGAGGCTGAGGAGAGGTTTGTACCCAAGGGTAACAGGATTAATGAAAAAGCCAGGATGAGCCCATGGTTTACCCAAAGGTGCAGGGAGGCAAAAACCAAGTGTGCTAGGGAATGGAAGAAATATAGAAGGCAAAGGACCCAGGAGAATAAGGAGAACAGTCGTAGAGCCAGAAACGAATATGCACAGATAAGAAGGGAGGCCCAAAGACAATATGAAAATGACATAGCAGCGAAAGCCAAATCTGACCCGAAACTGTTGTACAGCCACATCAGGAGGAAAACAACAGTCAAGGACCAGGTAATCAGGCTAAGGAAGGAAGGAGGAGAGACAACAAGAAATGACCGTGAAGTATGTGAAGAACTCAACAAGAGATTCAAAGAAGTGTTCACAGAGGAGACAGAAGGGACTCCAGAAAGACGGAGAGGTGGGGCACACCACCAAGTGCTGGACACAGTGCACACAACCGAGGAAGAAGTGAAGAGGCTTCTGAGTGAGCTAGATACCTCAAAGGCAATGGGGCCAGATAACATCTCCCCATGGGTATTGAGAGAGGGAGCAGAGGCGCTATGTGTACCCCTAACAACAATATTCAATACATCTATCGAAACAGGGAGATTGCCTGAGGCATGGAAGACAGCAAATGTAGTCCCAATCTTTAAAAAAGGAGACAGACATGAAGCATTAAACTACAGACCAGTGTCACTGACATGTATAGTATGCAAAATCATGGAGAAGATTATCAGGAGAAGAGTGGTGGAACACCTAGAAAGGAATGATCTCATCAACAGCAGCCAACATGGTTTCAGGGACGGGAAATCCTGTGTCACAAACCTACTGGAGTTCTATGACATGGTGACAGCAGTAAGACAAGAGAGAGAGGGGTGGGTGGATTGCATTTTCTTGGACTGCAAGAAGGCGTTTGACACAGTTCCACACAAGAGATTGGTGCAAAAACTGGAGGACCAAGCAGGGATAACAGGGAAGGCACTACAATGGATCAGGGAATACTTGTCAGGAAGACAGCAGCGAGTCATGGTACGTGGCGAGGTGTCAGAGTGGGCACCTGTGACCAGCGGAGTCCCGCAGGGGTCAGTCCTAGGACCAGTGCTGTTTCTGGTATTTGTGAACGACATGACGGAAGGAATAGACTCTGAGGTGTCCCTGTTTGCAGATGACGTGAAGTTGATGAGAAGAATTCACTCGATCGAAGACCAGGCAGAACTACAAAGGGATCTGGACAGGCTGCAGACCTGGTCCAGCAATTGGCTCCTGGAGTTCAATCCCACCAAGTGCAAAGTCATGAAGATTGGGGAGGGGCAAAGAAGGCCGCAGACGGAGTACAGTCTAGGGGGTCAGAGACTACAAACCTCACTCAAGGAAAAAGATCTTGGGGTGAGTATAACACCAGGCACATCTCCTGAAGCGCACATCAACCAAATAACTGCTGCAGCATATGGGCGCCTAGCAAACCTCAGAACAGCATTCCGACATCTTAATAAGGAATCATTCAGGACCCTGTACACCGTGTATGTTAGGCCCATATTGGAGTATGCGGCACCAGTTTGGAACCCACACCTAGCCAAGCACGTGAAGAAACTAGAGAAAGTGCAAAGGTTTGCAACAAGACTAGTCCCAGAGCTAAGAGGTATGTCCTACGAGGAGAGGTTAAGGGAAATCAACCTGACGACACTGGAGGACAGGAGAGATAGGGGAGACATGATAACGACATACAAAATACTGAGAGGAATTGACAAGGTGGACAAAGACAGGATGTTCCAGAGATTGGACACAGTAACAAGGGGACACAGTTGGAAGCTGAAGACACAGATGAATCACAGGGATGTTAGGAAGTATTTCTTCAGCCACAGAGTAGTCAGTAAGTGGAATAGTTTGGGAAGCGATGTAGTGGAGGCAGGATCCATACATAGCTTTAAGCAGAGGTATGATAAAGCTCACGGCTCAGGGAGAGTGACCTAGTAGCGATCAGTGAAGAGGCGGGGCCAGGAGCTCGGACTCGACCCCCGCAACCTCAACTAGGTGAGTACGTGCGCGCGAGCAGGGAGGACCACAAAGGGATCTGGACAGGCTGCAAGCTTGGTCCAGCAACTGGCTCCTGGAGTTTAACCCCAAAAAGTAAAAAAAATATGAAGATTGGGGAAGACCAAAGAAGACCGCAGAGTACAGGTTAGGGGGGCCAAATACTGTAAAGCTCACCCAAGGAAAAGGATCACGGGGTGACTATAATACCAAGCACATCTGAGGCGTCAAACCATACCACGGGCGGGGATAGAACCCGCGATCAGAGAGTCTCAAAACTCCAGACCGTCGCGTTAGCCACTGGACCAGCTAGCCATAATAAGATTCGTCCAACTAGGTATATTTCTACACCATAGGAAGCTTAGCATAGGTTAGCATTACGATTTCGTGAGTCATGTTATCGGCTTTGAGGGGACCTGAGCTAGAGTTCGTCACGGCCACGCTAGCTGGAGATTCGTCTGTAAAAACTTGCATTTGTGGTCACAGTGGTGCCTATACTAACCTTCCTATGGTGTAGAAATATACCTAGTTGGACGAATCTTATTGTGGCTAGCTGGTCCAGTGGCTAACGCGACGGTCTGGAGTTTTGAGACTCTGATCGCGGGTTCTATCCCCGCCCGTGGTATGGTTTGTTTGCAATCGTGTCATTACGATTTCGTGAGTCCTGAGGCTTCCTTCAACCAAATAAGTGTTGCAGCATATGGGGGCCTGGAAAACCTAAGAACAGCGTTCCGACACCTCAGTAAGGAATCGTTCAAGACACTGTACACCGTGTATGCAGCAACAGTATGGAATTCACACCTGGTCAAGCACGTAAAGAAATGAGAGAAAGTGCAAAGGTTTTCAATAAGACTAGTCGCGGAGCTAAGGGGCATGTCCTACGAGGAGAGGTTAAGGGAAATCAAATTGACAGCACTGGAGGGCAGAAGGGATAGGGATGACATTATAACAACATATAAAATACTGAGAGCAATTGTCGAGGTGGATAGGGACAGGATGTTTCAGAGATGGGCCTCAGCAACAAGATGTCACAACTGGAAGTTGAAAACTCAGATGAGTCACAGGGATGTTGGGAAGCATTTCTTCAGTCATAGAGGTGTCAGTTTGTAGTGGAGGCAGGATCCGTACATAACTTTCAAAAGGGGTACGATAAAGCTCATGGAGCAGGGAGAGATTGGACGTGATAAGGACCAGCGAAGAGGCGGGGCCGGGAGCTGTGACTTGATCTCTGCAACCACAAATGAGTAAAAATAGGTGAATACACACGCGCGCGCACACACATACGCGCGCGCGCACACACACACACACACACACACACACACACACACACACACACACACACACACACACACACACACACACACACACACACACACAAGACAAGGTGGACAAAGACAGGATGTTCCAGGGAGGGGACACAGAAACAAGAGGCCACAATTGGAAGTTGAAGACACAAATGAGTCAGAGAGATAGTAGGAAGTATTTCTTCAGTCATAGAGTTGTAAGGCAGTGGAATAGCCTAGAAAATGACGTAGTGGAGGCAGGAACCATACACAGTTTTAAGACGAGGTTTGATAAAGCTCATGGAGCGGGGAGAGAGAGGGCCTAGTAGCAACCGGTGAAGAGGCGGGGCCAGGAGCTAGGACTCGACCCCTGCAACCACAAAACAAATAGGTGAGTACACACACACACACACACACACACACACACATCAGATGACCAAGTAGCTTCTCCCAGGCCACTGAGATGTACCGTTAAACTTTGGCTTCCCCGCGGGAGTGAAAGTGTCCGACAGAAACTTATGTAAAGTCCCAGGGAGGGTAGCTGTTTATCTGGCAAGTTTGGTGGCATGAACATGTGTCTGACCGAGACTCTGAAACACAAGTTGGTGTCTAGTGTATTAGGGACAGATATTGCTAAACTAATTGGGAATTAAAATAAGCTCACTTACTGCAGACATTCCTTTAGACTAGGCTTATGTTTTTCACGGTTCATTATATATTTACGGTAATGTCCAGCAGGGACCGAAACGTCTTCCTAAGCGTTATATCAGATGTGTGTTAGTTGTGAATTCATTCAACTACGGTACTGCGACTTTTATCCTTTTGTGTTGTTTTATTATCGAAGTCAATTAGGTTAGGTTAATTATTATTATTATAATCAAAAAGAAGCGCTAAGCCACAAGGATACAGCGCTGCAGGTTAGGTTAAGTAAGGTTCGTCAGGAAACAGGACAAGTGTTTCCTGACGCGGGTCTTAGATGATGACCCGCCTTTGGAGCTTTTGGTCATCTGACAGAGGCCTTCCGCTGGCTTACCGGTCCACCCCTTTAAAAATTATGGTTATATTTATGACCATTTATAAGATAAGTATCCTCCAAGTCAGTGTTTACCATCGCTTAATCATGGCAATAAAACATACTTATACACGGGAACCACTTTTTAAACAGGTCATCTGGTTGTTAGGTAAGACACATATGCAACAGTTAGGTATCTTTATTTCGAAACGTTTCGCCTACACAGTAGGCTTCTTCAGTCGAGTACAGAAAAGTTGATAGAAGCAGAAGATACTTGAAGACGATGTAATCAGTCCATCACCCTTAAAGTTTTGAGGTGGTCAGTCCCCCAGTCTGGAGAAGAGCATTGTTCCATGGTATGAAACAATATTTCTGCTTCTATCAACTTTTCTGTACTCGACTGAAGAAGCCTACTGTGTAGGCGAAACGTTTCGAAATAAAGATACCTAACTGTTGCATATGTGTCTTACCTAACAACCTGTCGGTATTTTATACCATTTTAATGTTCAGGTCATCTGGTATTATCAAAGTCCTCAGCGAACTTTCAATATTTCCATTAATAAGTCCGATTTAAAGAAATACGATTTTTCGGAAGCGGAGGAAAATCAATTCATTTCCTTCACTCCACACAGATTTTTCTTATATTTAATTTGCTTTTTTGTGCTTTTGTTCTGGAGAAAAGGTCGCAGATTCTGTGGATGCGACGCTAAAGGAATTCTTTTCCACAAGCTTCAAGATCTTAGTGTTAGAACATTAAAATGATATAAAATACCGACAGGTTGTTAGGTAAGACACATATACATCGTCTTCAAGTATCTTCTGCTTCTATCAACTTTTCTGTACTTGACTGAAGAAGCCTACTGTGTAGGCGAAACGTTTCATAATAAAGATACCTAACTGTTGCATATGTGTCTTACCTAACAACACATCTTAGTGTTAGATTGCATCGAAAAAACATACTTAGTGGAAGTATTGATAAGATTGTACGTTTAAATTACTAATGATAGTTATGTTATCGCTATTCTCAGTCATTTAATAATTTTTTCCGGTAATATATTTTACGGTTTAAAATGCAGCGATGCCGTCATTTTAAAGAAATATATTTTTTAATTATATTTTTTAAATTATTTTTTTAAAATGATTTATTTGGCTATAAAGCCTTGTATTTTAACTTGACATCGTCCAGTTAACCATTAGTCTCAATAAGGTACAATGTTAAAATCTCTAAAGTGCTTCGGGAGGGTAACTGTTGACGACTATTTCTTCGTTTATCTGGAAGAGTCTTTGTGTTTTCGTATGGATAACCAACATATTCAGCGAAACGTTTCGCTTCCGCAGCAGGTTTCTCCAATCAAATACGGAGGTATCTTATATAATGGAGACAACTGAAGAAGTGCAGATTTTGATGCGCTCAGCCTTAACTAGTGTTCAGCGTTGATCAACGCTAAACGATACACGACTATTTGTCGGTATTGCATACCATTAACATAGCGATAATCGTACTTCAGGGTAGACAATTTCTATCATATTTTCATTCATTTAGCTGATCTTTGAGGCCACATTATAAACATCGCTTTAGCGTCACTATATAAACTGCATCACAGAAATTCGCGACCAGTCACAGCTCGATTAACAACTCAAGAAACGGACAGGATTAAAGTCATGGCATGGCAGTTCTAAAATTAACAAGCCAAACATGCATGGCAATGCGCCCTGCTGGTCTCAGAGGATTTATCCAACCTGATATATTTCTATTCACTTGGGAGGTTAGCATGGTACAGCACTATGACCACAACTGCAGGCATCAACGGACGAATCTCACACTAACAAGACCTGGTGAGAGCTGTCAATGTCTCTGAAAATGGTAATAACAGTATTGTAAGAAACTCAGGTAATAGACAGGACTCGACTCGTGAGAAAACATTCCTAAATTTAAAAAGATAGCTCTCTTCCTACTGTGCCATGTCGGCATATTTACAGTGGTCTTACTTGTTCACAGTGGCGTCACATGCTGAGATGATTAGAAATGTTAAATTTGCTGAATATTCTTAGGCCGGCATGATTTAGCAGAGGAAGCATTTGACTGATAGGACTGCCTCGCTATCTGTCGAGTTCTGTCTGCTCCTTGAGGTTTTCACAATTGCTTTAAGATATCACGAGTTATTGGTAAAGCCTGTTAAAGTACTGAAGCTAGATCTTGCCACGGCCAGGTTGGTATAAGGACTGTTCATAAAAGCCTGTATTTGCGGTCACAGTGGTGCCCAATGCTAATCTCCCTAGGGTGTAAAAAATATACTTAAGTGGACGAATACTTCTTTTGTAAACGCTCATCACTGCGTCATGCAGTGAAGAGCGCTGGCGGGGTGGTAATTTGATATCCCCAGCTGGGGATCTGTAAGTGATGCCAAGTTATTTTTCAAGCTTACGGTTTATTTCGTGAATCTTAATGCTAATATTTTACCAGTCTCTTCCTCGAAAAGTTCCATTATTTTGTATTAGAATTCGTTAGTTAATCAACATTTGTACCAACATAGGACGAGGTTATTAGCTATTAGTAATGATGTTATAAGTATTATCACTGACACTGGCAAGTAATAATACTTGCAAAATAAAGCTTTAAACGATGCTGATACTTCTTCAAATTATGAAAGAATTTTATTTTTTATTTTTGAAGCCTACAAGGCAAGGGTGATTATAGCAGCAAGTAACTTGAGTACAAACAAAAATATCTTACTTTAGCTCATAAAACTGTAATTCAATCGAACACTAAATATATAGCATATACCCCTCTTGTTACATATAAACTTTTACTGGAGTATTTACACACTGTGACCACAGTGGTGTCTATGCTAACCTTCCTATGGTGTAGAAATATACCTAGTCGGATGAATCTTATTGAAGCTAGCTGGTCCAGTGGCTAACACGACGGTCTGGAGTTTTGAGATTCTCTGACCGCGGGTTCAAGTCCCGCCCTCGGTATGGTTTGTTTGCAATCGTGTCATTACGATTTCGTGAGTTACGAAAGTAGAGTGTTACCAACACTCTTATATGGGTGTGAAGCTTGGGTTGTGAAGAATGCAGCGAGGAGGCGGCTGGAGGCAGTGATGTCCTGTCCGAGGACAGTGTGTGGTGTGAATATTATGTACAAAATTTGGAGTGTGGAAATTAGGAAGTGTGGAGTTACTAAAAGTATTAGTCAGAGGGTTGAGGAGGGGTTGTTAAGATGGTTCAGACATGTAGAGAGAATGGAATGAAACAGAATGACTTCGAGAATGTATAAATCTATAGTGGAGGGAAGGCTTAGGAAAGGTTGGAGGGAAAGGGTAAAGGAGGTTTTGTCTGCGAGGGGCTTGGACTTCCAGCAAGCATGCGTGAGCGTGTTAGGAGTGAATGGAGACAAATAATTTTTAGGACTTGATGTTACTGTTGGAATGTGAGCAGGGTAATATTTATGGAGGAATTCAGGGAAACCTGAGTTCTGAAGATGAGAAGTACAGTGTTTGCACGCTGAAGGAGGAGTGTTAATGCTGCAGTTTTATAACTGTAGTGTAAGCGCGCCTCTGGCAAGACAGTGATGGAGTGAATGGTGGTGTAAGTTTTTCTTTTTCGGGCCACCCTGTATTGGTGGGAAACGGTCGATGTGTTAATAAATAAATAAAATACACACACACACACACACACACACACACACACACACACACACACACACACACACACACACACACACACACACACACACACACACACACATATATATATATATATATATATATATATATATATATATATATATATATATATATATATTATGCAAAATAACCACTCTGAAAGAACAGAGAAATTACTGTTGAGTTTAAAGAAAATAACTCATTGCCTTTTCTAGATGTTTTAATTATTAAGGGTAATAATGAATTCAAATTTAAAATTTACAGAAAACCTACAAATAACTGTTCCTATGTCCACTATTATTCCTCGCATCAAGATAGAGTCAAACTGTCTGTTTTCTCATCAGTGTTTTTGAGAGCTTTACGAATTTGTAGTCCTGAGTTCATAGATGAGGAAATATCCAAAATTTATGAAATAGGTAATGATTTAAAATACCCAAGAAATGTAATTGATAAATCTTTTAAAGTTGCTAGAAATACTTTTTACAATCCAAAAAGGGAGAACCAGCCTTATTCAACTAAAAATATGTTGGTTCTCCCTTACCATGAAAACTTGGTTGATATGCCTTCTCTTCTTAAGACTTTTAATATTAAAGTTGTATTGAAAAATCTTGATACAGTAAAAAAACTTTTGATAAAGAATTCCCCCCAAAATGCTGATGGATGTGTCTATAAGATTCCTTGTAAAATTTGCGATAAAGTTTATTACGGTCAAACTGGTAAAAATCTCGAACAAAGATTAAAACAACATAAATATAGCATTAGAACTGGACAAGATTCCAATGCTCTATTTATTCATGTAAGAGATTTTAACCATCCAATTGATTTTCAAAAAGTTGAGAAAGTAGTATCAAACAAGTCCATGGTCGACAGGAATATAATTGAATCTTGTTTCATAAAAAGCAGTTTTGACAATAATATGAATATTTCCTTCGGTTTATATAAATTAGATCCATTTATAATTAATAGAATTTGGGAAGAATTTAATAATACACTGGACAAATAATAATTTTTAAATTTTCTTGGGTAGAATAGTTTGTGGGTGAGTTGTGCAAAGGACCTATCCAAGTTGGGTCGGCGCGCGTCAGGTGTTTAACCGTTGTGGGATCTGATAGTGAGGTGCTGGCCAGACCCCTTATATAGCTTCCTTGGATGCTTTACTTTCATAGTTCCTTGATAATGTGAGTAGTCACGAAAGCGCTTGGAATTTCTCTATTCTTTCAGAGTGGTTGTTTTGCATATTCTGAAATCACCTGTTTACTGTGATCTTATTGCATATATATATATATATATATATATATATATATATATATATATATATATATATATATATATATATATATATATAATCCTGTCCTCGTATATATTCCAATAAGTGTATGTACACTTATTAATGTGTATGTTACAAAAAGTATATATCTCAAGGTGTATATACATCACTCAGTGTACTGTAAATGCACCGATATAAATACTTCTCTTCGTATACATGCATCTTCCTCTTGTATATACAAAGGTGTATATAGATTTTGCATACATGCACCTGGTATTTTAATAATAATAATAATAGTAATAAAAAAATGCAAATATATATTAAAAATAATATTAATTATAATAATGATAATACTATTAAAACTAATAAGAAGAATATAAATTCCTAAGCAGTTATTGCTGCATAACAAGTAATTTGACCCTCTGACCTGGGACTATTACCAAAGTAACCTTCATGGGCAATATTTAAGTGTTTCACTCTGGTATCAGTGTTAACCCTGAGTTTGAGTAACTCTGCTGGAATTGAATGGCTTATACTGGCGTAGCTACGGAAGCCAGAGTGAGGAACGCTTCACATGTACTGAAGTCACCCGTCTCGGGCTGACAAATTTCATTACCTCATAAGCGAAAACCATCTCGTGTGAGGGAACATGAAAGGGAGACATATCGAGATTTTATTCCCACAATGTGGCATGTATTGATTTGGGTAGCAGTACTGCTGAGCTACTCAGTTTTGTCGAAAAAAAAAAAAAAAAACCTGTGTGTGTGTGTGTGTGTGTGTGTGTGTGTGTGTGTGTGTGTGTGTGTGTGTTATGTGTGTGTACTCACCTATTTGTGGTTGCAGGGGTCGATTCATAGCTCCTGGCCCCGCCTCTTCACTGATTGCTACTAGGTCCTCTCTCTTCCTGCCCTATGAGCTTTATCATACCTCGCCTTAAAACTATGTATGGTTCCCGCCTCCACTACTTCACTTTCTAGGCCATTCCACGGTCTGACTACTCTATGACTGAAGAAATACTTTCTAACATCCCTTTGATTCATCTGAGTCTTCAACTTCCAATTGTGACCTCTTGTGTCTGTGTCCCATCTCTGGAACATCCCGTCTTTGTCCACCTTGTCTATTCCGCGAAGTATTTTATATGTCGTTATCATGTTTCCCCTGACCCTCCTGTCCTCCAGTGTCGTCAGGCCGATTTCCCTCAACCTTTCTTCGTAGGACAATCCCCGTAGCTCTGGGACTAGTCTTGTTGCAAACCTTTGCACCTTCTCTGATTTCTTGACGTGCTTGACTAGGTGTGGATTCCAAACTGGTGCTGCATACTCCAGTATGGGCCTGACGTAAATGGTATGCAGAGTCTTGAACGAATCCTTGCTGAGGTATCGGAACGCTATCCGTAGGTTTGCCAGGCGCCCGTATGCTGCAGCAGTTATCTGATTGATGTGCGTCTCGGGAGATATGCTCGGTGTTATACTCACCCCCAGATCTTTTTCCTTGAGTGAAGTTTGCAGTCTTTGGCCATCTAAACTATATTGTGTCTGCGGTCTTCTTTGCCCTTCCTCAATCTTCATGACTTTGCATTTGGCAGGGTTAAACTCAAGGAGCCAGTTACTGGACCAGGCTTGTAGCCTGTCCAGGTCTCTTTGTAGTCCTGCCTGATCCTCATCCGATTTGATTCTTCTCATTAACTTCACATCATCTGCAAACAAGGACACTTCTGAGTCTATCCCTTCCGTTATGTCGTTCACATATACCAAGAACAGCACAGGTCCTAGGACTGACCCCTGTGGAACCCAGCTTGTCACAGGCGCCCACTCTGACACCTCGTCACGTACCATGACTCGTTGTTGCCTCCCTGTCAGGTATTCTCTGATCCATTGCAGTGCCTTTCCTGTTATGTGTGCCTGATCCTCTAGCTTTTGCAGTAACCTCTTGTGAGGAACTGTGTCGAAGGCCTTCTTGCAGTCCAAAAAAATGCAGTCGATCCACCCCTCTCTCTCTTGTCTTACTTCTGTCACCTTATCATAAAACTCTAGTAGGTTTGTGACACTGGATTTTCCTTCCCTGAAACCGTGCTGGTTGTCAATTATACACTTGTTTCTTTCCAGGTGCTCCACCACTCTCCTCCTGATGATCTTCTCCATGACCTTGCATACTATACACGTTAGTGATACAGGTCTGTAGTTTAGTGCCTCATGTCTGTCTCCCTTTTTAAAAATTGGGACTACATTTGCCATCTTCCATACCTCGGGGAGTTGCCCAGTTTCAAATGATGTGTTGAAGATCTTTGTTAATGGTACACACAATATCTCTGTTCCCTCTTTAAGGACCCACGGAGAGATGTTGTCTGGTCCCACCGCCTTTGAGGTGTCAAGTTCGCACAGCAGCTTCTTCACCTCCTCCTTGGTTATATGTATTTCATCCAGCACTTGCTGGTGCCCTCCCCCCCCCTGTTCTGATTTCCTGGAGTCCTACTGGTTTCCACTGTAAATACTTCTTTAAATCTCGTGTTGAGCTCCTGACATACCTCCCGGTCGTTTCTTGTGAATTCCCCATCACCCTTCCTCAGTCTGATTACCTGGTCCTTGACTGTTGTTTTCCTCCTGATGTGGCTGTACAACAGCTTCGGGTCAGTCTTGACTTTTGATGCTATGTCATTTTCATATTGTCGCTGAGCCTCCCTTCTTATCTGTGCATATTCGTTTCAGGCTCTTCGGCTAATCTCTTTATTTTCCTGAGTTCTCTGTCTTCTGTACCTTTTCCATTCTGTAGTACACCTAGTTTTTGCCTCCCTACACCTTTGGGTGAACCAAGGACTCGTTCTGTTCTTCCCATTATTTCTGTTTCCCTTGGGAACAAACCTCTCCTCTGCCTCCTTGCATTTTGTTGCCACATAGTCCATCATTTCTTGTACTGGTTTTCCTGTCAGTTCCCTCTCCCACTGAATGTGTGTGTGTGTGTGTGTGTGTGTGTGTGTTTATAGAATATATATATATATATATATATATATATATATATATATATATATATATATATATATATATATATATATATATATATATATATATATTGTTTCTGATGAGGCAGTCAACCTGCGCTTTGTCATTATTTTTTATCTATTATTAATTTACAGTGTTTCGTAAACTATAATTTGTTCTTTATAAATTATTCAGTGTCAAAGTAAGTTTTACAGTGACCCATCATAAAATATATTTCTCTCAGTCCATACAGTGTCTTTCAGAAACTATATTGTGCCCTTGACATTTGACGCAACCTAATGTACTTTCTGTCTCCTCTTCCTTATGCGTCTCCTCCTTCTCCTTCTTCTTCTTCTTCTCCTTCTCCTCCTCCTCCTCCTCCTCCTCCTTCTATTCCTTCGGCTCACTTAATATTTCATCAATTTCTTTTCTAATATCCAATTACGCATTTTTCCCTCTCTTCCCCTTCAACTTCCTTGCACTCATTACTCCTACTTCTTCTCCCCTCCTTTCCTTCCCCCTTCCCTCTGTCTCTCCCTTCTCCACCCTTCCATTATTCACTGATTCAGTAGCCGAATCGATCAACATCAGTTTGTCAGGTTGACCCCTGCCAAAACAATGTCTTCTCACCCCCTCGCCCTTCCTTCAACACCTATTCTCCCCTCATGTCCTCTCCCCTCGAGCGCTCCCCTCCCCTTTTCTTTTCTTCCATCACGCTCTACACAATTCCTCCTCGTCCCCTTCCTTCTCGCCCCTTCCTCCTTGCCCCTTCCTCCTCGTCCCTTCCTCCTCGCCCCTTCCTCCTCGACACTCTCCTCTTCTCTCTCTTTCACACATTTCCTTCCATGTACACTACGCTACTCTTCTCTAACATTATCCCCATTTCTCTTTTCTCTGATATTATTCCCTATCCTTTCCTCTGGTATTATTCCCTATCCTTTCCTCTTCACGAAGGGTTACCCCATCACTATCCTCACACTATATAACTGTCCTCATAATATCACTATCATTACACTGTATCACTCCTCACACTGCATCACTCCTCACACTACATCACTATCATCACTGCATCACTCCTCACACTACATCACTATCATCACTCTGCATCACTCCTCACACTACATCACTATCATCACTGCATCACTTCTCACACTACATCACTATCATCACTGCATCACTTCTCACACTACATCACTCTCATCACACTGCATCACTCCTCACACTACATCACTATCATCACTCTGCATCACTCCTCACACTACATCACTATCATCACTGCATCACTTCTCACACTACATCACTATCATCACTGCATCACTCCTCACACTACATCACTATCATCACACTGCATCACTCCTCACACTACATCACTATCATCACTGCATCACTTCTCACACTACATCACTATCATCACACTGCATCACTCCTCACACTACATCACTATCATCACACTGCATCACTCCTCACACTGCATCACTCCTCACACTGCATCACTCCTCACACTACATCACTATCATCACACTGCATCACTCCTCACACTACATCACTATCATCACACTGCATCACTCCTCACACTACATCACTATCATCACACTGCATCACTCCTCACACTACATCACTATCATCACACTGCATCACTCCTCACACTACATCACTATCATCACACTGCATCACTCCTCACACTACATCACTATCATCACATTGCATCACTCATCACACTGCATCACTCCTCACACTACATCACTATCATCACTGCATCACTCCTCACACTACATCACTATCATCACACTGCATCACTCCTCACACTACATCACTATCATCACATTGCATCACTCATCACACTGCATCACTTCTCACACTACATCACTATCATCACACTGCATCACTCCTCACACTACATCACTGCATCACTTCTCACACTACATCACTATCATCACACTGCATCACTACATCACTATCATCACACTGCATCACTCCTCACACTACATCACTATCATCACACATCACTCCTCACACTACATCACTATCATCACACTGCATCACTCCTCACACTACATCACTATCATCACACTGCATCACTCCTCACACTACATCACTATCATCACTCACTCATCACACTGCATCACATCACTATCATCACTGCATCACTTCTCACACTACATCACTATCATCACACTGCATCACTCCTCACACTACATCACTATCATCACACTGCATCACTCCTCACACTGCATCACTCCTCACACTACATCACTATCATCACACTGCATCACTCCTCACACTACATCACTATCATCACACTGCATCACTCCTCACACTACATCACTATCATCACACTGCATCACTCCTCACACTACATCACTATCATCACACTGCATCACTCCTCACACTACATCACTATCATCACACTACATCACTATCATCACACTGCATCACTCCTCACACTACATCACTATCATCACACTGCATCACTCCTCACACTACATCACTATCATCACACTGCATCACTCCTCACACTACATCACTATCATCACACTGCATCACTCCTCACACTACATCACTATCATCACACTACATCACTATCATCACACTGCATCACTCCTCACACTACATCACTATCATCACACTGCATCACTCCTCACACTACATCACTATCATCACACTGCATCACTCCTCACACTACATCACTATCATCACACTGCATCACTCCTCACACTACATCACTATCATCACACTACATCACTATCATCACACTGCATCACTCCTCACACTACATCACTATCATCACACTGCATCACTCCTCACACTACATCACTATCATCACACTACATCACTATCATCACACTGCATCACTTCTCACACTACATCACTATCATCACACTGCATCACTCCTCACACTACATCACTATCATCACACTGCATCACTCCTCACACTACATCACTATCATCACACTGCATCACTCCTCACACTACATCACTATCATCACACTGCATCACTCCTCACACATCACTATTACCACACAACATTATCACACTACATGACTATCACACTACGTCACTCTCACACTATATAATTATCATTACATCGTCCTCCTCATACTCCTCCACTATTCTCTATATTACACTGCGTCACTATCCTCACACTACACCACATTTCTTACACTATCACTATCCTCACTCTACATCACTGTGTTCCCACTATCGAAATATCTTCAAAATATAGCGTCTCATATTATTCCTTTGAGCTAGTTAATTAATATGGATTCCTTTTCCAGCAGTTCCTTTCACTTTCTTGGTATTGGTTCTTGTCGTTGTCTCTTTATTTGGCTCAAATTACCTTGTATTTTTTTTTTTCAAAATATTTCTTTATGTTATGTGAAAAATATTATCTTGTGTTTTCTGGGTTATTTTTTTTTTTTTTTTGACCGTCTCTCTTTTTTATTCTGGTTACTTCATCATCTCTCATTATTATCACTTGTGATGTGGTGTTCCTTCTGTTGCTGTCTAGTTTGCTGTTGCTGTTTCTGTTTCGTGGTTGTCGGTAGGTATAATGCTTGTCATGAAACAGGACATGTATTTCCTGACGCTGGTCTTAGTCAAATGATGTCGCACAGCTGCAGCTTTTGGTCATCTGTTGTTAGGTAAGACACATATGCAACAGTTAGGTATCTTTATTTCGAAACGTTTCGCCTACACAGTAGGCTTCTTCAGTCGAGTACAGAAAAGTTGATAGAAGCAGAAGATACTTGAAGACGATGTAATCAGTCCATCACCCTTAAAGTTTTGAGGTGGTCAGTCCCTCAGTCTGGAGAAGAGCATTGTTCCGTTGAGGAAATGGTATGGTGATACCGACAAGATGTGGCAAAAGACACTTATGTACAGTTCAGGACATTTATTAAAGGAAAAGTTTCGCCACGAGTGGCGAAACGTTTCCTTTAATAAATGTCCTGAACTGTACATAAGTGTCTTTTGCCACATTGTTCCGTTGTCTGAAACAATATTGTTTCAGACAACGGAACAATGCTCTTCTCCAGACTGAGGGACTGACCACCTCAAAACTTTAAGGGTGATGGACTGATTACATCGTCTTCAAGTATCTTCTGCTTCTATCAACTTTTCTGTACTCGACTGAAGAAGCCTACTGTGTAGGCGAAACGTTTCGAAATAAAGATACCTAACTGTTGCATATGTGTCTTACCTAACAACCTGTCGGTATTTTATACCATTTTAATGTTCATTTTGGTCATCTGACTGAGACCTTCCACTGGATTGCCGGTCCACCCATTTAAAAATTATTTTTATGATTATAACCAGCTGGATGCAAGTATTTGTTCGCTGTTTATTATTTATTTTTTATTTTATTTTAATTTATCTTATTTCTAATTTGTTTTATTGTTTAAAGTAATAAATTATTCGAGTTTCGAACTGCTTTTAGCTGTTCGTAACCCGAGGTACCACTATATATAAATCCTCAGAATATAAGAACATAAGAATGGAGGAACACTGCAGAAAGCCTACTGGCCCATACAAGGCAGGTCCTTATCAAAACGACCTTTACCCAAAGCTACCCAAGAATTAACTCCCGTACCCAATGACACTAATCAAACCCAGCCCCTCCCACTCATATATTTGTCCAATCTCTTCTTAAAGCTACCCAAGGTTCTAGCCTCTATCACCCAACTGGGAAGATTGTTCCACGCATCCACAACTCTGTTAGAAAACCAGTACTTACCTATGTCCTTTCTAAATCTAAATTTACCCAACTTAAATCCATTATTTCTGGTTCTTACCTGGTTCGACACCCTCACACTTGGTTCGACACCCTCAATATAGAATGACATAACCAATAAATGTCTGATAACGTAATGATTTTCACTGTATTAGACGTCCACCCAGAATTGGTCTTGAAGGAGATCCCGTTGGTGCTTCATATTTCTGTGTATATAAACTGTTATTAGAAGTATAGAAAGAATAATGAGAGTAAGACACATGTGCAACATCTGGGTATCTTTATTGTAGACGTTTCGCCATCCAGTGGCTTTATCAATACAAATTCTAGGACATAACTTGAAGACAGTAGAACTATGTACAGAAGATGAGGTAATCAGTCCCTCAACCTAGGAGTAGGTGCGAACAGCACCATAGTCGTGGAGATTCTGAAGCAGAAGAAAGAATCCTGGCGCTTATATAGTAACGTCAGGTGTAGCAGACGAGGGCATAGTTACTGGTAGGCGGGATTCCCCAGTGGAAGTAGGTCCTTCCCAAAGAGATGGGTTAGTTGTAGTAGTAGTTGTCGTAATCGATAAAGATACCCAGATGTTGCACATGTGTCTTACTCTCATCTTGTCGGTATTATATACCATTCGTACACAGAAAGAATAATAAATTGCTAACTGAAGCCAGTTTTATAAAATTTATATCAGCCCTTAACTAATAATATGTTTTCAAAATATACCATTAATACAGGTATCTGTAGCCTATTTTTTGTATAAATGTATTACATAACTAAAGGTATCAAAAAAATTGATAGAAATCCGAAAATAATAATGTTAAAATGTGGATAGGACGGGTTGGAGAAGTCTATAAATCTTTTGTGGACGGAAGGAGATGCAGTAGACGTAGATAAGAGGGTTAGAAGTAGATCGCGAATAAAGAAGGCGCTTAGGTAACCAGCAAACATCAATGCCAGTATTAAATCAGAGGGAAGGTGAGCAGCCTTCGAGATTTAACGTGCTGTTGGAGTGCGTGCAAGGTAATGTTTATAAAGGTCTAAATGGAAGCTGGTTAGCAGTACAAGAATTTTAAAGACTGGATGAACATTACCAGTACTTTGTAATTTTCTTGTGAATGTTGCAGTTAGGTGGACCACCAGTTGATACTGACACTTATGTCCAACAAAGACAAATGATACAGCATAACCTTAATAAAGTTTATGCTGTGTCATTTGTCTTTGTTAGACATAAATGTCAGTATCAACTGGTGGTCCACCTAATTGCAACATTCACAAGAAAATTGCAAAGTACTGGTAATGTTCCTCCAATCGTTTAACTCAAGTAGAGCTTTATCAAGTATTCTCTTATTGCTTTGGTGGAAATCGACCAATATGTTACAAATCTTATTTTGAAAATAAAAATATTGGTTACAGAGAGCACAATATTATTGTGGTTGGTAGGGTAATGAATCTAAGGGATTTACTACCCACTGGCTGAGCTAATATCTTGGAGATTAATGAACATTAAAATGGTATAAAATACCGACAGATTGTTAGGTAAGACACATATGCGACAGTTAGGTATCTTTATTTTGAAACGTTTCGCCTACACAGTAGGCTTCTTCAGTCGAGTACAGAAAAGTTGATAGAAGCAGAAGATACTTGAAGACGATGTAATCGTCTTTAAGGGTGATGGACTGATTACATCGTCTTCAAGTATCTTCTGCTTCTATCAACTTTTCTGTACTCGACTGAAGAAGCCTACTGTGTAGGCGAAACGTTTCAAAATAAAGATACCTAACTGTCGCATATGTGTCTTACCTAACTTGGAGATTAAATTTGATTATACAGTGAAATGTCATGGAGTGAATCATGTAAACAAGGCAACCAAGCTATTTGTTTTATTAAATTCTACTTTGCAGCAGCTCGACAGCAGCATAGGTTGCAAAATTCAGTATACAGAAGAAGTTTGCATCTCACCTCAAGATTGAAGAATGAGACGCATTTAGTCTCAGACCGGACCGCGGGGGCGTTGACCCCTGAAACCCTCTCCTGGTAACTCCAGGTTCTTCAACTTCTCAGTTTTGTAAATCATTTACATCACACTTTGAGAAGGTACAACTCTCTTAAACTCCCAGTCCCCTTATCCCACTTATTATGATAGACTTTTGTACACATAAATAACAATAAAAGGCACAATACCGTGACTGGAACAATACACAAATAACCCGCACATAAAAGAGAGGAGCTTACGACGACGTTTCGGTCCGACTTGGACCATTTACAAAATCACACTAACGAAAAGGAGAGCAGGATGGGTATGTATAGGCAGAAATTGGTAGTAGTAGTAGTTGTTGTTGTTGTAGTAGTAGTAGTGGTAGTAGTGGAGGGAAGGAAGTAGTAGTGGGGAGGTAGTAAGAGAAGGAGGGGCCAGCCTATACATATCCATTCCTCTCTCCTTTTCGTTAGTGACTTTGTAAATGGCCCAAGTCGGACCGAAATGTCGTTGTAAGCTCCTCTCTTCTATGTGCGGGTTATTTGTGTCTTGTACACATGTTTCACGTGTTGCAAGTGAATTCTTCATCAACTTGTCGGAATTAATATGAATATATTCTTATTGTGGACAGAGTAAAGGACAATGGAACGCGAATCCTAGCACCGCGACTAAGGCTAATTGGACCCGTCATTAGAGGAGAGCCTCCGCCACCGGAAAGTTGATGGTGACTCTTTTGTTATGTACAAGACAATTGTTCTCCAGATCACCCATTTGGTCGTACGTTGTAGACAGCAAAAATACATATATTACACTACGTCAGCGGTAGTTATCAACAGTCTCACCCTGGCTGTAACTTTGTCAAGGATATCCCTCCATCAGCGATCAATTATTCTTCAAATAATTCTAGTGTGGAAAATTTCTCATAAAATACGAACACAAGAAAAATCAAATTAATTGGCTAAATGGAAACTGGTCCGCAGCAGACTTCAACGTCACACTATTTTCTGTGACTTTCTCTTGATAAAACAGCGCAGACTAAGAATATTTTTAGGATTTTTGGAATTAAAATGCGCGAAAATTAGGAATATCTTAGAAATCTGGTATTTCGGTGCCTTATTCCATTCAAGGAAGCTTTGTTGTTGCTGGTGAAGGGTGTTTCATCCAAGGAACTGGATGTTACCCTATTGCCTCCCATTCCTCAGACACAGTATGACCTCTACGGGTTATGTACTTCCTAATGATTATAAGTATAATCTGGGACTAACTGCCCGAGATCCTTTAGTATTGAACATCAAACAACCGATGATTCGCAACAAAAGTTGTACCTTCAGAGAAAAAATACTTTAAGTGCCTTGGAAATGTGTCTCAAAGAAGGAAACATATTCACCATCACTTCTTCATTAGCTTTCATGCCGGAGTTATTTCCAGTCAAGGTACAGTAGCCCGACGAAGGAACCTCACTATCACTGCCTGAAACATTTCCCATCACGAAAGAATGGTCCAAAGAAGGAATCTCACTATCACTCACTTATTAGCGTGCCTACCAGAAACATTTCCCATCACGAAAGAATGGCCCAAAGAAGGAATCTCACTATCACTCACTTATTAGCGTGCCTACCAGAAACATTTCCCATCACGAAAGAATGGTCCAAAGAAGGAATCTCACTATCACTCACTTATTAGCGTGCCTACCAGAAACATTTCCCATCACGAAAGAATGGTCCAAAGAAGGAATCTCACTATCACTCACTTATTAGCGTGCCTACCAGAAACATTTCCCATCACGAAAGAATGGTCCAAAGAAGGAATCTCACTATCACTCACTTATTAGCGTGCCTACCAGAAGCATTTCCTATCAATGAAAGGTACTTCAAGGCAGTAATTTCACCATTGCTGATTCATGAACTTTCTTGCCAGAAGTTAGTGGACATCACAACTCGAACGACCTTCAGAATGCCTTAAAAAGAGTTTATAAATGGACTGTATGATTTATACGCTGAGGCTGAACCAGTAGTCCCCATCCTTTTAGTACGAAAAACTAATTTAAAATGACAAATTTAAACGAGGGTCGCATTTTATCATTTTTATGAATAATAAAAATAATATTTTGTAATTGTTGACACTGTGTGGTGTGGAATCTACATAAAAGCGAATTCGTAATTTCATGTGAGGGCCACATCCATTTCCTACATCCATTCCCTCCACCTCTTCCTTCCACCTCTTCCCTCCACCTTATCCCTCGACGTTATCCCTCCACCTCTTCCCTCCACCTCTTCCCTCCTTTCACTGTCCTTCGCTATGGTTGCCAGTATAGAACACAATTTATTTACGTTTTTCGTACCAATCATAAACCTCTCCAATAATTTCGTACTGTACCCTCATTTTTTATGCTATACAGTACGATAAAAATATATCACGTAATTTCGTACATTTTCCACTCTTTTAACGAAATGTATTTTCAGAACTGAGTGAAGCAAATATTTATACCTTCGTTGGCTTTTGTGGACAGATGAACACTAAACAATAGACACTAAAGAGCTATTATTTTTTGCCAGTTTTACGAATGGCTTTTAGTTGACCATGAAACTTCAAAATAGTAACGTCACTCTCACACACACACACACACACACACACACACACACACACACACACACACACACACACACACGCACACACACACACACACACACACACACACAAACACACAAACGCACACACACACACACACACACACACACAAACACATAAACACACACACACACACACACACACACACACAAACACATAAACACACACACACACACACACACACACACACACACACACACACACACACACACACACACACACACACACACACACACGAGGCGACACAGCAACACGGGGTCACAATTGGAAGTTAAAGACTCAGATGAGTCAAAGGGATGTTAGGAAGTATTTCTTCAGTCATAGAGTTGTCAGGCAGTGGAATAGTCTATCATGTGAGGTAGTGGAGGCAGGAACCATACATAGCTTTAAGACGAGGTATGATAAAACTCATGGAACAGGGAGAGAGAGGACCTAGTAGCGATCAGTGAAGAGGCGGGGCCAGGAGCTGAGTCTCGACCCCTGGAAACACAATTAGGTGAATTGGGTGAGTAAACAGGTGATGAGGCTGAGGTGGCATTTTTTCGGAGAATTGGGAATTACATAAGTGACAAAGTACGACTAATCAAACTGACCATTGCATCAGAAATGGCATTTGACCCGATCTAGAGAAGGAACCCACTGTTGCGAGGGATCGAAAGTTATCAAGTGTAACTCAACCAGGACAGAATGATACAGGAGCTGAGGAAGTAATTAAGATTGAGTCGAAGGCAGGAGGAAGAACCTGTGAACACAGCGACAGCTGCAGAAGCTTCTTCAGGAAGTCATCATGCTCATTACCACCGTGTGGAAACTCTGCCTCAGGGAGTCACCATGCTCAGCACTACAGTGTGGAAGGTCTTCCTCAGGGTGTCACCATGCTCAACACCACCGCGTGTGGAAGCTTTGTCTCAGGGAGTCACCATGCTCAGCACCACCGTGTGGAAGCCCTGCCTCAGTGGTAACAAGAAGTTCCAACACCTCGTCCCTAAAACACAATAACTCGGAACAAACCACGCTCTGCCCCCATCCACCCTCACCTACACCACATTTCTCAGCACCATCCAGTGCAGGATCTTTCCTTACACCTCCACTATCCCAATTTCAACCTCTTTCCCCTTACCCCCACCTTCACCCACATCCACAGTTTCACCCCCATACCAGTGCAAGATCCACATCCTACAAATGGCCATTATCCTCAGTCCCAACATCAACCTTCCCCTTTACCAAACCCTTCCCTCGACACATGGATATTAACCAGAACGGGGCCCAAAAACCTGAGCACATTCGCAGAAAGGAAACAAAGTATGGGATACTAATGTAGATGGGATAAAAATGTAAAAATGATGAATGGAAAAACAGTATAGAGACATCCCCAGACACTGTAGCAAAATCAAAGACCAAATTCACGTATGTCAATACAGATGTGGGTTTTCTAGGAGTAGCGTTGCTGATCAGGAACCAGTGGATTTTTGAGATGAACGGAATAAATAAAGAAGTGTCGAATGACTACACAGTAGAGACATACACAACTTGGAGATCAGCTGATAAAAGCAGTGATGTACAACTCACCACTCAACAGCAGATGACCAAGATAAAAATGCGAGGAAAATAAAAGGACAATGGTGTGCACAATAGCAGAGGTAGCTGACAGACCCCACATGGTCAATGCAAAAGTACTAATTACGGGAGTCTTCAACCACACTCAAACAGACTGGGAAAGTCTGGAGCCACGCGGAGGACCAGTAACATTGAGAGCTAAGATAGTGGTGATTGGTGATGGAACCCTTAAGCGTCAGCATATCAGGGACACAACTAGGAAGAGATGAAGGGTGAACTAGCGAGGCTTGACTTTGTGTTCATCCCAAGTGACTCTGATGTAGGGGCTGCTAGCCGCTTGGTGATAGCAACTATACTTTTTAAAAGGGTAGAATTGTAAGCCGGTAGAAGACCTCGGTCAGATGACCAAAAGCTCCTGTGACTAAGACCCTTTTACCTGACGAGTCTTACCTAACTTAAACTGCCTTCTCTCACCAGCTTCTACGAAGTTTCACCCATTTCTGAAATCTTGTTGTGAATTTCACTGTACGGTCAAGGCTGGCAGTTTGGGAGTGAATAATATTTTGTCTATATTTTCGTACCTGAAAAAAATACTGTACTGTATCTTATTGTATCTTAACTGTATCTTAAAATTTTCTTTTGATGTTTGAATTATACGATAAGTTGAAGAATGAGACACCCTTTGCAACGGTTGGGAATCTTTATTACGGATACGTATCGCCAGCCTGTGGCTTTTTCAATCCAATACAGAGAAGAACGGTGGAAAATGACGAATTTGATGTAATCAGTCTCTCATCCTGGAGTCTATATGATCAGTCCATCAAAAAGAGCAAGTGTATAACTTATCATTAGCTGTGGTCACTAAACTCTTTACCAGACACCTTTTTCGTTGGTATAAACCTTGGTAACTCATACCGACAAACTGGTTTAAAAAGACACGTAAGCAAACACTAGGACATATTAGAAAACGTTTCGGTCCTGGGACCTTGATCACTTCTTAAAAGACAGTTATATATTTGGGAAGAGTTGGGCATGAGTGACACATGGTGACCTAAAGAATGCTACATTAGGATAAAGAAAGGTAGACAATAGGATCATGTGACTCCTGTGTTGCCTGGTTAAGTATCATGTATGCTAATATTTTCTTTTAAATTTTGCAATTTGCAGTATTATGTTCCATGGTGTCACCA
>NC_091363.1:16104374-16194374 GCF_038502225.1 Cherax quadricarinatus | reverse complement strand
TAAGGCCACCCACATCCCTCCTGTGTTGAAGGCTCTGCTGAAAAGACAGATCTATCCAGGATTGGTCTCTGTCTCTCCCTGTCTCTCTGTCTCTCTCTCTCTCTCTCTCTCTCTCTCTCTCTCTCTCTCTCTCTCTCTCTCTCTCTCTCTCTCTCTCCTACAAGCTTTATTATATGCCATTTCTAAGTCCATAAATGTAATGAAAGGTTCCCTTTCCTCATCAATATATTGTTTATTTATATGCTTCAATGTTAACACTTGGGCCTCACATCCTCTATCCTTCCTGAAACTCCAATTTTTTATCAGTGGTTCTATTTTTTTTGTCTTTTTTTTTTAATTCCTTCAGTAATAACTCAACTTATTTCTCAATAATTCTTACACATAATTTCTTTTACGACATTTTTCCATATACAAAGGAACTATTCGTGCTCTCTGCCAATCCCAAGGCAACTTTCCGCCCTTCTTGCATTTATTGAACAAATGGAGCGACCACTTAAAAGATATATTTTCCCACCTGCTTTCAGTATTTCTGTCTTGATCCCATCTATCATCTTTCTTCCTACTAACTGTCTCATGCTCTTTCCTCCTCACACTTGGCTCTTCCTCACTCTTACAAGATGTTATACCTCCTTTCTTATCCAGTAGCAGTAATAGTAGTAGTAATAGTAGGAGTAGTAATAGTAACAGTGTTACACTATCAAGTAAAATGTTATCACTACACTGTGACCTGAATTGTTGAGCAGTGTATGAAATCGCTGCCTCCATCTCTTCAACATATACCATCCCACAAAAATATTCTCAACACCACGATTGTCTATTTAATAGCTCTCCACCATTGTTTTTAACTGTTAAATACATTTCTTCCCTAGGGTTTCTGTACTTATTCATCTCATTCCAAAACTTGTTATCGTTCCCCCAAAAAATTTGCTGATAGAAACTCCCCCACTCTCTCATTAGCTCTCGTTTTACACTCCCTCGTTATTCTAACCTCTCTATAGCTCTTCATTTACTCCTCCCTCCGTATATTACTTGTGCTTCGTTAAAGACTGTCATGTGATAAATGGTTTGGAAAACCGACAAGTTGAAGATTGAGACACTTATGCAACATATGGGAATCTTTATTCAGGAAACGTTTTACCGCACAGTGGCTATTGATGGACTGAACACATCGACTCCAGGGACTGATTACCTCAAACTCCTCCTCTCCTTACACCTTCTGCTTTGTATTGGACTGATGACGCCACTGTGTGGCGAAACGTTTCCTGAATAAAAAGATTCCCATATGTTGCATAAGTGTCTCAATCTTCAAAGACTGTCATATGCTAAATTTTCCTCCCTAATCACTACCTTTACCTCGCCATTCCATAACAATAGCAATAATGATAATAATTAATAATAATAATAATAATAATAATAATAATAATAATAATAATAATAATGCAACCTTTTTCTTTCTAACCACCCTCTTTACCTCGTCATTCCATAATAATTATAATTATAATAATAATAATAATAATAATAATAACGAATACATTGATTACAATAATATTTACGTATATGTACATATATAATGGTATGTATAGTCGTCTTTCGAAGAAAAAGTTACAAGGATTTATCTCACCAAGTCACTGAAGCAGAAATACCATAACAGAATCAACTATGCTGTGGTTCATGGGACCAGTCGAGTGGCTCTTCACACGAGATAACTTTTATATCAACCTTTTCCAAATGAAAGCCGTATCATCATGTACTATCATATACTCACTGACTCTTAGTGTTGTTGTCATTTATAAGTGAAGTAAAATCTCGCAAAAATTTTCGGTATCTGACATAGTTACATTAGTTTGATGTTGCTGGCCACCCTATAACTTTTCCTTTAATATAACTTGTTACAGAATATGACTTCCACAAACTGGACCAACTTTCCCAGTAGAGGGGAGCGTGATGAGAGGCTAGATGGTCCACAAACCTTTGTTGATTAACGGGTTAGATAGATTTTTTTTACTGTCACCGCCAGATGTGACCTAGTTCTTGTGATTGTTATTCATTAATGGTGTACATCTGCAACTGAGACATTGTTTTTTGGTGCAGAAATAGGCTAAAAGTAAGGTTTTCTTAATTGTTGTGACAAATCCATTCACTCGGTCTTCAACCAGGAACTGGTTGAAGACCGAGTGAATGGACCGAGTGAATGGACCGAGTAAATTTTGTTCTCTTTATCTCCCTTCCAAATAGCCCTGCACTAGACTTTCCGCATCTGTCGACTTGCTTGTTTAAGAAAGCTTTTAATTTGTCCTCAACAAACTTTGTGATCATCTACTGTTTCTTCGTGTAATCAAATTCACTGGTTAGATATTTGTTGTTTTTATATTTTATGATGTTAGAATTGAAATTCTTTTAATGTATAGTAAGCTACACCAAGATAATATAATCTAAATTAATGTAAAGAGAAAATTATGCTGCTGTCCAAAATGTTGGGAAATTAATTAACGGTGTGCTCAAAATACCGACTTTATTTTGCCTGGTTCTCTTAATTGTTTAAAACAGGAAGATCTTTTACCCGAGGAGGAAAAGGTTTGGAGACGTGTTTCTGCTCTACTAGCTTAACTTCATGTCCCAGTGGAAAAAAAAAGTAAGACTATTATAAAGCTCTGTGGTAGCGCCTTTGGTACACAACCAAAAAACCCTGGTTCAGTTCCGGGTTGGGTGGGGACGGCAACCCACACCAGCTGCCTCTGTTCACCTAACAGTTTATGACTGAGACACTTATGCAACATATGGGAATCTTTATTGAGGAAACGCATCGCCACACAGTGGCTTCATCAGTCCAATACAAAGAAAAACTGTGTAAAGATAGGAGACGACTGAGGTAATCAGTCCCTCGGCCTGGAATCGATGTGTTCAATCCATCAAACTTGCAGAAAGTACAGTATATATGGACTTGAGTGTCAGTCAACTGTTGTGGGCGGCATCGTGAAGGAGGTCGACTGACTACCTTTGACAGGGCTGGTTCTTGAAATCAGGCGAGAGGAAGGTAACAGTTTTTTACGTTATGAAGTCAACGGCTGGTGGATGGGAATGGGAATGGGTGGTTATGATGAGTTGCCTTGTATGGGCCAGTAGACCTGCTGCAGTGTTCCTCCATTTATATGTTCTTCTATTTTCTGTTATTTTTTCCATTTACTCAAGTACAAAAAAAATCGTTTATAAATTAAAGTATTTCCTAAGAAAACCATGTTAAATCAGTTTAATTTCATTTATATGTTATCGATTATTTTAACTGGGTAATTCTCAGCCATGATTATAAATGATAAATCAGATTATTTTTCAGTCTGTCACAATGGCCGTTTATATTTATAAATACCATAATAACGTGGTGCAAGACGATGAGAATTGATTTAATCTATTTGTAAACTGAAAAGAAGATTTATTATTATTATTATTATTATTATTATTATTATTATTATTATTATTGTTGTTGTTGTTGTTATATATGAAAGACTAAACCCGCCTTGATCATATCAGCACAAGTTGTGGTGATAGCTTGATCCTTGGCCCAATATTCCCGATAGAGAGAAAGGCTAATTAATCTTCTAGTCAGGCTTTTCCTATAAGCTAAGTAAAAGACTTTAAACTAACTTCAAATAAGAGAGCAATTAAGCATGAACCTTCGCTGACCAAAATGTTCTAAATTCTCTGATTTTGATGGATGACTGGAGCCCCTCCAGTGATCCATCGAAATCTCTTTCCAGCTCATTCTGTTGTCCCAGTGGCCAGGCTCCTCTCTCCCTGCTCTCCACCCTATGACGCAACTCATCAAGGTGAACCCACCACTGGCTCTTTTCCACTGCATCTGGGCGCCACCAAAGCAGCAAACTTTTATCGTAAGTCAGCAAGAGTGGCGACTTGTTAGGAGAGTTCCAGATACCCTAGCGGAGAGTGGGGAGAGAGAGAGAGAGAGAGAGAGAGAGAGAGAGAGAGAGAGAGAGATGCGACCAAGGCTCACTTTGAGTAAAAATGTAGGAGGTAGTGAGAGTCAGATTTAAGCTCAAACTCATCGTGTTAGTGACTTTTTTTTTAAAGAAAGTAGCATGAAGATACTTAATCCATGATTAAGTCTTCATGATTCTTTGATTTTCACGTGTTAAACAATCGCGCTCTGTCAACTTTTCGATACTTTTGAATATCTTATAGGCGTCAGTTTAAATTTTCTGATTATTTTACAGCTAAATTAACCTAGTAGCAAACTTCTGAACATGTATTATGAATTGATGATGTGTGGGTTCCACTCTGGTGCTGCATATTCAATGAGTGATTTGACATATAGTTATATATTCTGTCTTTTGTCAGCGCTCTTAAGGCAGATTCAATATTTACTACCATTTCCTGCTCCTGATGGTGTGATGTTAGGCTGTAGAAGTTCGCACCCACTGTGAAGACTCGGGGAACTGTCCTACATAAATCATCTTTCTTTTCACATGTCAGATGTTTATTATTATTATTATTAAAGATTCGCCGGTATTCTCCCGGCCCGGGCCTTTTCCAAGTGGGGGCCCGGCCTTGGCTCCCTGTTTAGGGAGTGTCTGAGACCTAAGTCTCACATGGGAGGAGGCACAAGTACCTCCTCATCTTTGGGACCAATTGTCCCCAGGCCTAGCCACAAGCTAGGCCTCTCTGGTCTGCAATCCCCGCCCCAAGGGGGCTAATGGGTATGACAGGCTTGTGAGCTGCAAGCTCGGGCTCAGGCACCTACCCTACCCTAGAAGGGCTAGGCATGGTGTCGATGTGTCAGATGTTTTCCCTCCTCTCCAAATTATACCCTATGGGTGAAGCTTATTAAGTACATGTTAGCTTGCATTTCAGTTATGCTATTTTCATTACGTCTCATCTCATTCGTCAGTTTTTCTTATTCTCATCATGAAACAAAAATATTAAGTCTTGTTCCTTTGGTTATTCATTTACTTACATCAGAAAGTACTGTCAAAGCTTTTGGCGACAAGGAGTGATGATAAAAGTGAAGGAAATAAACTCAACAAGTTGAGTCATAAGTACTATTTTGTTCCAATAGGATCGAAGACCCTGAGACTACGTGGAAAATGAACAGGTTTCTTCTAGGCTCACTAACACCACTAAGGACCCAAGGGTAGTTATATGTTCAAGCGTCTCAGCGAAGCCATCCAGAGGGAAACTGTCTGCTGCATTCTTAGCTCACAGACAACGACAGTAAAAATAAAACTTGAAATAAAGTAACTCTCCTGACCGTTCATTTTTACACATGGAAGACTTGTCTCTAATTGTGCAGACAACTGCTGCCACCTCAATAATATTAGATCGACTGGACAACACGTCGAACGATTTCAAGTCTATTGTATGATCTGTGGCATCACAATGTTTACAGTATTTTAGTATTCATTCATATTAGGCAATGGTTTGTGGACCGATTGTGAACTGCACCTGGGAAGGGACGAGAAAACTAACTTACAATTACACAACTGGCATCACTCCTACGGCATTTAAGGGTACACTAAATTCATGAAAATTACTAGTAAATAAGAGTTTTCAATATTTCTCAGTTTTCTTTTTGCTGTTGTCTTATATTTGAAATTCTCTACAATCCTATAGAAAAAATAACAGAAAAACTTAATTTTGTATTTTTAAAAAGTTTAATATGATAAAAATTCCAACGATTCCAAGTTTTCTATAAAAAATTATAGCATTGAAAATTTTTTCTTTATGCAGTCTAAAGTGCACGAGTACTCGCCTAGCCAGACGATGCATCAGCCATTAAATATTGATGCAGTTCAGAAAGGTAGCCTCGTATATTTTTAACTTGATAAGACGGGAATTCAAATTTCGCACTCTGTTACACACTTCTTTTGTACTCTACTTATCCTTTTTTCAGTGTTTGAAGCTGTGCAGCCCAGAATTTTGGAAGTTATCGTAGCCAATCCAGGTTGATAAGACTGGGATCTGCAACTCTGGTCACAGGACACCTTCACATGTCAATTGTTCCTGGAATCTAGTCCTAGTTACCGTAGACATGCGTTTAAAATTTGATTCCACTCGGATAAAAGGGTTCTCGAGTTATGAGGAAAATATCGAAAAAATGGGGAAAGGAAAAAATCACTTGAGCAACCATTAAAAGGCCCCCTGTCCGGGATAATTAATTACAAAAACATATACATTTAAAAACGTTAAATTATTTTTTAATTGAGAAATTAAAATCAGATAATTTAAAAATGTCCATATGTGAAGGTCGGCTGGCTGGCACCTTGAAAGACGTTTCTCTCATAAACTTAGCGCGTGCGCGTTCTCTAATTACCGAGAAAGGGTTACATAAGAACATACGTAAGAAAGGAGGAACACTGTAGTAAGCCTGATGGCCCATACTGGGCATACTGGGAAGGTCCTTCACAAATCCTACCCACTAACAGAATATTTGCCTAACCCACTTTAGTTCTACCCTAACTGATGACCAAAAGGTTTCATCAGCTCGAGCCGTGAACTGTCTCGTCGTCTTACCAATGTACTGAGACTTGAATTTCATGCATTCATACTAATATACAATAAATGACTGTAGGCAGAAAGGGACCGTATCCTTTCAATTAAAAAACTTAGTAATTTAAAGTTATTCTTCTGAAAAATGCATGGGGAACACTGTGGACAGTAATTTATTTAACGTATTTCTAATATTGGAACTATTACTATCAATAAATGGCAGAGCAGTATATACATTGTTTCTTTCTAGTGTGTATGTGTGTGTGTGTGTGTGTGTGTGTGTGTGTGTGTGTGTGTGTGTGTGTGTGTGTGTGTGTGTGTGTTACCATTTTGTAAAAGGCGCTTGTCGATATGACACTTGGCCTTTTCTGGGTATGTATGAGTGTGTGTGTGTGTGTGTGTGTGTGTGTGTGTGTGTGTGTGTGTGTGTGTGTGTACTCGCCGCCTCTTCGTGTTCCATGTGCTTTATCACACCTCGTCTTGAAACCATGTATGGTTCCTGCCTCCACTACATCACTTGCTAGACTATTCCACTTTCTAACAACTCTGTGGCTGTAGAAATACTTCCTAACATCACTTTGACTCATCTGAGTCTTCAACTTTCAATTGTGACCCTTTGTTTCTGTGTCCCATCTCTGGAACATCCTATCTCTGTCCACCTTGTCTATTCCATGCAGTATTTTCTATGTCGTTATCATGTCTCCCCTGACTCTCCTGTCCTCCAGTGTTGTCAGACCGATTTCCCTTAACCTTTCTTCATAGGACATTCCCCTTAGCTCTGGAACTAACCTTGTTACAAACCTTTGCACTTTCTCTAATTTCTTGACGTGCTTGACCAGGTGTAGGTTCCAAACTGGTGCCGCGTACTCCAGTATGGGCCTGACGTACACAGTGCATAGAGTCTTGAACGATTCCTTCCTGAGGTATCGGAAAGCTATTCTCAGGTTTGCAGGCGCCCATATGCCGCAGCAGTTATCTGGTTGATGTGTGCTTCCGGAGACGTGCTCGGTATTATACTCACCCCCAGATCTTTCTCCTTGAGTGAGGTTTGCAGTCTTTGGCCTCCTAGCCTATACTCTGTCTGCGGTCTTCTTTGCCCTTCCCCTGTCTTCATGACTTTGCATTTGGCGGGGTTAAATTCTAGGAGCCAGTTGCTGGACCACCTGTCCAGTCTGTCCAGTTCTCTTTGTAGACTTGTCTGATCCGCATCTGATTTAATTCTCCTCATTAACTTCGTCATGTGCAAACAGGGACATTTCTGAGTCTATCCCCTCCGTCATGTCATTCACATAAACCAATAATAGCACTGGTCCCAGGACTGACCCCTGTGGGACCCCGCTGTGATACCTCATCACGTACAATGACTCGTTGTTGTCTCCCAACAACAGGAAGGGCACTGATCCATTGCAGTTCCCTTCCTGTTGTACGTGCCTGATCCTCTAGCTTCTGCACTAATCTCTTGTGGGGAACTGTCGAAGGCCTTTTTGCAATCCAAGAAAATACAATCAACCCACCCCTTCCTCTCATGTCTTACTTCAGCTACCTTGTCATAAAACTCAGTAGGTTTGTGACACAGGATTTGCCTTCCATGAATCCGTGCTGGCTGTCGTTTATAACCTTGTTCCATTCCAGGTGCTCCACCATTCTCCTACTGATAATCTTCTCCATGACTTTGCATACTATACACGTCAGTGACATTGGTCTATAGTGTAGTGCTTCGTTTCTGTCTTCTTTCTTAAAGATGGGGACTATATTTGCCGTCTTCCATACCTCAGGTAGTTTCCCAGTTTCAAGGGATATGTTGAAGATTGTGGTTAGTGGCACACTCAGTGTCTCTGCTCCCTCACTAAGAACCCATGGAGAGATGTCCAGTCCCACTGCCTTTCAGGTATCATGGTCACTAGTTAGGAGCTGCTTCACCTCCTCCTCGGTTGTGTGCATTTCATCCAACACTTGTTGGTATATCCCTTGTTAGTGTACCCTCTGTTTTGTCTTCCCAGTGTCCCTTCTGCCTCCACTGTAAATACTTCCTGAAATCTCGTTTTGAGCTTCTCACATACTTCTTGGTCATTTCTTGTGATCTCCCTACCTTCTTTCCTCAGCCTGATTACCTGGTCCTTGACTGTTGTCTTCCTCCTGATGTGGCTGTAAAGCAATTTCGATGCTAAGTCGTTTTCGTACTGTGCATACTCGTTTCTGGCTCGTCGACTAGTCTCTTTATTTTCCTGGGTCCTTTGCCTTCTGTACTTTTCCCATTCTCTAGAGCACTTAGTTTTTGCCTCTCTACACCTTCGGGTAAACCAAGGGCTCATTCTGGTCTTCCCATTATTTCTGTTACCCAGGGAAACAAACCTTTCCTCTGCCTCCTTGCTTTTTGCTGTTACGTATTCCATCATCTCGTTTACTGACTTTCCTACCAACTCTCATTCCCACTGAACCTCCTGCAGGAAGGTCCTCATACCTGTGTAGTCCCCTCTTTTATAGTTTGGCTTTTCCCTTTGTACTCTTCTTACCCTCTCCACATGTAGATCTACGATGTATTCAAAGCTCAGAACCACGTGGTCACTAGCTCCAAGGGGCCTTTCATAAGTGATGTCCTTGATGTCTAAGCTACTCAGGGTGAACACAAGGTCCAGGCTTGCTGGTTCATCCTGCCCTCTCTCTGGTAGTGTCCCTAACACGTTAGTGCATGAGGTTTTCCAGTACCATATCCAACATCTTGGCTCTCCATGTTTTGGGACCCCAAAGTGGCTCCAGGTTTTCTCAGTCAATCTCCCTGTGGTTGAAGTCGCCATAACCAGTAACTTTGCTGTACTCGAGTGAGCACTTCTTGCCACCTCAGCTAGTGTGTCCACCATTGCTCTGTTGTGCTCATATTCCTCTCTTGGCCTCCTGCAGTTTTGTGGTGGGTTATAAATCACTTCAATGATTACATTATGTTCCCCTGACTGATCTGTTCCTACTATGTAATCTCTTTCTCCAGTCTCGTCCATTCCTTCCATTTCCTGATATTCCCATCGGTTTCTAATGAGCAGTGCAACCCCTCCTTCCCCTCTGCTCCTTCTGTCCTTCCTCAGGATGTGATATCCGGGTGGGAAATTTGCATCTGCTATTGTCCCAGTGAGTTTTGTTTCTGTGACTGCTATGATGTCTGGGGACATCTCCTTGATTCTTTCATGCCACTCCTCACATTCGTTATTCCATCCTCATTTGTATACCAAACTTTCAACTTCTTTTCCATAACTGTGGTCCGAGGAGAGTGATGGGTTTGGGGGAGCAGTGCCCTGGTGGGGGCCTATAGGGGGTTGCTGTGGGGGTTGGGTCTGTGGTGTGGGGGGTGGGGGCAGAGGGCCTATTTTGGGTTACAGTGGGGGTGGGGGTTGTTGTGAGGGGGATGGGGGCAAAGGACCTATGGGGGTTTACAGTGGGGGTGGAGGTTGTGGTGAGAGGGATGGGGGTAGAGGGTACAGTGTGTGGGTTACTGTGGAGGTGGGGTTTGTGGTGAGGGGGATTGGGGTTTCCATGGTTGGGTTCCTTCTGTGGGTGGTACTCTAGGAGGTTGTATTTGTTCTTCCGACTGGGTCTGGTTTCTCTTACTCCCCTCCTTCCTTCCCTCTCATTCCTCCTTGCGATGTTACATCCTCTCTTTTAGTATCATCCTTTCTTCTTGTTTTCTGTCTCAGTCAAGGTACACGCTCCTGTACTCTGATTTGTCCCTGTGTGTGTGTGTGTGTACTCACCTAATTGTACTCATCTAATTGTGGTTGCAGGGGTCGAGACTCAGCTCCTGGCCCCGCCTCTTCACCGACCGCTACTAGATCCTCTCTCCCCTGCTCCATGAGCTTTATCATACCTTGTCTTAAAACTATGTATAGTTCCTGCCTCCACTACATCGCTTGCCAGACTATTCCACTTCCTAACTACTCTATGACTGAAGAAATACTTCCTAACATCCCTTTGACTCATCTGAGTCTTCAGCTTCCAATTGTGACCCCTTGTTTCTGTGTCACATCTCTGGAACATCCTGTCTCTGTCCACCTTGTCTATTCCATGCAGTATTTTCTATGTCGTTATCATGTCTCCCCTGACCCTCCTGTCCTCCAGTGTTGTCAGACCGATTTCCCTTAACCTTTCCTCATAGGACATTTCCCTTAGCTCTGGAACTAGCCTTGTTGCAAACCTTTGCACTTTCTCTAATTTCTTGACGTGTTTGACCAGGTGTGGGTTCCAAACTGGTGCTGCGTACTCCAGTATGGGCCTGATGTACACAGTGTATAAAGTCTTGAACAATTCCTTACTGAGGTACCGGAACGCTATTCTCAGGTTTGCCAAGTGCCCATATGCCGCAGCAGTTATCTGGTTAATGTGTGCTTCTGGCGATGCACTCGGTACTATACTCACTCCTAGATCTTTCTCCTTGAGTGAGGTTTGCAGACTTTGGCCACCTAGCCTATACTCTGTCTGGGGTCTTCTTTGCCCTCCTCCGATCTTCATGACTTTGCATTTGGCGGGGTTAAATTCTAGGAGCCAGTTTCTGGACCACTCATCCAGCCTGTCCAGGTCTCTTTGTACACCTGTCTGGTCCACGTCTGATTTAATTCTCCTCATTAACTTCACATCATCTGCAAACAGGGACACTTCTGAGTCTATCCCTTCCGTCATGTCGTTCACATATACCAAGAATAGCACTGGTCCCAGAACAAACCCCTTTGGGACCTCGCTCGTCACTGGCGCCCTCTCTGATACCTCATCACGGACCATGACTCACTGTTGTCTCCCTGTTAGGTACTCTCTGATCCATTGCAGTGCCCTTCCTGTTATACGTGCCTGTTCCTCTAGCTTCTGTACTAATCTCTTGTGAGGAACTCTGTCGAAGGCCTTCTTGCAGTCCAAGAAAATGTAATCAACCCACCCCTCCCTCTCATTTCTTACTTCAGTTACCTTGTCATAAAACTCTAGTAGGTTTGTGACACAGGATTTGCCTTCCATGAATCCGTGCTGGCTGTCGTTTATAATCTTGTTCCGCTCCAGGTGCTCCACCACTCTCTTCCTGATAATCTTTTCTAAGACTTTGTATACTATACATGTCAGTGACACTGGTCTGTAATTTAGTGCTTCATTTCTATCTCCCTTCTTAAAGATGGGGACTACATTTGCCTTCTTCCATACTTCAGGTAGTTGCCCAGTTTCAAGGGAAGTGTTAAAGATTTTGGTTTGTGGCACACGTAGTGTCCTGCTCCCTCTCTAAGGACCCACGGAGAGATGTCCGGTTCCACCGCCTTTGAGGTATCAAGGTCACTTAGGAGCTTCTCCACCTCCTCCTCAGTTGTGTGTAATTCATCCAACACTTGTTGGTATATCCCTTGTTGCTGTACACCACTGTTTTGTCTTCCCGTTGTCCCTTCAGCCTCCACTGTAAATACTTCCTGAAATCTCATGCTGAGCTCCTCACATACCTCCTGGTCGTTTCTTGTGATCTCCCCACCTTCTTTCCTCAGCCTGATTACCTGGTCCTTGACTGTTGTCTTCCTCCTGATGTGGCTGCAGAGTAGTTTCGGGTCAGGCTTGACTTTCGATGCTGTGTCATTTTCATACTGCCGTTGTGCCTCCCTCCTTATCTGTGCATACTCATTTCTGGCTCGTTGACTAGTCTCTCTATTCTCCTGAGTCCTTTGCCTTCTGTACTTTTTCCATTTTCTAGAGCACTTAGTTTTTGCCTCCCTGCACCTTCGGGTAAACCAAGGGCTCGTTCTGTCCTTCCCATTATTTCTGTTACCCTTGGGAACAAACCTTTCCTTTGCCTCCTTGTATTTTGTTGTTACAAAGTCCATCATTTCGTTTACTGATTTTCCTACCAACTCCTGTTCCCACTGAATCTCCTGCAGGAAGGTCCTCATTCCTGTGTAGTCCCCCCTTTTACAGTTTAGCTTTTCCCTTTCTACTCCTGTTACCCTCTCCACTTTTAGCTCCACGATGTATTCAAAGCTCATAACTACATGGTCACTAGCTCCAAGGGGCCTTTCATATGTGATGTGCTCAATGTCTGAGCTACTCAGAGTGAACACAAGGTTCAATGTTGCTGGTTCATCCTCCCCTCTCTCTCGTAGTATCCCTAGCATGTTGGTGCATGAGATTTGCCAGCTCCACATCCATCATCTTGGCTCTCCATGTTTCGGGACCCCCATGTGGCTCCAGGTTTTCCCAATCAATCTCCCTGTGATTGAAGTCGCCATGACCAGTAACTTCGCTCTACTTGAGTGGGCCCTTCTTGCCACCTCAGCTAGAGTGTCCACCATTGCTCTGTTGCCTCCTGCAGTTCTGTGGTGGGTTATACATAACTGCAATGACTACCTTGTGTTCCACTGACTGAACTGTACCTACTATGTAATCCCTTTCTCCAATCTCGTCCATACCTTCCATTTCTTGATAACCCCACCGGTTTTTTATTAGCAGTGCAACCCCTCCTCCTTCCCTGCTCCTTCTATCCTTCCTCAGGATCTGATATCCGGGTGGGAAGATTGCATCTGTTATTATCCCAGTGAGTTTCGTTTCTGGAACCGCTACGATGTCTGGGGACACCTCCTTGATTCTTTCATGCCACTCCTCACATTTCTTCGTTATTGCATCCGTGTTCGTGTACCAAGCCTTCAACTTCTTTTCAATAACTGTGGTCTGGGGAGAGAGGTGGGTTAGGGGGAACAGGGGCCTATAGGGGGTTGGTGTGGGGGTGGGGTCTGGGGTTTGGGGGCAGAGGGCCTATGGGGGTTTCAGTGGGGGTGGGGGAGGTGGTGAGGGGGATGGGGGAAGAGGGCCTATGGGGGGTTACAATGGGGGTGGGGGTTGTGGTGAGGGGGATGGGGGGAGAGAGTACTTTGTATGGGTTACTGTAGGTTTCTGTGGGGTTTGAGCTGAGGGGGATGTTTGGGTTACTGAAGGTTACTGTGGGGGTGGGGTTTATGCAGAGGGGGATGTGTGGTTTACTGTGGGTTTCTGTGGGCGTGGGGTTTGTACTGAGGGGGATGGGGGCAGAGGGTGCAGTGAGTGGGTTTTGGGTTAGGTCGTTTGATTGTTTTCGGATTGCCATGGTTGTGTTCCTTCTGTGGGTGGTACTGGAGGGGGTTCTGTTTGTTCTTCCACATGGGCCTGATTTCTCCTGCTCTCCACCTTCCTTGCCTCCCATTCCTCCTTGCGACGTTGCACCCTCTCTTTCAGTGTCACCCTTTCTTCTTGTGTTCTGTCTCGGTCGAGGTACACACTCCAGAACACCTGATTGTCCCTTAGTCATGCTTTCTCCTGCAGGATCCGGTTTCAAGCTGACTCTGCACTGAAAATCTCTTTGACTGGACACTTTTTTTCCCTGTGTGTGTGTGTGCTCACCTAGTTATACTCACCTAGTTGAGGTTGCAGGGGTCGAGTCCAAGCTCCTGGTCCTGCCTCTTCACTGGTCACTACTAGGTCACTCTCCCTGAACCGTGAGCTTTATCATACCTCTGTTTAAAGCTATGTATGGATCCTGCCTCCACTACATCGCTTCCCAAACTATTCCACTTCCTGACTACTCTGTGGCTGAAGAAATACTTCCTAACATCCCTGTGATTCATGTGTCTTCAACTTCCAACTGTGTCCCCTTGTTACTGTGTCCAATCTCTGGAACATCCTGTCTTTGTCCACCTTGTCAATTCCTCTCAGTATTTTGTATGTCGTTATCATGTCCCCCCTATCTCTCCTGTCCTCCAGTGTCGTCAGGTTGATTTCCCTTAACCTCTCCTCGGTAGGACATACCTCTTAGCTCTGGAACTAGTCTTGTTGCAAACCTTTGCACTTTCTCTAGTTTCTTTACGTGCTTGGCTAGGTGTGGGTTCCAAACTGGTGCCGCATACTCCAATATTGGTTTAACGTACACGGTGTACAGGGTCCTGAACGATTCTTTATTAAGATGTCGGAATGCTGTTCTGAGGTTTGCTAGGAGCCCATATGCTGCAGCAGTTACTTGGTTGATGTGCGCTTCAGGAGATGTGCCTGGTGTTATACTCACCCCAAGATCTTTTTCCTTGAGTGAGGTTTGTAGTTTCTGGCCCCCTAGACTGTACTCTGTCTGCGGTCTTCTTTGCCCTTCCCCAATCTTCATGACTTTGCACTTGGTGAGAGTGAACTCCAGGAGCCAATTGCTGGACCAGGTCTGCAGCCTGTCCAGATCCCTTTGTAGTTCTGCCTGGTCTTCGATCGAATGAATTCTTCTCATCAACTTCACGTTATTTGCAAACAGGGACACCTCGGAGTCTATTCCTTCCGTCATGTCGTTCACAAATACCAGAAACAGCACTGGTCCTAGGACTGACCCCTGTGGGACCCCGCTGGTCACAGGTGCCCACTCTGACACCTCGCCACGTACCATGACTCGCTGCTGTCTTCCTGACAATTATTCCCTGTTATCCCTGCTTGGTCCTCCAGTTTTTGCACTAATCTCTTGTGTGGAACTGTGTTAAACGCCTTCTTGCAGTCCAAGAAAATGCAATCCACCCACCCCTCTCTCTCTTGTCTTACTGCTGTCACTATGTCATAGAACTCCAGTAGGTTTGTGTATGTGTGTGTAAGTAATTACCTTTTTTGTAGTTACAGGAGCAGAGCAACGCTCATGGTGACTGGTTTAGAAAGACATATAAGCAAAAACTTGGACATATTTATTAGAAAACGTTTCAGTCCTGGGACCTTGGTCACTTCAAAAGTGTTCAAGACTCTCAAAAAGAACAAAAAAAAGAACAATAATACTGTGACGAACAATACGCAAATAACCCGCACATATGAGAGAGGAGCTAACGACGACGTTTCGGTCCGACTTGGACCATTTACAAAGTCACACAACCGAAACGTCGTCGTAAGCACCTCTCTCCTATGTGCAGGTTATTTGTGTATAAGGTCCCAGGACCGAAACGTTTTCTAATAAATATGTCTTCGATTTTGCTCCCTTGTCTTTCTAAACCAAGTTGTTGGTATCAGTTACCAGAGTTTATAACGTTATAAATGGCTGATAAATTGTATGAAATGTATGGAACTTTTCATAGGTTTTAGGGTGTGTAGACATATTTTCGTCGATTCGGAACAATAACTGGAAAATGCATCTCTCCTATGTTAAGTTGTTGATAAATAAGACACATGTGCAATAGTTAGGTATCTTTATTTCGAAACGTTTCGCCTACACGGTAGGCTTCTTCAGTTGAGTACAGAGGAATTGGCAGAAACAGAGATGTGAAGACGATGTAATCAGTCTGGAGAGTATAGTAGAAACGGGATTAATGCATAGCTTTAAGAAGAGGTACGATAAAGTTCTTGGAGCCGGGAGAAGGTGGACCTAGTAACGACTAGGGAAAAGCCTGGGCCAGGAGCTGTGAATCAACCCTTCAACCATATATAGGGGTCTCCGGCTATGTAACATGATACTAATCTCGGATCACGCAGCGACCGAAATACATCTTGCTGGGTTTGTAGCTGTGGCCGCAACCACGTCACCCAGTCATTGTGCCTAGTGCTGTAGGTACTTGGTCGGTTGAACATTCGAGTACTTCCACTAGTAACCCAAACAAACCCCGACAAAATATTGACTGTTCCTGCCCTCAGAAAATCCATCTTCTCTTAGACCTTATTTTTGCTTATTCATGTAAGCGAAAATCAGGTCCATGATTGATGCCCTTACATTCGACGGTAAAGCTGACAGCTTAGAGACCTCATTCACTGTCGTTAGGAATACAGCTATCAAGATTTCTGGAGATCGAACTTCAGAAATAAGTTAATTAAACTAACCACAGACAGGTTTTGAAGGTCTTTTTTCGGCTGGTGAAGGCAAGTTATTGATTCTCGTTCTTGTGACAACTTCTCCCCATGGTTTCAACTCGAGGATTTTTTTCGTTCACATTATTTTACAGCTGCACACTCTAATCCATATTTGTTGCTGAGTGAAACTGTTAATATTAGAAAGCATCCTGAAGAATCCCTTGGAGCTTTTGCGCATCTATTAAATAAACTGCTAGATGCATTTAATGATGCAGTCCAATCTTTTAGCGTTTCCCTGAGGCTGGTAAACAGTATGCTAAAGGTTATGGCAAAATAGCTGCCTTTGATGCCATCCAAAAAAATGGCACCCCCTTCAGCTGTGCCCATGTTCTCAGCCAACCAACTCATTACCGACCTGAAGCCTTTGACGGTTCTTCTCAGAGTGCAGGAGTTTTCTGACCCCAGTTAGTTCTTTTCTGCTACGTGACCTGCGTTCAAGGGTCTGCTCATCCTGCACCAGATAACACTGTTGCATATGTTACAAATGGTCCTACACACAGGAATGAGAACAACAATTCATCAAATACTTCTCCAAGGGCTAGTGTGTCTCTTACTGTACGTGCCTCAGCACGTACAGTAATAGACACACTAGCCCTTGGAGAGGTATTAGATGAATTATTGTTCTCATTACCAAGAGGCACTATAGTTGTTCCCATAAAGACAATATCAGCTGTAGCTGCTGGAAAGCCTCATTCAAAAACCGCCTAACCAAAGATAGTGCTCAGAATGCAACTCCATTTTGCACTTTTCACAATAAAGTTGACCATCATATATTGGACTGCTATGCTCGTTCTGAGAGCATGAATCCCGCATCTTCTTGTGGCTGCCGTGGTCGAGGACGTGGTTATCGGTGTGGTCAGAAGTCTTCTCAAGGTCCAGGTTCCGGGGAATCCCTGCGTCACGAACGACCAATCATGACAAATGTTCATATGCAATACTACATCCCTGCACGGAACTCCCTTGACATCATGAGCAGTCTACAGGTTTCCGAGTGCCTGGGTGACGAGGTTGCATCTCGGTTCTTTGAGGAAAATATTTTCGCGTATTAAGTAGACCGACCCTTTACCGACGATGACGTATCTGCCTGCTCACACTTTCATTCCAGTGCAACCATAGGCTCTCTTGTCGAACCCACCATGATCGATAAGTCTGCCCATGTTTTCATGGACTCATGAGAGCAAGTGATGATTCGATATAGTCTCTTCAAAGATAAGCAAATTTGTTGAGCGATGCTCGTAGAGCGCACAAGCATTTCCATACTCACTTGAGTGGCTGGTTTTGGTTTGTTTACCCGGAGAGAATTTTCTCAACTTTTCTGTCAGGAATTCAGTGCATCATTCTTGGTTGTAGACAAGATTAGGTTCCTTGGCAACCTTTTCGTTGGATGGTTATCGATGCGCAATCTATTTCAATGGTAGTTCCTGATTGACGACTTGGTCGTTCTGTAATGGGGCTACCAACTCATTGCTGAAGTATGAGTGCTGAGTATGTGACCTTGATAAAATCTTTGCAAACTCGTCCTTTAGAAAGCAACGTAACCTTTGGTAGTATCTGTATTACCCATCTTGAGACCCGAAACCAATTTATTTCTTGCAGGAATGTGTGAGGATGCGTCAGTTGTCAGAGGACGATCATACAGGTCTAGGCTCCGGGACTTCTGAGATGGCTGCTAATTTGTGTAGAATTCCTCCACAGGATGCCTTGTCGGAAAACGTCAATTAGAATTACTGATGTTCTTTTGTGATTGTAATAGGCCGTGTGCAGAACACCCTCTTAGAGACTAGCGCGCTGATTTGAGTGCGTGTTAGTTGTGATTCGTGTTTCAGAATGTGGCCAGGTAGTTCTTGTAGGATCATGGGTGTGTATGTACAACTATCAGTATAAAATGGGTACATGGGTGTTATTCGACTGGTGTGGGTCGCATCCTGGGACAAAACTGACCTAATTTACCCGAAATGTTCTGCATAACAAGCGGCTTTCTGTATAGTAGTATGCCACTGATGTCGGCTAGACCTGTATACCATGTACATGTAGAAATAAAGTTATTATTATTATTATTATTATTATTATTATGTCCATGCATGTTGTCTGAGACAATAACATCACTTTTTCTGACAAATACAACTGTTTAAAGAGTGATTAGTTGGTCATTGGGTTCTGGCACACTTTGCGCTCCTCATTTGAGTGTATGTGGCCTTGTGGCTGTGTCATCATACACTGTTCTGCAAGACTGTCATCATATAGCACTGTATAACTGTTAATGTACAATGCTTACTTATTACTGATGATTCATGTCTGCTGTGAGCTCTGGACCTGAGAATTTTGTCACTATCTTCTCTGGTAAGAATTATCCCTTCTTTTATATATAACTTATGGCGAAATTCGTAGACCCTCTGTATACAGATCGTTTGATCGATCGATACATAATTCATGATCTAAATTTTGAGATATATTTTTCTTGTTATACAATCCTTATTTTGCTTTGAATGCAGTCACTTTACTTGACATTGATCTTGTAGTTCGTTAGTATTGTAAATGTTGTTTTTTCTTTACTTATGGGAATTACTTGGTGATTGACATTAATCAATTATACACCAATCAAATTTAGTGGAAACTCCAGTCTAATAGATAGACTCCCGTAATTTTAAGACGGGCTGTGTGAAAACTATATCTGTGAGGTGTCCGTGTCGACAATTAGCTCCTGGGCTCAGATCCAGACGCTGACTACCCAAGGCAATGGGTTGTTAGAGACATCTCATCGTCTGCTTCCCACATGACCTTACGCTTATGAGACCCGGTTAATGAACAAGATATCACTGCCCATGCTAAGAATTCCACCTAACCTGTACAGGTATGGCACTAGTGAGCTACAAGGTCGTCGGTATTTCATTCTGGGGTGTTCACCATGCACGGTAATACGAGGTCACGTTTCTTCCACACCCATGTGAGTCCGTTTTAACTTTAGGATCCACGAATCACTTAATCGGGTCTTCCGGGTTCGACACTGCCGTCGGTTAATTTGCTGATGACCTCAATATGGGTAATTTAGGCCTCTCACAGGGATCCTAACACCTGCTACATGGTATGTCTGGCTTCTACAAAAGCTTCTCCTCATTATGAGAGGTAACTGCATGCTTTCGCCCATTTGAAAATGTCTCTATGCCGGGTGCTAGGCAGAGATTTGCCATATATGGCAAGTGGTATGAAAGCTTGCAGTCTTCTAAGCTAGTGCCAATGTCAGACAAATTAGACATTCATTAACTGAAGATCCTAGCTTGATAAAACAGGATCAAATCTATAACGAGCCATTAAGGACTCTTATGTCTAGAAATGTGATATTACATTAGATCTCTCACGAGAAGAGGTAGGGAGAAAGAGAAGGAGAATCTGGTTACTCCCATTTCCTCCCATAGTAGGGGGTATCTGGTTCTTCAGTCCCCCTCAGAGTGGGGGGTTAAGAGTTGGTGAAAAATTTCCACAGTTGTTTAGCAAGCTTCATTTATGATGAGGACGCCAATCATGAAGCATAAACCAGGCTGTCAGCAATGGCTGTCAGCCCTTGCTACCTGCTGACACAGGCTAATGTACTCACACAAATTCTGTGCATATACTATCTGGCTCTCACAAGCCTCTGATTTCTCATTGGCCTGAAGGCTTATTCTAAACGTGGACTCGGCAAAGAAACTAACTCATCATTCTACTCTCGAATTTCTTTTAATTTCACTAATCGCTTTAAGCTCCTCCTGGTTAATGTAAGAATCCTTTAACTTAAGTTCGATACTTTCCATTTCCCTGGTCAGCGCTTCTTTCCGTGTATCAGATAATCTAGCGTTCTTGAAGAGCTCAGTGATTCTTGGTCGTCTTCTGTAGAGGGAGCGTCTTTCTCTCTCCAGTTTACTCCTGCTCTTCTTCTTTCTTAGTGGAATATACCTTGAACATACTTCAGCTGCCAGGAAGTTGTTCCTTTGAGGCACTGGTTTGCACCCATGTTAACATAAGAACATAAGAAAGAAGGAACACTGCAACAGGCCTACTGACCCATGCGGAGCAGGTTCATGTCCCCCTCCGGATTAGCCCAATGACCCACCCATTCTGGTCACCTCCACTCAAGGAAGGAACACGGCACCAGACCCAGAACCACAAGCTAGTCAGGTCCAACTCACTCCCGCCCACACCCACTAATGTGTTTATGTAACCTATTTTTAAAACTACACAACGTTTTAGCCTGAATAACTGTACTCGGGAGTTTGTTCCACTCATCCACAACTCAATCACCAAACCAGTGCTTTCCTATATCCTTCCTGAATCTGAATTTTTCCAACTTGAAACCATTGCTGCGAGTCCTGTCTTGGCTGGAAATTTTCAGCACGCTATTTACATCCCCTATATTTATTCCTGTTTTCCATTTATACACCTCGATCACATCCCCCTAATTCTACGCCTTTCGAGAGAGTGCAGATCCAGGGCCCTCAGTCTATCCTCATAGGGAAGATTTCTGATGCATGGGATCATCTTTGTCATCCTCCTTTGTACGTTTTCCAGTGCATTTATATCCATTCTGTAATACGGTGACCAGAACTGAGCAGCATAGTCTAAATGTGGCCTAACCAAGGATATATAGAGTTGAAGAACAACCTGAGGACTTCTATTATTTATACTTCTAGATATGAAGCCAAGAATTCTGTTAGCTTTATTGCTAACACTAATGCATTGTTGTGTTGGTTTTAGATTACTGCTAACCAGAACTCCTAAATCCTTTTCACAATCAGTAGTATTAAGATCTACATTATTTAGTTTATATGTGGCATGGTTATTTACCTGTCCAATATTTAGAACTTTGCATTTGTCAGTATTAAACTGCAACTGCCACTTCTCCGACCATTATATAAGTCTATTCAAATTATCCTAGTGTCCTCATTAGAATGAACTGGACGGCCTATTTTATTGTCATCAGCAAATTTGCTTATGTCGCTATTTATTCCCTCATCTATGTCGTTTATGTAAATTGCGACCAACTGGCCCATCACTGACCCCTGAGGAAGACCACTCTTCCTAACATGTTTCATTAAAGACATGGTTTACCTGGTCCCAGTTGATATTGTTGAATTTGTATTTGGTGAAGACACCTTCATAGCTACGTGCATTTTGCATGTAAGTCTGGACTTCAGTTAGAGTGTGATCGTAAATAGTTGTTTTTTATATTTTTTTTGTCTCTTACCAGGTCCTCATTATTTGTAAAGATAAAGTCAAGTGTGTTTTCTAGTCTTGTTGGCTTCACTATCTACTGGCTTAGGGTTTGTTTATTGCAGAGATTTAGAAGCTCATGTGTGTGTGACCTTTCATCTGCTCTGCCTCCAGGGATTGTTTCTGCTATAATATTATTCGCTACATTCTTCAATTTCATATGCCTGTGAAGGCTTACTCAGCCCTGTAACAACTTCAGACAGTATTACCCAGGCTGGCTCCTCCTCAGGAAAATTAGTGAATAGAAAAAGAAATAATAGACAAACAAACACTTCATTATGTAGAATATAAAATGTAAAACACTTAAATATGAAATATTAATCCTACATTAAAGAAAATGAAAAAGGAAAAATATAAATGATAACTGAATTCAACGCTAATTTAACACTTGGGTGTCTGGTGTTGGTGACACTGCTTGTTGAAATCGTAGCCGTTGCTGATGATGGGGATGGGGGTCGCAGGTGTTGGTGACCACCACTGGCTAGGTCTTCACAGATTAACGCCGTGAGTAGTATCCCGATGAGAGGAAAGCAGGTTTTTTACCGCTGCAATGATGTGGGGTTACGTCCTGCAATCTCATACAGGTGCACGGGTACTTAAATGCAAAATGGGGAAGTCTCTGGACGTTAGTCCTTCTCTTTTTCTGCTCGTTGATTGACAGGTGACCCTCACTGTCATCCAAGCTGAAAAGATAGACAGGTTACCCACTGCTTAAATAATCACTCTCCATGGTAAGTACGATACCCAAAAGATGTGGTGATTATTACAACAGTTAACATAGAGCAAGGCTGAAAGGACTAAGTTTATTATTGGTCAAAAGTGAAGCTTTTAACCAATAAATCCACTAGAATACAAGGCAGGCATGTACTTACAGTAGTGTTGGGAGCTGTGAGTCGAGTGATTTACTGTTTGACCAGAGCCCCACACGTCACCTTTCGAGGGAAGGGGGTGGAAGAGGGAGGGGAAGGGATAGCGGGAGCTAGACTGACCCTACGTTAACAAGCAGCCGAAATCAAACTATCACTTTATGGGTGGGGGAGAAAAGGCGGGAAAAACGGGAGCGTGACTTACCCTACCTTAACTAGTAGCTGGCAATGAAACTATTGTTACTATATACTCCCTCGCTACTCCTATCTATTGAACTTTTCCCTCACAATGCCTTAGGTTAAAATCACCAAGCAGTAAGATGTTTGGAGATGGAGACAGTAATCAATTTTCAGTAGCTGTTCCTTGAACTGTTGGTAGGGTGCATCTGGTGGCTTATATTCAACCACGATGACTAGGTTTTGGTTCTCGATCTTTGCTAAAACTTCAACTATATCATTTGTTTTATTCACCATCTCCTTGCAGATGAGCGACACTTTGACATACAGGCCAACCCTTCCTTTGTTGCCTGTTCTTTCTGTCGCATCTGAAAAGGTTGTACCCATTTATCCATATTTCGTTGTCAAAGTGACCTTTTGTGTGGGTCTCTGTGAAGGATGCAAACATCGCATTAGACTCCTCTAGAAGTCTACTGATAAAAGGTATTTTGTTATTGGTGGATGGCTTAAGGCAATGTATATTAGCAAATATAAACGAGGTTGTATTCGTTGTTTGTTGGGGGGATTTTGACATTGACATTCACTACTCCTGTCTAATGAACTTTTCCTTCACAACGATATATAAAACAATGAGACGAATTGACAAGGTGGATATGGACAGAATGTTTCAGAGATGGGACACAACAAGAAGGGGTCACAAGTGGAAGTTGAAAACTCAGATGAGTCACAAGGATGTTATGAAGTACTTCTTCGGTCATAGAGTTGTCAGGAAGTGGAACAATCTGGAGAGTTAAGTAATGGAGGCAGGACCCATACATAGCTTTAAGAAGAGGTATAATAAACCTCATGGGGCAGGCAGAGAGTGGACCTAGTAGCGACCAGTGAAGAGGCGGGGCCAGGAACTATACACACAAACACGCTCACACGAACACACACGTGCACACGTACATGCACACATGCACATGCACATAACGCCTCATTCACGCACCTATACAAAAGAGCAAATCAGAATGACCAGAAACCGATCTAGACAATTTGCAGGATTGGTGTACCGAATGGCTAGCAGAATTTAACCGTAGAAAATGCCAAATTTTGAAAATTGGGGAAATGTAAAGATGACTAAAAACAGAATACTGGCTTTGGAGACAAAGGCTGGAAACCTTCCTGAAAGAGAAAGATCTCGGGGTAAGCAGAGTTCCGAGTATATCGCCAAGGCTGCACAACGATAAAGAATATGGTGTTTATTTGGATTTTAATAAGGCCTTCGATAGAGTACCTGACAAAAGGCTGTTAAGAAAAGTCGCAGCTTATGAGGAAAAAAAAGCACAATACCGTGAGTGGAACAATACACAAATAACTCGTACATAGGAGAGAGGAGCTTACCAATAGAAAGCAGAAGCATGGCTTACCAATAGAAAGCAGAAGCATGGCTTACCAATAGAAAGCAGAAGCAAGGCTTACCAATAGAAAGGAGAAGCATGGCTTACCAATAGAAAGGAGAGGCATGGCTTACCAATGGAAAGGAGAGGCATGGCTTACCAATGGAAAGGAGAGGCATGGCTTACCAATAGACAGCAGAGTGTGTGCATTAATGGGCTCAAGTCTGAATGGGGACCGGTTACTAGAGGCATTCCACCAGGATAAGTTTTGGGCTCACTCTTGTTCATAATTTACATTCTTGACATTGATGAAGGAATTGCAAGTGACATGAGTAAATTCGCTTATGACACCAAAATAGGCTGAATAAAATATTTTGAGGAGGATACCAATGAACTTCAGGAGGATTTGGAGAAATTAATGTTATGGTCTGAAAAGTGGCAGATGCAGTTCAGTGTGGACAAGTGTGAAGTTCTAATCCTTGGAAATGAAAATAACTCCCAGAGTTATAAACTAGGTAATGAACCTGATAACATAATGTGAAAAGACTTGGGAGTCGTGGTAAGTAGAAATGTGAAACCAAGAAAACAGTACTTAATTGTGCATAATAAGACTACCAGATTACTTGGATTTATATCAAGAAGTATAAGTAACAAGAGTCCTAATGTTATTTTACAGCCTCACTAGTAAGGCCTCATTTAGATTATGCTGCTCAGTTTTGTTATAAATTCTTTGGAGAATATACAGAAAGTGGATGGTGGGCATAAACAAAGGCAATATAAATAAATTACACATCGATTCAAGTAAGAATCAGAAATAACTGATTTAAATTAGATCAATTTAGATTTAGAAAGGACGTAGGTAAGTACTGGTTTTTCAAACCGAGTTGTCAGTACGTGGAACAATCTGGCGAGTAAGGTGATAGAAGTTAAGACCTTCAAAGAGATTGGAATAATATACGAGTAAGAAGGGCTGGGTCTTATTAGTACCTGAGGTATTGAAGTTAATTCTTGGGTAGCTTTTGGTAAAGGTTGAATACGTGGGTGGAAATGGTTGGTTTAATGAAAGACTAGTATAGAATGGATCAGTAGACCTTCTGCAGTGTTCCTCCATTCTGTTGCTCATATGATGTCAACCGAATAGCTACGACAACTCACGTTAGACTGGTAAATTTTAGGATTGCTTTCAGGAAGCTAAACAAGGAGTCACTCGCGATACTATATACAACATTTTTCAGATTCATATTGGAGTATGCATCACCAGTATGGAGCCCACATCTGACGAAATATGTCAAGCTGGAAAAAATGCAAAGGTTTGCACTAAAAATGTCACAGAGCAAAAATGTAGGAATTATGAGGAGAGACTGAAGCAGCCTATCCTGGTAACATTAAAAGACAAAAAGACAATGGGTGACATTATTATGATATTCAAAATTCTGATAGTGACTGGCAGGGTGGACAGGGCAAATTTATTCGAGAGACTGGTTTCAGATACACGAAGCAGAGAAACGGGGCCAGGAGCTGAGACCTTGATCCCAGCAACCATAAATAAGGGAGTACTAATAGGTGAGTACACCATCTCTTAAAAATAAAAGGGATGAAGAAGAAAAAACTTAACAACGACATTTTTCCCCCTTGGGCTTGAGGGCAATCGACCTATAACAAGGTCATTAGGCCAGGAGCGACCTTTTTGTTCTGACATATGGTCGCCTGGCAGCTAGCAAGAGACAAGGAAGTATAAAAGATGAACCTACCTGACTCTTCAGAAACATTTGTGAATCGGTGTAGTGTGGATCGTCAGTGTAGTGTGGATCGTCAGTGCAGTGTGGATCGCCAGTGCAGTGTGGATCGTCAGTGCAGTGTGGATCGTCAGTGTAGTGTGGATCGTCAGTGTAGTGTGGACCGTTAGAGTACTTTGGATCGTCAGTGTAGTGTGGATCGTCAGTGTAGTGTGGATCGTCAGTGCAGTGTGGATCGTCAGTGTAGTGTAGATCGTAAGTGTAGTGTGGACCGTCAGTGTAGTGTGGATCGTCAGTGCAGTGTGGATCGTCAATGTAGTGTGGATCGTCAGTGCAGTGTGGATCGTCAGTGCAGTGTGGATCGTCAGTGCAGTGTGGATCGTCAGTGTAGTGTGGATCGTCAGTGTAGCGTGGATCGTCACTGCAGTGTGGATCGTCAGTTTAGTGTGGATCGCCAGTGTAGTGTGGATCGTCAATGTAGTGTGGATCGTCAGTGTAGTGTGGATCGTCAGTGTAGTGTGGATCGTCAGTGCAGTGTGGATCGTCAGTGTAGTGTGGATCGTCAGTGTAGCGTGGATCGTCACTGCAGTGTGGATCGTCAGTTTAGTGTGGATCGCCAGTGTAGTGTGGATCGTCAATGTAGTGTGGATCGTCAGTGTAGTGTGGATCGTCAGTGTAGTGTGGATCGTCAGTGCAGTGTGGATCGTCAGTGTAGTGTGGATCGTCAGTGTAGCGTGGATCGTCACTGCAGTGTGGATCGCCAGTGTAGTGTGGATCGCCAGTGTAGTGTGGATCGCCAGTGTAGTGTGGATCGTCAGTGTAGTGTGGATCGTCAGTGCAGTGTGGATCATCAGTGCAGTGTGGATCGTCAGTGTAGTGTGGATCGTCAGTGTACTGTGGATCGTCAGCGCAGTGTGGATCGTCAGTGAAGTGTGGATCGTCAGTGTAATGTGGATCGTCAGTGCAGTGTGGATCGTCAGTGCAGTGTGGATCGTCAGTGTAGTGTGGATCGTCAGTGCAGTGTGGATCGTCAGTGCAGTGTGGATCGTCAGTGCAGTGTGGATCGTCAGTGTAGTGTGGATCGTCAGTGTAGTGTGGATCGTCAGTGTAGTGTAGATCGTCAGTGTAGTGTGGATCGCCAGTGCAGTGTAGATCGTCAGTGTAGTGTGGATCGTCAGTGTAGTGTGGATTGTCAGTGTAGTGTGGATCGTCAGTGCAGTGTGGATCGTCAGTGTAGTGTGGATCGTCAGTGTAGTGTGGACCGTTAGAGTACTTTGGATCGTCAGTGTAGTGTGGATCGTCAGTGTAGTGTGGATCGTCAGTGCAGTGTGGATCGTCAGTGTAGTGTAGATCGTAAGTGTAGTGTGGACCGTCAGTGTAGTGTGGATCGTCAGTGCAGTGTGGATCGTCAATGTAGTGTGGATCGTCAGTGCAGTGTGGATCGTCAGTGCAGTGTGGATCGTCAGTGCAGTGTGGATCGTCAGTGTAGTGTGGATCGTCAGTGTAGCGTGGATCGTCACTGCAGTGTGGATCGTCAGTTTAGTGTGGATCGCCAGTGTAGTGTGGATCGTCAATGTAGTGTGGATCGTCAGTGTAGTGTGGATCGTCAGTGTAGTGTGGATCGTCAGTGCAGTGTGGATCGTCAGTGTAGTGTGGATCGTCAGTGTAGCGTGGATCGTCACTGCAGTGTGGATCGTCAGTTTAGTGTGGATCGCCAGTGTAGTGTGGATCGTCAATGTAGTGTGGATCGTCAGTGTAGTGTGGATCGTCAGTGTAGTGTGGATCGTCAGTGCAGTGTGGATCGTCAGTGTAGTGTGGATCGTCAGTGTAGCGTGGATCGTCACTGCAGTGTGGATCGCCAGTGTAGTGTGGATCGCCAGTGTAGTGTGGATCGCCAGTGTAGTGTGGATCGTCAGTGTAGTGTGGATCGTCAGTGCAGTGTGGATCATCAGTGCAGTGTGGATCGTCAGTGTAGTGTGGATCGTCAGTGTACTGTGGATCGTCAGCGCAGTGTGGATCGTCAGTGAAGTGTGGATCGTCAGTGTAATGTGGATCGTCAGTGCAGTGTGGATCGTCAGTGTAGTGTGGATCGTCAGTGTAGTGTGGATCGTCAGTGCAGTGTGGATCGTCAGTGCAGTGTGGATCGTCAGTGCAGTGTGGATCGTCAGTGTAGTGTGGATCGTCAGTGTAGTGTGGATCGTCAGTGTAGTGTAGATCGTCAGTGTAGTGTGGATCGCCAGTGCAGTGTAGATCGTCAGTGTAGTGTGGATCGTCAGTGTAGTGTGGATTGTCAGTGTAGTGTGGATCGTCAGTGTAGTGTGGATCGCCAGTGTAGTGTAGATCGTCAGTGTAGTGTGGATCGTTAGTGTAGTGTGGATCGCCATTGTAGTGTGGATCGTCAGTGTAGTGTGGATCGTCAGTGCAGTGTAGATCGTCAGTGCAGTGTAGATCGTCAGTGTAGTGTGGATCGTCAGTGTAGTGTGGATCGTCATTGTAGTGTGGATCGTCAATGTAGTGTGGATCGTCAGTGTAGTGTGGATCGTCAGTGCAGTGTGGATCGTCAGTGTAGTGTGGATCGCCACTGCAGTGTGGATCGTCAGCGTAGTGTGGATCGTCAGTGTAGTGTGGATCGTCAGTGTAGTGTGGATCGTCACTGTAGCGTGGATCGCCAGTGCAGTGTGGATCGTCGGTGCAGTGTGGATCGTCAGTGCAGTGTGGATCGTCAGTGTAGTGTGGATCGTCAGTGTAGTGTGGATCATCAGTGCAGAGTGGATCGTCAGTGCAGTGTGGATCGTCAGTGTAGTGTGGATCGTCAGTGTAGTGTGGATCGTCAATGCATTGTGGATCGTCAGTGCAGTGTGGATCGTCAGTGCAGTGTGGATCGTCAGTGTAGTGTGGATCGTCAGTGTAGTGTGGATCGTCAGTGTAGTGTGGATCGTCAGTGTAGTGTGGACCGTCAGTGTAGTGTGGATCGTCAGTGCAGTGTGGATCGTCAATGTAGTGTGGATCGTCATTGCAGTGTGGATCGTCAGTGTAGTGTGGATCGTCAGTGCAGTGTGGATCGTCAGTGTAGTGTGGATCGTCAGTGTAGCGTGGATCGTCACTGCAGTGTGGATCGTCAGTTTAGTGTGGATCGCCAGTGTAGTGTGGATCGTCAGTGTAGTGTGGATCGTCAGTGTAGTGTGGATCGTCAGTGCAGTGTGGATCGTCAGTGTAGTGTGGATCGTCAGTGTAGCGTGGATCGTCACTGCAGTGTGGATCGTCAGTGTAGTGTGGATCGCCAGTGTAGTGTGGATCGCCAGTGTAGTGTGGATCGCCAGTGTAGTGTGGATCGTCAGTGTAGTGTGGATCGTCAGTGCAGTGTGGATCATCAGTGCAGTGTGGATCGTCAGTGTAGTGTGGATCGTCAGTGTAGTGTGGATCGTCAGCGCAGTGTGGATCGTCAGTGAAGTGTGGATCGTCAGTGTAATGTGGATCGTCAGTGCAGTGTGGATCGTCAGTGCAGTGTGGATCGTCAGTGTAGTGTGGATCGTCAGTGCAGTGTGGATCGTCAGTGCAGTGTGGATCGTCAGTGCAGTGTGGATCGTCAGTGTAGTGTGGATCGTCAGTGTTGTGTGGATCGTCAGTGTAGTGTGGATCGTCAGTGCAGTGTAGATCGTCAGTGTAGTGTGGATCGCCAGTGCAGTGTAGATCGTCAGTGTAGTGTGGATCGTCAGTGTAGTGTGGATTGTCAGTGTAGTGTGGATTGTCAGTGTAGTGTGGATCGTCAGTGTAGTGTGGATCGCCAGTGTAGTGTAGATCGTCAGTGTAGTGTGGATCGTTAGTGTAGTGTGGATCGCCATTGTAGTGTGGATCGTCAGTGTAGTGTGGATCGTCAGTGCAGTGTAGATCGTCAGTGCAGTGTAGATCGTCAGTGTAGTGTGGATCGTCAGTGTAGTGTGGATCGTCATTGTAGTGTGGATCGTCAATGTAGTGTGGATCGTCAGTGTAGTGTGGATCGTCAGTGCAGTGTGTATCGTCAGTGTAGTGTGGATCGCCAGTGCAGTGTGGATCGTCAGTGTAGTGTGGAACGCCAGTGTAGTGTGGATCGTCAGTGTAGCGTGGATCGTCAGTGTAGCGTGGATCGCCAGTGCAGTGTGGATCGTCAGTGCAGTGTGGATCGTCAGTGCAGTGTGGATCGTCAGAGTAGTGTGGATCGTCAGTGTAGTGTGGATCATCAGTGCAGAGTGGATCGTCAGTGCAGTGTGGATCGTCAGTGTAGTGTGGATCGTCAGTGTAGCGTGGATCGTCAGTGTAGTGTGGATCGTCAATGCATTGTGGATCGTCAGTGCAGTGTGGATCGTCAGTGTAGTGTGGATCGTCAGTGTAGCGTGGATCGTCAGTGTAGTGTGGATCATCAGTGTAGTGTAGATCGTCAGTGCAGTGTAGATCGTCAGTGTAGTGTGGATCGTCAGTGTAGTGTGGATCGTCAGTGTAGTGTGGATCGTCAGTGTAGTGTGGATCGTCAGTGCAGTGTAGATCGTCAGTGTAGTGTGGAACGTCAGTGTAGTGTGGATCGTCAGTGTAGCGTGGATCGTCAGCGTAGTGTGGATCGTCAGTGCAGTGTAGATCGTCAGTGTAGTGAGGATCGTCAGTGCAGTGTGGATCGTCAGTGTAGCGTGGATCGTCAGTGTAGTGTGGATCGTCAGTGTAGTGTGGATCGTCAGTGTAGTGTGGATCGTCAGTGCAGTGTGGATCGTCAGTGCAGTGTGGATCGTCAGTGTAGCGTGGATCGTCAGTGTAGTGTGGATCGTCAGTGTAGTGTGGATCGTCAGTGTAGTGTGGATCGTCAGTGTAGCGTGGATCGTCAGCGTAGTGTGGATCGTCAGTGCAGTGTAGATCGTCAGTGTAGTGTGGATCGTCAGTGCAGTGTGGATCGTCAGTGTAGCGTGGATCGTCAGTGTAGTGTGGATCGTCAGTGTAGTGTGGATCGTCAGTGTAGCGTGGATCGTCAGTGTAGTGTGGATCGTCAGTGTAGTGTGGATCGTCAGTGTAGTGTGGATCGTCAGTGCAGTGTGGATCGTCAGTGTAGTGTGGATCGCCAGTGTAGCGTGGATCGTCAGTGTAGTGTGGATCGTCAGTGTAGCGTGGATCGTCAGTGTAGTGTGGATCGTCAGTGTAGTGTGGATCGTCAGTGTAGGGTGGATCGTCAGTGTAGTGTGGATCGTCAGTGTAGTGTGGATCGTCAGTGTAGTGTGGATCGTCAGTGTAGTGTGGATCATCAGTGTAAGTGTACTTACATTTACTAGCTCTGACTTCAAAGGCTTGTCTCTGAAAAAATGAAATTTGTAAAGAATTTATAGCAGGATATAACTAAAAAAACTGGAAAAAACAATAAAATTATCTAGTACATTATGAATTTTGACAAATATACCAAAATTAAAATACATTATAAAATTAAAATACATTATTTATAATATCCTACTGCAAGAGGGAGAGTACAGCATGTATATTCTGAGGTGAGTATTGCAGAGTATACATGCTGAGAGTTTATTATTATCCGTATTGCAGGTGTTACTGTGTAACCTTAATGACCCTCGTGTGATCGATAGGCTTTAAACCCCACTAACCAACCAAGGAAAAGCGCATGATATATTCGTACACCGAGAGAACTTACATTAGAAGATAAGCAATGAGATCATAGTAAAGAGGTGATATCACAATATGCAAAAATCCACTGTGAAAAAATAGTGAACTTCCAAGCGATCTCATGATTTCTCACATTGCAGTTCCTTGATATTGTGAGAAATCACGAAAGCGCTTGGAGTTCACTGTTTTTTCACAGTGGTTGTTTTGCACAAGAATATATGAATGGAGATACCGTTATTTCTGGCTCTTGCTTGATTCGATATTCTCAGTACTCTATTAATGTCACCTTTGTTTATGCACATCATCCACTTCAATGATATCTTCTCTCATTCTGCGTCTCTCAAGAGAGTAAATGTTCATGGTTTTTCGTCTATTTTTATATGAGAGTTTCCTTATACAGTGGGTCAATTTTGTCATCCTTCTCTGTATATTTTCCAGGAGACCAAAACTGAATAGTATAATCTGAATGAGGCCTCAATAGTAATGTAAAGAGTTGTAAAATAACTTTTGAACTTCTGTTATAATTCTTAATATAAATCCAAGTAATCTGTTAGCCTTATTGCGCACACACATAGGCATTGTTGCCTTGGCTTTAGATTTCTGCATGTCTATTAGTTCATATATACTAATAGCTTACTATTAGCTTTAATATAGGGATTAAAAAATTCTTGTCTGGTAGTAAAAAGATTTCCCTGCAGCCTTAATGACCCTAGTGTAGCTGACAGGTTTAAACTTCATTAAGCAACCATTAACCAAGAGAGAGCCGGTAATTAACTCGCCTGCATGATCGTAGTTGTTTTTATCTTTGACTAATATGATGTTTTCCAGGGTCAGTTAATCCATATACAATTAACATTTTAGTGTTAGACTGTGATGAGTTCTGTTTTTTGGCTCTCTTAAGAGTGTTGAGCTGCAGCTCCTGGACCTCTGGGAAAGGTTGAGCTAAGACTTTTAATTCTCTTGAAGAAGAAGAATTTGACACGTATGCAACATCTGGGTATCTTAATTTGTAGACGTATCGCCATCCAGTGGTTTTAGCAATACATTGCAATGGCGTAATGTGAAGACTAGAAATACATACGAGAGACGTAATCAGTCCCTCAGCCGCGGAGTAGGTAAAGAGCAGTCGAAAGTTGATTGTAGAACAGCTATTTAGTAACCTTCCTCATCATTTAGAGATGGGACTACTTTTCCTGTTGTGAGCACCGAGGTACATAGGGCTTGATAAAGCAATGGCAGAAACAAGCCTTATTTATGGAATTTTCTCGATTCGGTTGGGTAAGGTTTGCCAGGAAACAGGACAAGTGTTACCTGATATGGGTGTCAGTCATATGATGACCCGCCACTGGAACCTTTGGTCATTTTACAGAGGCCTTCCGTTGGCTTACTGATCCACCCCCCCTTTAAAAATTATGGTGACAATTATAACCATTTCATTACCTTAATTTTGTGCTCGATTGGACAATCGAAATAACTGTAAATCGTTTAATACGTTTCCCGACTCATGTAAGGAGTTGCCTCAAACTTTGCAAATCTGACGCCAGCCAAACGTGTCCACTCGGAGCTTCTCGTAAACTTGAAGAGATAAACTAATGGTGAGGATATGCACATGTGCACATGTATATGCACAGTGGGTGCCACCTGTCTACAAACTTTTAGACCTGAATGGACATTGAGCTGTCTTTCATCCGACAGATCGGTGCTAGAGCCTCGTTAAAAATTCTGATTTTTTTTATAAGCACTCGGAATGCTAAATACCTCACAGATAATAACAGAGGACAAGAGTTAGAAACGATAACAACGATTAAATGCTGTGTTTTCCGGCTGTAAAAGAAAATGAAGTCGAGTCACATTGTTGGTCACTACAAATTCCATAGTAAAAGTACTGGTGTAAACCTTGGTAATAGATACCTACAAAATGGTTTAGAAAGAAACGTGAGTAAACACTAGGACATATTTATTACAAAAACGTTTTGCTCCTGGGTCCTTGATCACTTTATGGTCCCAGGACCGAAACGTTTTTTTATAAATACGTCCTAGTATTTATAAGAAAACGTGACTTTCTAAAGCAGCTAAAGTACTGCACAGAAAGCAGGATTCGCGAAATCGTAATAGGACCGTTGCAAACAAACCACGGAACGGGTGAGGCTTGAACCCCACGGTGAGTCCTAAAATTCACAGGCCAGTGCGTTAACCACTCGACCAGGTTGTTTGTCATAAGTGTGTTAGGGTGACATGGCTTCGACTGTCACTTAATTCATAGTTTATACATACATACATATACATGCAATAAGATCACATTAAACAGATGATCTCACAATATACAAAAAGTGAAAAAAAAAAAACTGAAATTCCAACCATTTCCTTCATTTCTCGCATTGTAATAATATTGGTAGAATTAGCAATAATATCTTAGGTAAAAGGACATAAGTGCAACTAATGTGGCATTTTATTAATGTCACATAAGTTGCACTTGTGTCTTTTTACTTAACAATTGTCCCTTGATAATGTGAGGGATCACGAAAGCGCTTGAAATTTCACTATTTTATCACCGTGTTTATTTGCAAACACATACATATATAATTTACTATGTAACTTGATCCACAAGGTTTAAAACATATACTGCAAGAACAATACTAGTTGTTCCATTTATAATTTATACAATGAATAATTCTGATAATTAAATAACATATGCATTATACATTGCTTTCACAAAATATGGATAAATGTGACAAAATATGATTAATAATTTTAAACTCTGTTTTAAATATTTTCTTCGATAAAATGACGCTGTAAACTACAAAATATTTGTAACCTTGAAGATGGGAGAAGGAAGAGAGGGAAGGAGGGAGAGAAAGAGAAGAACGAAGATTAAGATGGAATAAGAGGGAGAGAATTGTGAAAACAGGGGAAGAAGAAAGGAGGAATTAGGGTTTATAGGAAGGAAAAAAATATATATATCCTTTAAAACAATAGACGTACAAGAATAATAGATCAGCTGGAGAGACGTGAATATTTTAAGGAAATTATTCAGCAACGCTTTTTTTCAACTCTGGTTTTTATTATTTTGCAGAATATTTATACGCATAACTCCCTCCCGGGAAATTTCCTTGATGCCGGTGAAAGGCTTCTGATCCAAGGAAACAGAGGTGTCATAACTTTCCACGGGTCGTTCCTCTCTATGACCCTCCACAGGCTTTGCCTGTGGAGGGTCATAATAATAATAATAATAATAATAATAATAATAATAATAATAATTATAATAATAATAATAATAACCAATAATAATAATAATAATAATAATAATTATAATAATAATAATTATAATAATTATAATAATAATAATAATAATAATAATAATAATAATAATAATAATAATAATAATAATAATAACCAATAATAATAATAATAATTATAATAATAATAATTATAATAATAATAATAATAATAATAATAATAATAATAACCAATAATAATAATAATAATAATAATAATAAGAAGAAGAAAAGAAGTCTATATTAATAAATAACAATATAATATATAATACCATAAACGTAACTAAATATTTATGTATCCTGGTCTTCGTTAAACTTGCACTTAACAGCACAATTTTCTGGTTAATTCTGTCATCAGATTTTTTTTTCAAACCCTTCCTTGTTTTGGAAGCCTCGCTGAAGTCGTCTTACATGAAAAATCTCTCCACCCAGACCAAGTGAAGACTGATGGAGATTGAGGGAGATGGAGGAAGGTCATTGGGATGGAGGGGATTGTTAGATGAGAACCAAGGCTGGCATAGATTGAATGTGATTGGTCAGAGAGGATAGAAGGCAAAGAGAGAGAAGAGGAAGGAGATGAATTAGTGGGATGGGACGCTGGGAGAGATGATGGAGTTGGTAAGATCCTGAAGCAGAGAACAGAAACAAAGAACAGAGGCAGGGAACAGAAATAAGAAACAAACAAGGAAGAGACACATGGAATAGAAATAAGGAAAAGACACATGGAACAGACACAAGGAACACACACCGGGGACAGACACAGGGAACAGAAACAAGGAACAGAAACAAGGAACAGACACAGGGAACAAACACAGAGAACAGACACAGGGAACAGACACAAGGGACAGAAACAAGGAACACACACGGGAAACAGACACAGGGAACAGATCGGGGAGCAGACACGGGGGACAGACACGGGGAACAGACACGGGGGACAGACACAGGGATCAGACATAGGGATTAGGCACATCAGACTTAACACATGCTCAGTAAGCAGATATAAGGGATCGACACACATTGAACCTTTTTCATAGACCACATTAATGCAATTTTGTGAAGCATAATCACTTGCTACTCTGACTTAATCAATAATTTCACTAGAGATGTATTTTAGTAAGCAGAGTTTTACATAATTAAAGAGTAACAACAGTACAGAGAATTTTTACGTTCATATATAATACCGTATACACGTTTCCCTGTTCTAATTTGGGATAATAATAATAATAATAATAATAATAATAATAATAATAATAATAATTATTATATTAATAATAATAATGCTATTATTATTATTATTATTATTATTATTATTATTATTATTATTATTAAGGGTAATGGAAATAATTTTAAACAAATAATAAAAATAATAATAAAAACAGAAGAAGAATATATGAAATATTATACGAAAATAATAAGTTCAACTAGAACAGGTACGTTCAAGAATCAACAGGATGCGTTCAAGATATGTTATAAAGACTTGACCAGTGAACTTACCAAAAGACTCTGGCGTCTGTAGTGTACTGGCAGACTGTCGAGGTCTCTAGTTCTGGGTCTGTGGTCGTGCAGGTCCCAGGCCCACTACTATAGAACATACACGGCCACAGGCCTAGAGCTACTAGAGACCTTGACTGTCTGCCAGTACACTACTGACACTGGAGTGAACATTATCTAGTAAATAGATCCTCAATAACGATGGCTGTGGCACTGGTTTATATTTAGTGAGACGTCATGTCGCTACTCAGGATTTGTGATGGCGTATTTTGATAGTATTCCATTAATACGATATTCAGTGCTATAAAAAGGCTGATAAGATCCTCAAGGAGCGGAATAAGGGTGTCTGATTTTCATTCACCTTTATTCTTGAATAAGCTGATGTGAAATCTGCCTTTTATCAAATTAGTGAACTTTCACTGTAATTAGATTATACTTCTCCAACAGATATGAAATCTTTTATCAAATTAGTGAGCGTCCACTGCAACTAGTCATTCTTCTGCAACGGATGTAAAATCTTTTATCATATTAGTGAGCGTCCACTGCAACTAGTCATTCTTCTGCAACGGATGTAAAATCTTTTATCAAATTAGTGAGCGTCCACTGCAACTAGTCATTCTTCTGCAACGGATGTAAAATCTTTTATCAAATTAGTGAGCGTCCACTGCAACTAGTCATTCTTCTGCAACGGATGTAAAATCTTTTATCAAATTAGTGAGCGTCCACTGCAGCTAGTCATTCTTCTGCAACGGATGTAAAATCTTTTATCAAATTAGTGAGCGTCCACTGCAACTAGTCATTCTTCTGCAACGGATATGAAATCTGCCTTTTATTAAATTAGCGAACTTCAACCTCATGGTTTTTTTTTAATTATTTTCCTTCAATACATTGATGAAAATGGCCGCTTGGTTTCCGATAAGATTTACACGAAATTAATCGCGTAGCTGACGTGAACTACAGCCTTAAAATAATGGTTATAATGACTATTTTTTAAAGGGATGGACCGGTCAGGCAGCGGAAGCCCTCGGTCAGTTGATCAAAATCTCCAGCTCTTTGTCATCATATGACTTAGACCCGCACCAGGAAACACTTGTTTGATGACAAACCATATCTAACATTACATTCTTTTCTGTCATGTTTCTTCGTGAGTGATTCCTTGATGCTCCAGAAAGATTTCTTGTCCTCAACCTCTTGGGATCAGAGCTGATTACTCTAGATTCCCCGGTGACTGTATAACCTTCACGAGTTTAGCGATTCTTTATGAATATTTAATAAATAATTTTCTGTTAAGTATCGGCTAATGTCTGTTCCAGTCGTCCCTACTCTTCCACAATTGTCTTCCTATCCCTTGACAGATGACCTTTTTTAATCAGATGTAATACAATCTGTCGCATGATTATTCCCGACATTATTTATATAGATGCTGGTTCTAGTATTGTCAGATAATTTGTCAAGACACATGTGACCTAACCTCACCTTGATTATCACTTCACTTCAATTGTCTTGAACTGTCTCATGTTTTTCTTTCCATTTCTTACCTGCTACATGATAATGTTCGAAATATGGCCGATATATTGTCATTTTTTAACTTCTCATCGTAGGTTTGGTTTACAATGTTCCATACAGAGCATTGTAAACCAATATTTTGTCAATAAAATAAATCGTAATTATAATAAATATAAATATAGCAGGTATATTTTCGTTATTGATATCAATATAGTTGAAGCAGTTGTTAAACTGTTAGTCTCAAGACTTATCAACACTTTATTAGCAGCAGTTGTTAGCTAGATAGCTTGTTAGCTAGTTAGCTATAATTGTATTGATAGCTTGTTACGTTCAAGAAGTATCAACTACAATAGTAGCAGTTGTTAGCCTTTTAGGTTCAAGAACGTAACAGCAAATGCCACGTTGTTAGGACGAAGACCTGTCAACCACAATAATAGCAGGTGTTTGCTTCCAGAACTACCAACTAAAATATTTGCAGTTGTTAACCTGTTAGGTTCAAGAAATATTAACTACAATAATAGCAGTTGTTAGCAAGTTACGTTCAAGAACTATCAGCTAAATAATAGCAGTTGCTAGCTACATAGGTTAAAGACATATTAACGAAAATTGTAGCAGTTAACTTATCTAGAAAAAACTTATCAACTACAGTACTAGCAATTGTAAGTCTGTTAGGTTCACTACCTCTCATCTACATAAAATTCATCAAGGTCACATTACGTCTATAGTCCTGGATAATAAAGTTAAGGATATTTTAATCCCTATGTAAATGATTCGGTGTAAACACATTTGGGTAAATAAAAATTATTTTTTAATTATTAAATATTTACTTTTACGCGTAATATTTTTTGCTAAAGAACAAAAGGACGGTGACTGGAACACTACACAAATAACTAGTACTTCCTACTTCCTTCTCTCTTTGTCATGTTCCTGTCCTCCTCTCGTATATGTACTGGCTCCCTTACCTTCGTCTGTCAGTTTGTGACTTGTTAATGGTCCAAGTCGGACCGATACGCCGTCATAAGTTTCCGTCTCCTATGTACGGGTTATCTGTGCACTTTTTGTTATTGTTATCTTATGTCAGCAAAATAAAATACGTTTGAGTTGTACATGTCTTATTCATGACTGAAACATTTGAACCCAATATTAATGCATACTCTGATCCTCCTCCTTTAAACAAATTCCTGTCAACATTGCAGCAGGGTTGTTGCCCCATCAAAAATGACAGTAAAAATGTTCTCTGTCTGGCTGATATAACAAAAACGGAACAGAAAATTCTTATCCTTCATTTTTCCCCTCCTGGTAGCAGCCTCCAGCATCTTCAACTACAAAGAGTAGGAAAACAGCACAAATATTTACCAAAACAGTATGTGCAGCTTGTGTTAAAAGCCTCCAATCAGGTACGAGATTTCAAGTGCGTAAAGGATTTCTTTGCTTGGAGTTTCATCTTCAGACAACGTTGTTCGTTTTGGCAATATTGTCAGTTTAGTTGATTAAACGTTGTTTACACAAGTTCCCATGTGAAAAACTTAAGGTTCAGAATAGAATTTAAGGGTAAAAATATGATTACAATTTGTGCCTTAGTCATATAAGAATTACAATGGGAATTTTAAATCATAAGAAATATCATTTCATATTGAGTTTATTTTAGCAGAGTATTTGAACCTGTGCAAGAATTTGCAACATACAGAAATATTTTTTTTTCTATAAGCAAAAATATACAAGATTTTCAGACGTTTATAAATGAAATTAAGATGACTATTAAGCATCACAAATGAAAGAAAAAAGAATCCTGACACCTTAAGAGAAATCGAAAATTATAACACCAAAGTCTTGGAGAACACCATAATACCGTAGTAAGGAATGAGGGATTACACATTAAAATCATTTTAAATAAAAAATAAAAGCAATGACGCATAGATATTTAGTAAGAACCAGGAAATGACTTTATAAATCACCTCCACCCCTAAAAAAAAGACTAAAACTATTTCATATATCACAAAACATTTAAAAGATAAAAACTCAAGAACAAACCACAAAAACATTACAGCAGAAGGAAAAAAAAAAGTGCGTCGAATATAATAGTTGGAGAAGAACCATCAGCAGAAGTAAAGGATCTTCACAAGTGCCACAATGACGGTGTCTTCCACACTTGGTCCCTGGCGACGAAGACACCTGCTCTGGCTGCTGCTCTCCTGCTGCCTCAGTAAGTTATAACATCTTATTGTACCATATATCTGTATATATCTCTTTATATACACATGTCTCTCTCTCTCTCTCATATATATATATATATATATATATATATATATATATATATATATATATATATATATATATATATATATATATATATATATATATATTGTGCCGAATAGGTAAAACTTGCGATTTTGGCTTAAATATCAACGCTCTTTTTGCCAGATAAGGCAAACGAAAATTTGTGTATGTAATAATTTCGCAAAAAACATTATGAACCTAACGAAAATAATATATTTCATTCTGTTTATTATTAATTTATTGTAAACTTATCTAAAATATATTTAGTTGGATTAGGCTAAAGTAAATTGCGCTTATTATATTAAGGTTCTTTTAGTACAAAATTATTTTTTTTTACATTAACATAAGTGAAAAAAGTTACCTTTAGACGTATAAGAGAAAATTTTAGAAAGGGCTTAATTTTAAATGAGTTCTTGCTAACTGACCAGTTTTACCTATTCGGCACGACATATATATATATATATATATATATATATATATATATATATATATATATAAGTAGTGATAATTTCCTCTGGGGGGTCTCCTCCGGAAAAGGCCTTCCTCTGGGAGGTCTCCTCCGGTTTGGGCCTTCCTCTGGGAGGTCTCCTCCGGTTTGGGCCTTCCTCTGGGAGGTCTCTTCCGGTCTAGGACCAGCAGCTGGAGGGTCACCTTTTCACACCTAGGTGTTACTTCCGGTTTTGACCATGACCTCGCCCTCGAGACTACCTCACCCTTGACCCCCCCAACCAATACCCCCGCCACGACCCCCCCCCCCCCCTTCGCGACCCCGCCCGCCCGCCCGCGCGCCGCACCCGCGCGCCCCGCCCGCGCGCCCGCCCGCGAGCCCGCCCGCGCGCCCGCCCTTCGCGACCCCCGCCCGCGCCTTCTGCTGCGCCTTCTGCGGCGTCGTCCGGATCGCCCCCGCGCCTCGAATTTTTTTTTCTTATGATCTCCTTGGATCAAGGTTTTTGGATTCCCCCCTATGGGGTTTTTCGAAATTCTCCATCTCCTCAGATCAAATTTTTTGGGTACCCCTCCTTTCACCCCCATCCCCAAACAATTTCTCGAAATCAAATTCTCCATCTCCTTGGATCAAGTTTTTTTTGGGTACCCCTCTCACTTTCACCCCCCAACCCCAAAAATTTCTCGATAATACAAGTTTTGGATTCCCCCCTATGGGGGTTTCGAAATTCTTATGATCTCCTCGGATCAAGTTTTTTGGATTCCCCCCTATGGGGGTTTTCGAAATTCTCCATCTCCTTGGATCAAGGTTTTTTTGGGTACCCCTCCTTTCACCCCAAATTTTCTCGACAATACCATGACTCCATCTCCTCGGATCGAGTTTTTTGGATCCCCCCTATGGGGTTTTCGAAATTCTCCATCTCCTCGGATCAAATTTTCTCGACAATACCATGACTCCATCTCCTCGGATCAAGTTTTTGGATCCCCCTATGGGGTTTTCGAAATTCTCCATCTCCTTGGATCAAGTTTTTTTGGATTCCCCCCTATGGGGTTTTCGAAATTCCTCGGATCAAGTTTTTGGAATCCCCCCTCTGGGGGTAAGCATTCAAAATAGACTCCTCCTATGGGGGCATGCTTACTACAGGTCTAAACATCTTCCCCTTATTATTTTAAAATGAACTAAAAGTTTCCTCTCATTAAGTTAAATGAACTAAAAAGGACCGCGCACACAGGTTGAATCTTGTATACCCTTTTAATTAATAAGGGGACATAGCAGTGACGTCACGCGCACACAGGCTGAATCTTGTCTACCCTTTTAGTTAATAAGGGGACACAGTACATCAGAAAGGCACATTTTTGTTTCGTTAATACCCACAACAATCCAACAATTTCTTTACAACACAAGTCTAGACATTTTTAACTATTTCATCTCAGGTCACTCCCCCACGAAGTAACCTCCTCCCCACCCTCCCGAACCCTCACACTCCAACCAACACCTCACAATTTTCACTCATAACCCCCAATTTTTCTCGTTTTAACCCTTTTAGTTCATTAAAGTTAATAAGGGGACACATGCATCAGAAAGTCACCACATCGCTTACATCCACTTTCGTTAAATTCACTACTCACAATTTTACATATTACGAAGTTAAATACGCACTTTTACTTTGAACATCTTCAAAACACTCTCATAAATCATTTGAATACTCACAAAAAATACCTTTATACATTTCCAAACAACACTGAAATACTCCAAAATCATCATTCGAACACCCCCAAATCATCTCTGAATACTCCCAGAACACCTTCATAAGTACTCTTGCACATCATTTGAACACCTTCATAAGTACTCTCTTAATCATTTGTACACCTTCAAAAAACACCTTTGAATACTCACATAAACACCCTTGAACACCTTCAAAACACCTTTGAATATCGTTTTTAAACTAATTTCATCACAACCCACTTATATCATCTTTTTTCGGTAACTCTAATTCGACTACACTACCCTCATCAATTACCAACAAATTTTACTCGTTTTAACTAATGTCATCACTGTAACCAAGATTTTCACAAAAAAAAAAAACTCTATGACACCTAACACACACGCACACACACACCCCACAACACCCACAATTTTTCTCGTTTTAACCCTTTTAGTTCATTAAAGTTAATAAGGGGACACAGTACATCAGAAAGTCACAACAACAACACCCACACCCCCCATTTTTTTCTCGTTTTAACCCTTTTAGTTCATTAAAGTTAATAAGGGGACACACTACATCAGAAAAAGTCCCAACAACAACCCACTTATAACATTTTTTTTCGGTATCTCTAGTTCGACAACAACACCCACATCCCACAACACCCACGAACATTTCCAAAACACTATTTGAGTACTCCCAATTACACCACTGATTACTACTAAAACACCACTGAATTCAATCAAAACACCCTTCAACACCTTCAAACACCCTTGAACACCTTCAAAACATTCTTGAACACCTTCAAAATCACCTTTGAACATTTCCAATCAACACTGAATCACTTCCAAAAAACACAATTTGAGTACTCCCAATTACACCACTGATTACTACTAAAACACCACTGAATTCAATCAAAACACCCTTCAACACCTTCAAACACCCTTGAACACCTTCAAAACACTCTTGAACACCTTCAAAATCACCTTTGAACATTTCCAATCAACACTGAATCACTTCCAAAAAACACAATTTGAGTACTCCCAATTACACCACTGAATACTACTAAAACACCGCTGAATTCAATCAAAACACCCTTCAACACCTTCAAAACACCTTTGAACACCTTCAAAACACCTTTGACACCTTCAAAAACACCTTTGAACATTTCCAATCAACACTGAAACACTTCCAAAAAAACACAATTTGAGTACTCCCAATTACACCACTGAATACTACTAAAACACCGCTGAATTCAATCAAAACACCCTTCAACACCTTCAAAACACCTTTGAACACCTTTGAACACCTTCAAAAAAACAACATTTGAACACACTCAAAACACCTTTGAACACCTTTGAACATTTCCAAACAACACTGAAACACTTCCAAAAACACCATTTGAGTACTCCCAAATACACCACTGAATACTAAATCACCACTGAATACACTCAAAACACCACCAAAATCACCATAAACTAAGATCAACACCCACATCCCACAACACCCACAACCCACAACACCCACAATTTTTTCTCGTTTTATCTAATTTCATCAGAAAGTCACAACACCCACACCCCCCATTTTTTTCTCGTTTTAACCCTTTTAGTTCATTGAAGTTAATAAGGGGACACACTACATCAGAAAAAGTCCCAACAACAACCCACTTATAACATTTTTTTTTTCGGTATCTCTAGTTCGACAACAACACCCACAACACCCACATCCCACAACACCCATGAACATTTCCAAAACACTATTTGAGTACTCCCAATTACACCACTGATTACTACTAAAACACCGCTGAATTCAATCAAAACACCCTTCAACACCTTCAAACACCCTTGAACACCTTCAAAACACTCTTGAACACTTTTCAAAAACACCTTTGAACATTTCCAATCAACACTGAAACACTTCCAAAAACACCATTTGAGTACTCCCAATTACACCACTGATTACTACTAAAACACCGCTGAATTCAATCAAAACACCCTTCAACACCTTCAAACACCCTTGAACACACTCAAAACACCCTTCAACACCTTCAAAACACCTTTGAACACCTTCAAAACACCTTTGAACACCTTCAAAACATCCTTGAACACCCTTGATCACCTTCAAAAAAACAACATTTGAACACACTCAAAACACCTTTGAACACCTTTGAACATTTCCAAACAACACTGAAACACTTCCAAAAACACCATTTGAGTACTCCCAAATACACCACTGAATACTAAAACACCACTGAATACACTCAAAACACCACCAAAATCACCATAAACTAAGATCAACACCCACATCCCACAACACCCACAACCCACAACACCCACAATTTTTTCTCGTTTTATCTAATTTCATCAGAAAGTCACAACACCCACACCCCCCATTTTTGTTTCTCGTTTTAACCCTTTTAGTTCATTAAAGTTAATAAGGGGCCACACTACATCAGAAAAAGTCACAAAAACAACCCACTTATAACGTCTTTTCGGTATCTCTAGTTCGACAACAACACCCACATCCCACATCACCCACATCCCACATCCCCCACACACACACACAGACACACACACACACATCCCTAACCTAGCCTAACCTAACCTAACTTATCCTAACCTAACCTAACCTAACCTAACCTAACCTAACTTATCCTAACCTAGCCTAACCTAACCTAACCTTACCTAAATTATCCTAACCTAACCTAACCTAGCCTAACCTAACCTAACTTAACCTAACCTAACCTAACCGAACCTACCCTAACCTAACCTTACCTAACCTAACCTAGCCTAACCTAACCTAACCTAACTTAACCTAACCCAACCTAACCTAACCTAACCTAGCCTAACCTAACTTAACCTAACCTAACCTACCCTAACCTAACCTAACCTAACCTATCTTAACCTTACCTAACCTAACCTAGCCGAACCTATCCTAACCTAACCTAAAATATATTGGAACACTTCCAAAATACATTAGAGTACTCCAGAATTACTTTGAACGACTCCATTTTTGGATATTTCCAAATTAGTTTTGAAAACTTTATCGTAAAATCGAACATTATTTTCTTGTTGGTAAAACACACTCAATGGTAGAAATATTTACTCGATTTCCGAATAGAAGCACTATCCTCGCTCTGAGAGACTCATTGTGGGTCACCCCAACACATGGTGTAATGCGCTTCACACCCAAGGTAGAACATAACACCTGCGTCAACTCAGGACAGACAGGCGCCATGTAATGCGGGTAACATCCAAGGTAGAAAATCATCTCTTTCCAGACCAACTGTCTATCCTAACCTAACCTAACCTAACCTAATTCCTAACCTAACCTAACCTCACCTAACCGAACCTAACCTAACTCCATCAATCACCTCTATCCTAACCTAACCTAACCTAACCTAACCCAACCTAACTCCATCAAACACCTCTATCCTAACCTAACCTAACCTATCCTAACCTAACCTAACTCCATCAAACACCTCGAATACTACCTAACTTAACCTAACCTAACCTTACCTAACCTACCGAACCTAACCTAACCTAACCTAACCTATCCTAACCTGTCCCAACCTAACCTAACCTAACCTATCCTAACCTAACCTAACCTAACCTAACTTATCCTAAGCTAACCTAACCTAACTTATCCTAACCTAACCTATCCTAACCTAACCTAAACACTGACTAACTTTGAACCAACTCTGAACACCACTGATCTTCTTCAAAAAATGCTCTGCACATCATTTGAACACCTTCAAAAAAAACACCATCAAACACCTCCGAATACTCCCAAAAAAACACTACTGATTACTACCAAATCACCACTGAATACTACCAATCACCGTCAAAATCACCAGAAACTAAGTTTAACATCACCATCTAACATCCTTTTTATAGAAATCCCCTCAAATCACTATAACCAAGAACTCCCTCCCCATTTGGCGCATAAAAAAAAAAGCATGAACACAAACCTAATACGCAAACACTTAGTACATGATCACCATCAACTGAAAACATATCTTATACACACACATAATATAAGACAATCACCAACTACAATCACCCATGTTCACTTACCTCAAAATCACTAATATCACAGAAAACAATCATTTTTATAAACATTTCACACACACACACACAAAATAAAATCATATTTGACAATATCTAAGCGCACTCACCTCACTACCACCAACACACGATGTCTCACCTCACAGGACCGACGAGCTCACCTCCAGTGACGTCACACTCCCATTGTGTTACTTGGTGGTTGGTAACATCACACCTAACCCCCCTTGTTTCAACCTGTTGTACCCTACATTATCTAAGAACACTATATCCAAGACGATTACCAGATTTTATGATCCCCAACACCAAGATCACAGAAAACACACATTTTTATAATTATTCACACAAAAATCACGATCACCAATTCCATATCATGTTTACCGTCATCTATCAACACTAATCACCAACATCACCAAAAAATCTTAGATCATGCATCTCAAAACTACTATGATCACTGAAAACACTTATTTTTTAAACATTCGCACAAAAATAAGACATACACAAAAATACCACAACACTTCCACCAACATCTATAACATAACATGAGCACTATAACATATCACTATCACAAAAAAAATAATACACAAACACCCACATATTATACATTTCAATTGGAAATTTAAGACATGAGACATACACACCAAATCTAAGACATTCACCTCCAACTAAGACATACACATCACCCTTAAAACTTCCTTCCTTATTCATTCCGCATATCTCCTAGAGCTGTTTTAACCCCGACGGATCCACCACGACGTAGGAGCCAGAGTGTAGTAGGTGGTGTTGGAGTGGTGATGGTTCCTCTGGCTCCTACGTCGTGATGGAACCGTCGGGGTTAAAACAGCTCTAGGAGATATACGGAATGAATAAGGAAGGAAGTTTTAGGGGTGATGTGTATGTCTTAGTTGGAGGTGAATGTCTTAGATTTGGTGTGTATGTCTCATGTCTTAAATTTCCAATTGAAATGTATAATATGTGGGTGTTTGTGTATTATTTTTTTTGTGATAGTGATATGTTATAGTGCTCATGTTATGTTATAGATGTTGGTGGAAGTGTTGTGGTATTTTTGTGTATGTCTTATTTTTGTGCGAATGTTTAAAAAATAAGTGTTTTCAGTGATCATAGTAGTTTTGAGATGCATGATCTAAGATTTTTTGGTGATCTTGGTGATTAGTGTTGATAGATGACGGTAAACATGATATGGAATTGGTGATCGTGATTTTTGTGTGAATAATTATAAAAATGTGTGTTTTCTGTGATCTTGGTGTTGGGGATCATAAAATCTGGTAATCGTCTTGGATATAGTGTTCTTAGATAATGTAGGGTACAACAGGTTGAAACAAGGGGGGTTAGGTGTGATGTTACCAACCACCAAGTAACACAATGGGAGTGTGACGTCACTGGAGGTGAGCTCGTCGGTCCTGTGAGGTGAGACATCGTGTGTTGGTGGTAGTGAGGTGAGTGCGCTTAGATATTGTCAAATATGATTTTATTTTGTGTGTGTGTGTGTGAAATGTTTATAAAAATGATTGTTTTCTGTGATATTAGTGATTTTGAGGTAAGTGAACATGGGTGATTGTAGTTGGTGATTGTCTTATATTATGTGTGTGTATAAGATATGTTTTCAGTTGATGGTGATCATGTACTAAGTGTTTGCGTATTAGGTTTGTGTTCATGCTTTTTTTTTTATGCGCCAAATGGGGAGGGAGTTCTTGGTTATAGTGATTTGAGGGGATTTCTATAAAAAGGATGTTAGATGGTGATGTTAAACTTAGTTTCTGGTGATTTTGACGGTGATTGGTAGTATTCAGTGGTGATTTGGTAGTAATCAGTAGTGTTTTTTTTGGGAGTATTCGGAGGTGTTTGATGGTGTTTTTTTTGAAGGTGTTCAAATGATGTGCAGAGCATTTTTTGAAGAAGATCAGTGGTGTTCAGAGTTGGTTCAAAGTTAGTCAGTGTTTAGGTTAGGTTAGGATAGGTTAGGTTAGGATAAGTTAGGTTAGGTTAGCTTAGGATAAGTTAGGTTAGGTTAGGTTAGGTTAGGATAGGTTAGGTTAGGTTAGGTTGGGACAGGTTAGGATAGGTTAGGTTAGGTTAGGTTAGGTTCGGTAGGTTAGGTAAGGTTAGGTTAGGTTAAGTTAGGTAGTATTCGAGGTGTTTGATGGAGTTAGGTTAGGTTAGGATAGGTTAGGTTAGGTTAGGATAGAGGTGTTTGATGGAGTTAGGTTGGGTTAGGTTAGGTTAGGTTAGGTTAGGATAGAGGTGATTGATGGAGTTAGGTTAGGTTCGGTTAGGTGAGGTTAGGTTAGGTTAGGAATTAGGTTAGGTTAGGTTAGGTTAGGATAGACAGTTGGTCTGGAAAGAGATGATTTTCTACCTTGGATGTTACCCGCATTACATGGCGCCTGTCTGTCCTGAGTTGACGCAGGTGTTATGTTCTACCTTGGGTGTGAAGCGCATTACACCATGTGTTGGGGTGACCCACAATGAGTCTCTCAGAGCGAGGATAGTGCTTCTATTCGGAAATCGAGTAAATATTTCTACCATTGAGTGTGTTTTACCAACAAGAAAATAATGTTCGATTTTACGATAAAGTTTTCAAAACTAATTTGGAAATATCCAAAAATGGAGTCGTTCAAAGTAATTCTGGAGTACTCTAATGTATTTTGGAAGTGTTCCAATATATTTTAGGTTAGGTTAGGATAGGTTCGGCTAGGTTAGGTTAGGTAAGGTTAAGATAGGTTAGGTTAGGTTAGGTTAGGGGTAGGTTAGGTTAGGTTAAGTTAGGTTAGGCTAGGTTAGGTTAGGTTAGGTTGGGTTAGGTTAAGTTAGGTTAGGTTAGGTTAGGCTAGGTTAGGTTAGGTAAGGTTAGGTTAGGGTAGGTTCGGTTAGGTTAGGTTAGGTTAAGTTAGGTTAGGTTAGGCTAGGTTAGGTTAGGTTAGGATAATTTAGGTAAGGTTAGGTTAGGTTAGGCTAGGTTAGGATAAGTTAGGTTAGGTTAGGTTAGGTTAGGTTAGGTTAGGATAAGTTAGGTTAGGTTAGGCTAGGTTAGGGATGTGTGTGTGTGTGTGTGTCTGTGTGTGTGTGTGGGGGATGTGGGATGTGGGTGATGTGGGATGTGGGTGTTGTTGTCGAACTAGAGATACCGAAAAGACGTTATAAGTGGGTTGTTTTTGTGACTTTTTCTGATGTAGTGTGGCCCCTTATTAACTTTAATGAACTAAAAGGGTTAAAACGAGAAAAAAAAATGGGGGGTGTGGGTGTTGTGACTTTCTGATGAAATTAGATAAAACGAGAAAAAATTGTGGGTGTTGTGGGTTGTGGGTGTTGTGGGATGTGGGTGTTGATCTTAGTTTATGGTGATTTTGGTGGTGTTTTGAGTGTATTCAGTGGTGTTTTAGTATTCAGTGGTGTATTTGGGAGTACTCAAATGGTGTTTTTGGAAGTGTTTCAGTGTTGTTTGGAAATGTTCAAAGGTGTTCAAAGGTGTTTTGAGTGTGTTCAAATGTTGTTTTTTTGAAGGTGATCAAGGGTGTTCAAGGGTGTTTTGAAGGTGTTCGAAGGTGTTTTGAGGTTATTCAAAGGTGTTTTGAGTGTGTTCAAATGATTATGAGAGTGTTTTTGTGAAGGTGTTTTGTGTTCAAAGGTGTTTTGAAGGTGTTCAAAGGTGTTTTGAAGGTGTTGAAGGGTGTTTTGAGTGTGTTCAAGGGTGTTTGAAGGTGTTGAAGGGTGTTTTGATTGAATTCAGCGGTGTTTTAGTAGTAATCAGTGGTGTAATTGGGAGTACTCAAATGGTGTTTTTGGAAGTGTTTCAGTGTTGATTGGAAATGTTCAAAGGTGTTTTTGAAAAGTGTTCAAGAGTGTTTTGAAGGTGTTCAAGGGTGTTTGAAGGTGTTGAAGGGTGTTTTGATTGAATTCAGCGGTGTTTTAGTAGTAATCAGTGGTGTAATTGGGAGTACTCAAATAGTGTTTTGGAAATGTTCATGGGTGTTGTGGGATGTGGGTGTTGTGGGTGTTGTTGTCGAACTAGAGATACCGAAAAAAAAAATGTTATAAGTGGGTTGTTGTTGGGACTTTTTCTGATGTAGTGTGTCCCCTTATTAACTTTAATGAACTAAAAGGGTTAAAACGAGAAAAAAATGGGGGGTGTGGGTGTTGTGACTTTCTGATGAAATTAGATAAAACGAGAAAAAATTGTGGGTGTTGTGGGTTGTGGGTGTTGTGGGATGTGGGTGTTGATCTTAGTTTATGGTGATTTTGGTGGTGTTTTGAGTGTATTCAGTGGTGATTTAGTATTCAGTGGTGTATTTGGGAGTACTCAAATGGTGTTTTTGGAAGTGTTTCAGTGTTGTTTGGAAATGTTCAAAGGTGTTCAAAGGTGTTTTGAGTGTGTTCAAATGTTGTTTTTTTGAAGGTGTTCAAAGGTGTTCAAAGGTGTTTTGAAGGTGTTGAAGGGTGTTTTGATTGAATTCAGCGGTGTTTTAGTAGTATTCAGTGGTGTAATTGGGAGTACTCAAATTGTGTTTTTTTGGAAGTGTTTCAGTGTTGATTGGAAATGTTCAAAGGTGTTTTTGAAGGTGTCAAAGGTGTTTTGAAGGTGTTCAAAGGTGTTTTGAAGGTGTTGAAGGGTGTTTTGATTGAATTCAGCGGTGTTTTAGTAGTATTCAGTGGTGTAATTGGGAGTACTCAAGATTGTGTGTTTTTTGGAAGTGATTCATTGGAAATGTTCAAAGGTGATTTTGAAGGTGTTCAAGAGTGTTTTGAAGGTGTTCAAGGGTGTTTGAAGGTGTTGAAGGGTGTTTTGATTGAATTCAGTGGTGTTTTAGTAGTAATCAGTGGTGTAATTGGGAGTACTCAAATTGTGTTTTTTGGAAGTGATTCAGTGTTGATTGGAAATGTTCAAAGGTGATTTTGAAGGTGTTCAAGAGTGTTTTGAAGGTGTTCAAGGGTGTTTGAAGGTGTTGAAGGGTGTTTTGATTGAATTCAGTGGTGTTTTAGTAGTAATCAGTGGTGTAATTGGGAGTACTCAAATAGTGTTTTGGAAATGTTCGTGGGTGTTGTGGGATGTGGGTGTTGTTGTCGAACTAGAGATACCGAAAAAAAATGTTATAAGTGGGTTGTTGTTGGGACTTTTTTCTGATGTAGTGTGTCCCCTTATTAACTTTAATGAACTAAAAGGGTTAAAACGAGAAAAAAATGGGGGGTGTGGGTGTTGTTGTTGTGACTTTCTGATGTACTGTGTCCCCTTATTAACTTTAATGAACTAAAAGGGTTAAAACGAGAAAAATTGTGGGTGTTGTGGGGTGTGTGTGTGCGTGTGTGTTAGGTGTCATAGAGTTTTTTTTTTTGTGAAAATCTTGGTTACAGTGATGACATTAGTTAAAACGAGTAAAATTTGTTGGTAATTGATGAGGGTAGTGTAGTCGAATTAGAGTTACCGAAAAAAGATGATATAAGTGGGTTGTGATGAAATTAGTTTAAAAACGATATTCAAAGGTGTTTTGAAGGTGTTCAAGGGTGTTTATGTGAGTATTCAAAGGTGTTTTTTGAAGGTGTACAAATGATTAAGAGAGTACTTATGAAGGTGTTCAAATGATGTGCAAGAGTACTTATGAAGGTGTTCTGGGAGTATTCAGAGATGATTTGGGGGTGTTCGAATGATGATTTTGGAGTATTTCAGTGTTGTTTGGAAATGTATAAAGGTATTTTTTGTGAGTATTCAAATGATTTATGAGAGTGTTTTGAAGATGTTCAAAGTAAAAGTGCGTATTTAACTTCGTAATATGTAAAATTGTGAGTAGTGAATTTAACGAAAGTGGATGTAAGCGATGTGGTGACTTTCTGATGCATGTGTCCCCTTATTAACTTTAATGAACTAAAAGGGTTAAAACGAGAAAAATTGGGGGTTATGAGTGAAAATTGTGAGGTGTTGGTTGGAGTGTGAGGGTTCGGGAGGGTGGGGAGGAGGTTACTTCGTGGGGGAGTGACCTGAGATGAAATAGTTAAAAATGTCTAGACTTGTGTTGTAAAGAAATTGTTGGATTGTTGTGGGTATTAACGAAACAAAAATGTGCCTTTCTGATGTACTGTGTCCCCTTATTAACTAAAAGGGTAGACAAGATTCAGCCTGTGTGCGCGTGACGTCACTGCTATGTCCCCTTATTAATTAAAAGGGTATACAAGATTCAACCTGTGTGCGCGGTCCTTTTTAGTTCATTTAACTTAATGAGAGGAAACTTTTAGTTCATTTTAAAATAATAAGGGGAAGATGTTTAGACCTGTAGTAAGCATGCCCCCATAGGAGGAGTCTATTTTGAATGCTTACCCCCAGAGGGGGGATTCCAAAAACTTGATCCGAGGAATTTCGAAAACCCCATAGGGGGGAATCCAAAAAAACTTGATCCAAGGAGATGGAGAATTTCGAAAACCCCATAGGGGGATCCAAAAACTTGATCCGAGGAGATGGAGTCATGGTATTGTCGAGAAAATTTGATCCGAGGAGATGGAGAATTTCGAAAACCCCATAGGGGGGATCCAAAAAACTCGATCCGAGGAGATGGAGTCATGGTATTGTCGAGAAAATTTGGGGTGAAAGGAGGGGTACCCAAAAAAACCTTGATCCAAGGAGATGGAGAATTTCGAAAACCCCCATAGGGGGGAATCCAAAAAACTTGATCCGAGGAGATCATAAGAATTTCGAAACCCCCATAGGGGGGAATCCAAAACTTGTATTATCGAGAAATTTTTGGGGTTGGGGGGTGAAAGTGAGAGGGGTACCCAAAAAAAACTTGATCCAAGGAGATGGAGAATTTGATTTCGAGAAATTGTTTGGGGATGGGGGTGAAAGGAGGGGTACCCAAAAAATTTGATCTGAGGAGATGGAGAATTTCGAAAAACCCCATAGGGGGGAATCCAAAAACCTTGATCCAAGGAGATCATAAGAAAAAAAAATTCGAGGCGCGGGGGCGATCCGGACGACGCTGCAGAAGGCGCAGCAGAAGGCGCGGGCGGGGGTCGCGAAGGGCGGGCGCGCGGGCGGGCTCGCGGGCGGGCGCGCGGGCGGGGCGCGCGGGTGCGGCGCGCGGGCGGGCGGGCGGGGTCGCGAAGGGGGGGGGGGGTCGTGGCGGGGGTATTGGTTGGGGGGTCAAGGGTGAGGTAGTCTCGAGGGCGAGGTCAAGGTCAAAACCGGAAGTAACACCTAGGTGTGAAAAGGTGACCCTCCAGCTGCTGGTCCTAGACCGGAAGAGACCTCCCAGAGGAAGGCCCAAACCGGAGGAGACCTCCCAGAGGAAGGCCCAAACCGGAGGAGACCTCCCAGAGGAAGGCCTTTTCCGGAGGAGACCCCCCAGAGGAAATTATCACTACTTATATATATATATATATATATATATATATATATATATATATATATATATATATATAATATATATATATATATATACTGAGAATTTCGGCCGTTTGCGAATTGTTGAACATAAAATCACTAACCATGTAGTATCACATTGTGCAAAATAACCACAGTGAAAATAAAGTGAAATTCCTAGCACTTTCATGCTTTTTCACATTATCAAGGAATAATGTGAGAAATCACGAAAGTATTTGGAATTTCACTATTATTTAAGGAAACCTATTGCATGTTTTCCCCGTGGTTCTAGGGTCTCCGATCCTACTGGAACAAATCGGCACTAATGGCCCAAGCCCCTATATTTGCTGAATTGGTATATTCCCTGCTAATAAATGCTTTGACGGATAAAGGTGTAATCTATAGCCGACTCATAAGTATAATACCATGCTAAGAGTTTGCCATTCTTCCAGGGATAAATTGTGATACCATCAGGGTAGTTAGCACGATTAGAGGATTTTTGGGTGCGCTTTTTGGGGGCTGTCTCGCAGCAGGGCAACCAGCTAAAGTGAGTCTTCTCTTGATAATATTGATTTCATTATGTCTTGCATGCCGACCCTAGATTTTAGAACAGTTTAGACCATGTAAAAAGTATTGGTCGGCTGCGACATCCCCGAAAACACAGATGCTTTGTGAATTCCTGCAGCAAGTCGGTGAGCCACTGAAATGCGAAGAGTCTGCAAATCGAGACGTGTACCAGTTACGGAAATGGGAACTGTTAGGAGGAAATTCCCAGACTGATGTATACTCCCAGCTTTAAGCGAGTATGTTGTTATTCACCTTTTCAAAAGCAATGAGGCTGTCTTAAATAGACTGTTTGTACACCATCATTGTAACTGATTTCTGCGCTGACAAGTGTGAGATTCCTAGACTATCAATAACGGCTCTGGTGCAGCTAGTATCTTGTACAGCTGCTGAACTCCCCAGGTCGTCTGGAAGAATTTTCTTTATTAACTCGTCCCATACTATGGAGGATGATAAAAAAAAACTGGTAGAGAACTTTGGCAAGTGAAGCTTACATCCCCTGTCCACCTTCCAGGGAAAGGTTCAGTATTCATTCAAGGCTGGACTTTAGGTGTTATAGTCCTTGACTTCTCGAGTTTCTAACTGTGCAAGGCTGGGGAGCATCTCAAAAAGTAGTTGAGCCCTGGGAAGGATGAACATCCTCCTCCCATCATCCTGAGGTCACAGACGTTTTCCCCAGAATTCGATCAGTGTCACTGGACCTGAAAAAAGCACGAAGGACAGCACTCCTGGCTGGACCAATGACTCGTGCTCCTGGAAAAACGGTACGTATATCACAATGATCTGACGGTTGAGAGAAACTGTTTCACATTCCTTTAAGTCTAAAGTTAGGCCTAGGTTCTTCCCAATATTTTTTTTTTATTTCCTGGTATCCTTTAGGAAGGAATCCATAGTGCAAGGCGGATGTTGAGCTCACTGGACAGAATTCCTAAGACTTCGTTGATGGCCAGACAGAAACGAAGAAGGGCGAGGAGATATCCCAGTAGCACACCGTCACATGAGCCGGTTTCATGTTCACCAAACAGGAGTTCAGAAGTACCACTATAACACGATTGGATGAATGCGAGAGACTGAAGGAAAATGTCTGCAAACTACACAGAGAACAGCATCCCTTCTAAGTTAAATTCACTCATAAAGTTCAATTTAATCAGGACATTTCGATATGTCATGTTAGCAATGCATTCCCCCTACTGAGATAGACCCTAGCCTTGTTGAATCCTTAAATGAAGCTTTGCAGCAGACTCATGACCCGCAGTTCTCACTGCAGTCTTTCCAACAAGGCGTCGCAGAGTGTTGCCAACCTCACTGGGCCTTATTTCTCCTTCATGTTTTTAGTGCGCGTAATGATGCAAAGATGAAGAGGTCCCTAAGTGACACCACCAGCCAGGTACACATTCGTAAATCCCGGAAACTCATACAAAAGGCTATCTGAAACATCCCTAAGTGCTGTGTTGAACATCTGCTTTATGTATTATGAGCATAAACCTCTGGAACCACCTGTTGAGCACTGTGAGAATGACACTGCAGCTTGATACTCATCAACATCCTTAAGGGTTAAAGGTTCTTCACCTGTTATACTGTCAGGGAGATCAATGGTAATGTTGGGAGCTCTGGGTGGGTGTTCGTCCTTAAGAGGTAGTACTGTAGTGGCATTCCAGGGGACAATGGTATCCTCACTAGCTTTTACCTATGTGATCCAGGAGTATTTCTCTCCTCTCTTTTCTTTGTAATTCGTGCTCTGAGTTTTGAGACTTCGGGCTTTCTGTTGCTCTTATTTCCCAAACAGGTGTTTGTCGAACAAGAGGGAAGATACATAAGTTTGTCATCTATAGGGAATTCATTTGTTGCCAAAATAACGGATGTTGCCAGGGACGTGTCCCTTTTGAGTGGAGAAGGTAAACAAGCATTACCAAACAGCAGAGGGTTACGTCAGGAACCTGTAATTGATGAAGAATCACTGATTTTTTAAGTGGTCAATGATTTTGCTAAAGGTTGGAACACGAGTTGCTTAAGAAATCTGTGACAGAGTCTTGGTGAATGCTAATTTGACCGCAGCTGTTCAGTTCTCTCTAGAGGTGAAGTCTGGTTGACTGTCAGCTCTTTCTCCTAGGAAGGCTGTTATTTGACGATTGAGACACTTATATACTGTATATAAGCCACGTCTACGGCTCTATGCTGTACATTCTACAAGATTGATGGACTGAACACATCGACTCCAGGCTGAGGGACTGATTACCTCAAACTCCTCCTCTCCTTACGCCTTTCTACTTTGTATTGGACTGATGAAGCCACTGTGTGGCGAAACGTTCTTATGAGTGGGAGGGGTTGGATTTGAGTGGGACTTGCACATCAGAGCTTATTTCTTGGGTAGCATTGAAAATTGGGTTGGTCAAATGTTTGTTAGTGGGATGAATTGTAAAGGACCTGCCTAGTATGGGCCAACAGGCCTGCTGCAGTGTTCCTCCTTTCTTATGTTCTTATGAATAAAGATTCCCATATGCTGCATAAGTGTCTCAATCTTCAACTTGTCGGTTTTTCAAACCATTCATCACAAGGCTGTTAGTTGTTGTTCCTAGGTGAAGGCCTAAAGGAACTTTGAAACTTGTGTGAACAGATGGTGCTACTGCAGGGACTGAGGAGATAATCAGTGTACACACATAAGAATATAAGAGAGAAGGAACACTGCAGCAGGTCTACTGGCCCATGCGAGGCAGGTCCAAGTCACCTCCCGGCTTAGACCAATGACCCACCTAGCCAGGTCAGGTCACATCCACTTAAAGAAGGGGCACGACATCGGACCTACGAGCACAAGCTAGTTAGGTCCAGATCACACCCACCCACACCCAATTATTTATTTATCCAACCTATTTTTATAACTACACAACATCGTAGCTTCTATGGTGGAACTCGGAAGTTTGTTTCACTCATTCACAAATCTATTACCAAACCAGTGCTTTCCTGTATCCTTCCTGAATCTAAATTTTCCAACTTAAAATCATTGCTGTGAGTCCTGTCTAGGCTAGATATTTTTAGCACGCTAATTACATTCCCTTATCTGTTATCCTAATTGCACACTTCTATGGAAATAAATGGTATAAAATACCGACACAATGGCAATATAAACACAAATGCAGTATAATGTGATCCTTTATTGACTACGTTTCGCCCACACAGTGGGCTTTTTCAAGTCACAAACAGAACTACCTGGGGTGGAAGGAACGCGAGTATTTATAGTCCGGCTGAGGTCAGGTGAAGAATGCTGCATCTGATGATGTACCGAGTTGGGTTGTAGAGTCTAAAAACTTGGGTAGCTTGGAAAGGAGACTGGACAAGTTTGTGAGCAGACCTTCTACAGTGTTCTTATGTGGGATAGCGATGAAGAAGTTTCTTGGCAAGTGGTTCAGCTATGTTATAGAAGCCACTATTCTGGTTGAAGTTGTCGGATATAGAAATAAGTGATGATTCCAGGATTCTTCGGTATTGGGTGTTGTCTTCTGTGGCGATAAGTCTTGAGTTTCTGTAGTTTATCGAGTGGTTGTGTGAATTACGGTGTTGTACGCAGGCATTCCTTGTGTCGTCAGACCTGCTTGCGTATTGGTGTTCTGAAATACGTGTTTGGAGGTCCCTTGATGTTTCGCCCACGTATAACTTGTTGCAGTCATTACAAGGGATTATGTATACCCCTGCAGAGGATGGAGGCTTGTCCTGCCTACTACTGGTGATGTCCTTGATGGTCGTGGTTGTGGAGGTAGATACTTGGAATACTTCAATCCAGTTCACACTTGAAGAAGAGGTCGACAACACTCTTCCTTTCCTTGATGTTCTACTCTGCAAAGCTGACCACGAACTTCGTTTTAAAGTCTATCGAAAACCCACCAACCAAAACGATCTTCTCCACTTCTACTCTCACCACGACACCAAAACCAAACGTGGTGTAATTATAGGCTTCTTCCTGCGTGCACTCAGAATCTGCAGCAACGAGTTCCTTGAGGAAGAATGCACTATAATTGAACAGGTATTTTCCAAACTCCACTATCCTCGTCACTTCATCAGAGACTGCAGACGGCGAGCACTAAACATCTTCAACACACCCAGAGAAGACACTGCCGAGAAGAGATACATAGTCCTTCCCACCAACTCCATTGCCAAACATGTTTCCAACATCTTTGCCAAAACATCATTCCAAGTATCTACCTCCACAACCACGACCATCAAGGACATCACCAGTAGTAGGCAGGACAAGCCTCCATCCTCTGCAGGGGTATACATAATCCCTTGTAATGACTGCAACAAGTTATACGTGGGCGAAACATCAAGGGACCTCCAAACACGTATTTCAGAACACCAATACGCAAGCAGGTCTGACGACACAAGGAATGCCTGCGTACAACACCGTAATTCACACAACCACTTGATAAACTACAGAAACTCAAGACTTATCGCCACAGAAGACAACACCCAATACCGAAGAATCCTGGAATCATCACTTATTTCTATATCCGACAACTTCAACCAGAATAGTGGCTTCTATAACATAGCTGAACCACTTGCCAAGAAACTTCTTCATCGCTATCCCACATAAGAACACTGTAGAAGGTCTGCTCACAAACTTGTCCAGTCTCCTTTCCAAGCTACCCAAGTTTTTAGACTCTACAACCCAACTCGGTACATCATCAGATGCAGCATTCTTCACCTGACCTCAGCCGGACTATAAATACTCGCGTTCCTTCCACCCCAGGTAGTTCTGTTTGTGACTTGAAAAAGCCCACTGTGTGGGCGAAACGTAGTCAATAAAGGATCACATTATACTGCATTTGTGTTTATATTGCCATTGCACACTTCTATAGATATAGCTCTTTAATACTTAATTACATTTCTTTAATCACTTAATTACATTCCCTTTATTTATTTCTGTTTTCCATTTAAACACCTCATTTATACACCAATGCATTTACATCCATTCTGTAATATGGTGACCAGAACTGTGCAACATATCTTAAATGAGGCCTAACTAAAAATATATAGAGTTGAATAACCTGAGGACTCCTATTATTATGCTCCTTGATATGAAGCCAAGGATTCTGTTCACTTTATTGGGAACTTATGCACTGTTGTCTTGGTTCTAGATTACTACTAACCAGAACTCCCAAATCCTTTTCGCAATCCGTAATATTAAGATCTACATCATTAAGTTTATATGTGACATGGGTATTTTCTATATTACACTGCATCTGCCACTTTTCCAACCACTGCATCAGTCTATTGAAATCTTCCTGGAGTGCTCTAATGTCCTTATTAGAATGAATTAGGCGATCTCTCATGGTGTCATAAGCAAACTTGCTTATGTCACTATTTTTTTCCTCATCTTTGTCGTTTAAATAAATTGTGAACAACCAAGGCCCCAACACTGACTCCCGTGGAACACCACTAGTGACGAGCCCCCACTCCGATTTCTCCCCATTGATGCAAACTTTCTGCTGCCTATCTGTCAACCACGCCTCTACTAAGGAAAAAATTTCTGTTCCTGTTCCGTGTGCCTTAATTTTTCTCAGTAGCCTCTGATGTGGAACTTTATCAAAAGCCTTGCTGAATTCCATATACACAATATCATATTCATTACCATGATCTACTTCCTCAAATACCTTGGTGAAAAAAGAAAGTAAATTCGTAAGGCAGGAACGCCCCTTTGTAAAACCGTGCTGAGATTCATCAGTCAGTTGATACCCTTCAAGATGGCTACGAATTGCAGAGGCAATTATTGATTCCATAAAATTTCCCACCATGGAGGTAAGGCTTATTGGTCTATAGTTCGAAGCTAAGGACCTGTCCCCTGCTTTACCATTTTCTATTGTCTGGCACTATGCTAGTTTGTAGTGATAAATTGAAAAGATTAGCCAAAAGTTTGCTAAATTCCCTTTTACATTCTTTTAAAACCCTTGCAAACAGTTCATCAGGGCCTGGGGATTTGTTAGGTTTTAATTTCTCTATTTGTCTGAGGACCATGTCACTAGTTACTCTAATCGTGCATAGTTTATTATCGTCCTGTTCTATATAATTTATCATTTCTGGAATTTTGCTGAATCTTCCTGTGCAAAAACTGAGGGAAAATAAGAGTTAAAAGTTTCACACATTTCCTTATCACTGTCAGTGATCTGACCTGAGTTATTTTTGAGTGGGTCTATTTTGTCCCTAATCTCACTTCTATATACATGAAAGAAACCTTTTGGGTTAGTCTTCGAATCCCTTGCAACTTTAAGCTCATAATCACTTTTAGCTTTTCTTGTTCCTTTTTTTTTTGTCCCTTTAATCGAATATATAGTTTTTTGTCACTGCCCATCCCTTCTTTTGATACGCCTATATATGCCTCTCATTTGTCCAATGAGATATTTTAATCTATTGTTTATTCTTTTGGGATCATTTTTGGCTGCTCTAAATTCCCAACTAGGAACATAAGTTATCTGGGCAGCTAGAACTATGTTCTGAAAAACGTCATATTGGCAACCAACACCACCTACCTGACCCATAATCAGGTCGTTCCAATTTAGCCCATCCATGTAATTTCTCATGTTGAGAAATGGCATTACCAGTTAAGTTTAAAGAGTTTGTACTTAACTTAGAAAGACAACTCATCGCCTGCACAGCTGCCCCTGCAGACGAGGTCTTGAGAAGCTGTCGAAGTCATCTCTCAACGGGCTGTAAAGATTTATAATTTGTAAGATTATAAATTACCCCTAGGGGGTGTTATGTCAGCATATTTCATTCACTGATGGCTGACAAACTTACTTGTGTGGACTCAAAAGTCCTCACCTAACTGCCGACTATAGGTTGATTACAAACTCCTTGCGACCCAAGAACTGTGCAGTCCCCTGTACTACAAGAAATTCGTAACCTACCTTGCTCTTGTAGCGTGAGCTATGGTGTTCTTCACACCTTCGACAGGTATCGGTGACTTGATAGAAGCTGAAGTGTCCTTGGATGTCCACGTCTTCCATAGTCTAGGAATACGCACACTGGTACACTATGTTCCACAAGATTTGTCTTTATTATTCACAATCTTATCACTGAAGAAGCTGATCATACTTCTCTTAAGTGTTTTTGTGTTTATGAGATACTTTGTTCACACTAACGCAAAGATCGTTCTTTGTTGGTTATCCTGGCGTCAGTGTCACTCTCAATAGAGTCAAAAGTAATCTGAAGACGCCACAGCGCCCCATGCCGTCACTCCCCTAGCACAAAGAAAAAGCTGACCTAGTACTTTTGCTTCCTTGCCACTTCCTCGATGAAGTAAAACAATGTTTGATTCTTGCTGTCTTAAGCACAGACAACAATATCCACTATCTTTACTATGGTAATAAAGTGGGAGCAGGATTTACCTTAATTGTCCTGCTAAAGTAAGTGATGTACTGTCTCTTATTAAAATACACTCTGCAACACTGCACTGCAAGGAGCAGCGGTCAACTTGACCACGTCGCATACTCGTACGGCATCTGTGATCAATTACTCACTGTAGCAGTAAACAAGATGTTTGCCCCTTCTGAGAGGGCTGGGCCCCTCAGGGCTGAAAGGGCTGAAAGGGGCTGAAGGGGGCTGATAGCCCCCTCCTGGAGAAAATTTCTCGACACAGGTGAACTATTCATCACTTAACATTAACTTAATTTTCTCACTCGCCACCACTGCTGCTTGTCTTTTCTGAACAGCTTTAGTCTGTGTGGTTTCTGGAGAATCACTAATTTTGTTTTCAACACTGTGTAATTCTAACGGTACTAGTTTATTTATTGTCCGCTTATTCACTACACCTTTGCTCAAAACATCAACTGTCCTGATCATTCCATTTGCATCAGGATATATGGTCAAAATTTTTCCAAGTGGCCATTGGGACCTCGGACCATCATTGTCAATAATCACTATGTCACCAGGTCTTAAGGACTTATGATTTTCAGGAACACCAGCTCCATAGAAGTGTTCTCTCAATGAGGTGAGACAGTCTTCTCGCCAAATTTTCTCCCAACGTTCAATCACTTTATTAAGGTGTTTGAATTTACGTCTGAGTTGCTCAGGTTCGAAATAAGTAGGATCCTCTATGATTTCTTTATCATTCATGGGAGGAACAGGTTCGAGCCTTCTACCATGGAATAAATGAGATGGACTTAACACTTCTAAATTGTCTAGATCATCGGTAACATAAGTTAGAGGTCTGTTGTTGATTCTATTTTCTATTTCTGTCACAACTGTACGGAATTCTTCTAAGTCGATTCTCTGACGATGAAGAGTCTTCCTTAAACAACGTTTTACAATGCCGATCATTCTTTCATAAAATCCGCCGTGCCATGGAGATTTAGGAGGAATGTATCTCCAACGACAACTGCGTTGATTCAGCATCTGTTGTACTTCTGGTTGATCAAAGATCTTGCTTATATAAGCAGCACCAGCAACAAAGTTCGTTGCATTATCTGAAATCATCAGTCTGGGACATGCCCTTCTGGCTGCAAACCTTCTGAATAATTTGATAAAGGTTTCAGCAGACATGTCAGTGGCTACTTCTAGATGTACTGCTCTAGTTGTAGCACAAGTGAACAGATGTACACCTTGATGGGAACTTTGTCAACTGTTTTTGTTAAAATTATTGGTCCAGTGTAATCTACACCTGTCACCTCAAATGGAGTGACATGACAAACTCTTTCAGAGGGATATGGAGGTGGACCTGGATACTGACATACTCGCATATCGTAGTGACGACAAGTAATACAGTCCTTTATTTGTTTTTTCACACTTTGTCGACCTTGAGGTATCCAGTAGGATTGTCGTATATGACAAAGTGTGTCAGCTACCCCACCATGTAACACGTTACTGTGGGCGTTTTGCACAATCAGTTTTGTTAGCCAATGATTCTTGGAGATCAATGTTGGATGTATGGCTTCTTTAGGTAGTGAAGAATTATGAATTCTTCCTCGACATCTTATAATCTTTTCTGAGTCGAGATCAAGTCCTAAAGAATTAATCATAACAGGTTTCTTTGGGGATTTATCATGTGTTTCCAGAAATTTATATTCTGTAGAGAAAACATCTTTCTGTATTTTTACCCAAAGATGAGTATTTAGATCCATCAATGACTATTTCTGTTGTGTCTGCAGTATTTACACAACTTATTTCTGCTGTGTTCAAGCAGACTGTTTCTTCTGGCATAATGTGAGCTTTTTGCTGAGGCCAGTTATTTTCGTTAGAGAGCCAGTTCGGTCCGTGGAGCCATAATTTATTATCCACAAATTTCTTGAGTGGGACACCACGTGACAACATGTCAGCTGGATTCTCTTGGGTAGAGACGTGGAGAAAGAGATAATCTCTCTGCATCTCTTTTATTTCTGCTACTCTGTTCTGTACATAGACCAGCTTACTCTTATTATTTCTTAACCACTGGAGAACTGCTTCATTATCACTCCAGATCACGGTTTTTTCAACAGTGAGATGATCAAGTACTTTGTTGAGATAGACAGCTAATTTTGTACCTACATAGAGTGCTGTCAGTTCCAATTGTGATACTGTTCTGACCTTCAAGGGTGCTACCCTGGCCTTTGAAGTAATTAGTGTACTTCCTTCAGCATTACTCATGTAAGCTACAGCTCCATAACCTCTGGTTGACGCATCACAGAACACATGTAATGTGTAATTGTTTCCCTCTTGACCTATTTGTCTGGGAAATTTAATTTGATGAAGTTGCTTAAACTCCTTGGATATTTCATCCCATGCTTGACTCATTTCTAGAGGCAAGTTCTCATCCCATCCAATTTTGAGTTTCCATGCATCTTGCATAAGCATTTTACCCTTTATGGTAATTGGTGAGACGAGTCCTAGAGGATCAAAACATTGTGATACCTCTGACAGTAAACTACGTTTAGTGAGTGTACTGCATGATTTATTGTTTATCCTTTTGAGACTCAAAGTATCTTCCTGTGTGTTCCAATTAAGTCCCAACATATTGTTGCAATCAGGAATTTCAGCTTCAGGGAAATCTTCTTTGATAAGTTCCCTTAACTGCATTGAGTTTGTATTCCACATCCTTAGAGGCATATTTGCTTCTTTCATCTCCTTGTTAGCTTCTCTGTATAAGGATTTCAAATCCTCCTCTTTATTCACAGTACCTTGAAGATTGTCCACATAGAAACTTTTCTTTAAGATTTCTTTGAAGGGACTTTCAGATTTCTTCAAATGTGTATTTAGAGTAGCTTCTAGTAAGAATGGAGAGGATGTTGCACCAAATAATACTGATTTGAAAAGATAAGTTTTCACAGAACTTTGAGGATCATGTGGATTTTCAGGCCACAAGAATCGAGTATAATCTCTATCTATTTCTTGTAGTCCTACTCTTAAGAAAGCTTTGGAAATATCAGCCGTGTAGGCATATGGGTTTGTGCGAAATTTCATAAGCACGTCTCCAAGCTTCTCAGTTAGTGAGGGTCCGGTCATCAGACAGTCATTAAGACTTGCTACATCTTTATTTGCACGTGCGCTGCAATTATATACAACACGTAGTGGAGTGGTTTCAGAATCCTTTCTGACTCCATGGTGCGGGAGATAATGAGCGTCTGTCTTCAACTTATCTTCGACTATTTCCTCAATGAATTTATTGTCCAACTGTTCTTGTATGATATTATCATAGACAGTCAGTAGCTCTGGATTCTTCCTGAGCTCATGTGTTTGTGCTTTCATCTGTCCGAAAGCCATGCGATAATTGATAGGCAGATGTGGTGGATTTAATTTCCATGGTAATCTAACCCAATACTGTCCATATTTATATTTGACAGTGTCCAAATATTGGTTATAAGTCTGAGACTCTTGTGGGCTTGGTTTATTTACATCAATACCTATCGCATCTAAATCCCACAACTTATCAACTGGTTCATTCATTTCTTCCAGTAATGATAATTTTTGCTGTGGTACATGATCAGTGGTTATTCTCATAACTAGTACATTTTCCACTGAATCAATATCAGCTTCTTTCCCACTTTGAGAGGGAATGGGACCACATATCATGTGGCCTCCTGCTGTTTTCAGCAAGTGAACATCATGTTTACTTACTATATTTTGCACAAAACAGTGATAATAATCACTTACAATGATTAAATCAATTGGACTAATAGTGTCCGTCTGTATGTCAGGACAGGCTAACTTGACCTTAGCTGCTTTCAGTGCTGCAACTGTTTCTTTTAATCCCTGGATCTGCACAGATTTAGGCAAATCATCTACTACCACAGCTTCTACTGTCTTTTTCCTGTTTCCTAGACCAACAGTGATTCTGGCTAGGTCATATGTCTGTTTACCAGAATTGTGGAAAAAACCAGCTATATCTAACTGTATTTTGGCATAGGGTTGTTTATTTAGTTTCTGCAACACTGATCTTCTTATGAAGGACCTTTGTGAGCCTTGATCAAATAGTGTTAGCACATTGGTTTTGTGTAATTTATTAGACAACTCAACTCGAGCTATCGGGAGAGCAGTTGCTTTAAACTCATCTCTCACATTTAATGCTGTTGCTTGTTGACTTCCTGATTCTGTGGAAGTCTTCTGCTGTTCAGCAAAAGTATTTGGGCATAATGCTGTATGATGCATACCCTTGCATTTAAAACACTTCTTCAGTGAGCATTTTCCTCCCTTGTGTTCACCTAAACACTTGATGCACCTTTTCAGCTGATGAACACGTTGTTTACGTGCCTCCATTGATGTGTATTGACTACAATACTGTGCCCAATGTGTTCCATCACAAAGTACACATTTTGGAGTACGTTTATGTATGACAGTCTGTTTACTGTCTGTTGTATTCACAGCTTGATAAATGCCTATATGGGATTTCCCATTCAGTGGTTTAGTGGGAGTAGGTATACTCTTTTTATACTGAGTTGAAGGTTTATTATCCACTGGATTTGTGGATTTTTCATCTTGTCTCATTGCTTGCATGCATGAAACTATTGTTTATAAACCATTGCTAATTTCTTCACAAGTGAAATAGCGTTTATTGAACATAATATTTAATCGTTCAATAGTTTGTGGTGACAACTTATCTTGTACAATACCACTGATAAACCAATCACATTGCCTTAGGTCATATTTAGCACCTAGAGATCTGAGACTATTGTCTAATGTGATTCTAAATGCCTGTAAGTCTGAAAAACAATATTTGGGTGGCTTCAAACTTGATATTAAGACTGCATGTCTAACTCTAGCCTTGTCATCATCAAAGTAATTGTCTGCTAAGACACGTAAGGCTATTTGATAATTGCCTTTAACCACCGGAAATGACTTAATCAGTTCATAGGGTTCTCCCTTCACAAGACATTTAAGATAATTGAACTTAGCAATCTCATCTATGTCAGTTCGTGAATTTACTATGGATTGAAAACCACTAATGAATTCTTCATAATTATGACCTTGAAAAATAGGTAATGACAATGTAGGTAAGCTTGGTAATGGGACACTTGTTGTTGTTGCAGGTGTAACAGGTGTTTGACCACTAGTTACAGTAGGTCTCTGTGTCAGAGTTTTGCGGCAGATAGCCTGTACTCCTGTCCACCTTAATTGTTGATTACTAAATGTATCCAAAACATTTTTAATTTCATCCTCAGATTGGTCTGATTCAAGAAATTTATTTTCATAATGTGTATAGTCTGAATTAATTAATTCCAGACGTTGTGTAAATAATTCGAATTTGACCTCAAGATCATCAAAATCTATGTTTGTATCTTGAGTTAATTCTATACAGACTGAAATTAGATTTTCTAATTGTGTTATCTTAGTCTGTAAAGACTGAAACTGAGTTTTCAAACAAGCCATTTTAATGGTATACTGAAAATTCTAGCACCACACTTAGAGTGTTTAAAAAACACTGTACTGCTGTAAACAGCTGAGTTTTTGTTATGCTTAAGTCAACAATAATCAGTCAGACACTACTGACCTGCTAAGCTTAACCTCAGGGTCAATGACCATGAAGGGCACACAGTACATGTGGCTGGTGTTTATGGCTTGAGTTTGCTGTGTCAGCCTGACCACGATGATTAATCGTAAATAACGATGTTATACACTTCATTCACTATACACTATAAATGTCATTGTATAACTGCAAATCACACGTGAATATTACTTACACATATATAAATGTCACTTAATATATATTTGAAAGCTTACACTTTATATATAAGTTCCTTTAATATAACAGGTAGATCTATAAGAAACAAACTTTAACACAATTTTGTCTCTTAATTTCTGTCTATAAACATTATAAACACTATGTGTATATACACTCAGACAAACCGAAGATCAGTTGGGTTGTTGTTGTCTTTAGTCAGCGATTTTCGAGATTGGAGCAGTGGATGCCAGGTGCCATCCCCCGTTTTCTTGTTGGGTGAGTCACCCAGCTCCCGTTTTCTTTGGGTGAACGCTGGGTGAGCGCCCGTTTTCTTTTGGCTGCCCATTCTCTGTGATTGAGTCTGGAGGGACTCATTTATACTGATTTATATTGTAAAACACTAGTTTTACAGATTTTTTCGAAGGACCTTGGCTCGTAGGTTATTTGTACACTGTAGTACAACATATTTGGACCACAGTGTGGCCTTTATCCGGTTCGAGCACGACCAATATGTTGAGAAATGGCATTACCAGTTAAGTTTAAAGAGTTTGTACTTAACTTAGAAAGACAACTCATCGCCTGCACAGCTGCCCCTGCAGACGAGGTCTTGAGAAGCTGTCGAAGTCATCTCTCAACGGGCTGTAAAGATTTATAATTTGTAAGATTATAAATTACCCCTAGGGGGTGTTATGTCAGCATATTTCATTCACTGATGGCTGACAAACTTACTTGTGTGGACTCAAAAGTCCGCACCTAACTGCCGACTATAGGTTGATTACAAACTCCTTGTGACCCAAGAACTGCACAGTCCCCCGTACTACAAGAAATTCGTAACCTACCTTGCTCTTGTAGCGTGAGCTATGGTGTTCTTCACACCTTCGACAGGTATCGGTGACTTGATAGAAGCTGAAGTGTCCTTGGATGTCCACGTCTTCCATAGTCTAGGAATACGCACACTGGTACACTATGTTCCACAAGATTTGTCTTTATTATTCACAATCTTATCACTAAAGAAGCTGATCACACTTCTCTTAAGTGTTTATTGTGTTTATGAGATACTTTGTTCACACTAACGCACAGATTGTTCTTTGTTTGTTATCCTGGCGTCAGTGTCACTCTCAGTAGAGTCAAAAGTAGTCTGAAGACGCCACAGCGCCCCATGCCGTCACTCCCCTAGCACAAAGAAAAAGCTGACCTAGTACTTTTGCTTCCTTGCCACTTCCTCGATGAAGTAAAACAGAATGTTTGATTCTTGCTGTCTTAAGCATAGACAACAATGTCTACTATCTTTACTATGGTAATAAAGTGGGAGCAGGATTTACCTTAATTGTCCTGCTAAAGTAAGAGATGTACTGTCTCTTATTAAAATACACTCTGCAACACTGCACTGCAAGGAGCAGCGGTCAACTTGACCACGTCGCATACTCGTACGGCATCTGTGATCAATTACTCACTGTAGCAGTAGACAAGATGCTTGCCCCTTCTGAGAGGGCTGGGCCCCTCAGGGCTGAAAGGGCTGAAAGGGGCTGAAGGGGGCTGATAGCCCCCTCCTGGAGAAAATTTCTCGACACAGGTGAACTATTCATCACTTAACATTAACTTAATTTTCTCACTCGCCACCACTGCTGCTTGTCTTTTCTGAACAGCTTTAGTCTGTGTGGTTTCTGGAGAATCACTAATTTTGTTTTCAACACTGTGTAATTCTAACGGTACTAGTTTATTTATTGTCCGCTTATTCACTACACCTTTGCTCAAAACATCAACTGTCCTGATCATTCCATTTGCATCAGGATATATGGTCAAAATTTTTCCAAGTGGCCATTGGGACCTCGGACCATCATTGTCAATAATCACTATGTCACCAGGTCTTAAGGACTTATGATTTTCAGGAACACCAGCTCCATAGAAGTGTTCTCTCAATGAGGTGAGACAGTCTTCTCGCCAAATTTTCTCCCAACGTTCAATCACTTTATTAAGGTGTTTGAATTTACGTCTGAGTTGCTCAGGTTCGAAATAAGTAGGATCCTCTATGATTTCTTTATCATTCATGGGAGGAACAGGTTCGAGCCTTCTGCCATGGAATAAATGAGATGGACTTAACACTTCTAAATTGTCTAGATCATCGGTAACATAAGTTAGAGGTCTGTTGTTGATTCTATTTTCTATTTCTGTCACAACTGTACGGAATTCTTCTAAGTCGATTCTCTGACGATGAAGAGTCTTCCTTAAACAACGTTTTACAATGCCGATCATTCTTTCATAAAATCCGCCGTGCCATGGAGATTTAGGAGGAATGTATCTCCAACGACAACTGCGTTGATTCAGCATCTGTTGTACTTCTGGTTGATCAAAGATCTTGCTTATATAAGCAGCACCAGCAACAAAGTTCGTTGCATTATCTGAAATCATCAGTCTGGGACATGCCCTTCTGGCTGCAAACCTTCTGAATAATTTGATAAAGGTTTCAGCAGACATGTCAGTGGCTACTTCTAGATGTACTGCTCTAGTTGTAGCACAAGTGAACAGATGTACACCTTGATGGGAACTTTGTCAACTGTTTTTGTTAAAATTATTGGTCCAGTGTAATCTACACCTGTCACCTCAAATGGAGTGACATGACAAACTCTTTCAGAGGGATATGGAGGTGGACCTGGATACTGACATACTCGCATATCGTAGTGACGACAAGTAATACAGTCCTTTATTTGTTTTTTCACACTTTGTCGACCTTGAGGTATCCAGTAGGATTGTCGTATATGACAAAGTGTGTCAGCTACCCCACCATGTAACACGTTACTGTGGGCGTTTTGCACAATCAGTTTTGTTAGCCAATGATTCTTGGGGATCAATATTGGATGTATGGCTTCTTTAGATAGTGAAGAATTATGAATTCTTCCTCGACATCTTATAATCTTTTCTGAGTCGAGATCAAGTCCTAAAGAATTAATCATAACAGGTTTCTTTGGGGATTTATCTTGTGTTTCTAGAAATTTATATTCTGTAGAAAAAACATCTTTGTGTATTTTTATTCCTTTAGTGAATTTATGGACAAGAGCTGTAACTCTTAAGAGTTTACCCAAAGATGAGTATTTAGATCCATCAATGACTATTTCTGTTGTGTCTGCAGTATTTACACAACTTATTTCTGCTGTGTTCAAGCAGACTGTTTCTTCTGGCATAATGTGAGCTTTTTGCTGAGGCCAGTTATTTTCGTTAGAGAGCCAGTTCGGTCCGTGGAGCCATAATTTATTATCCACAAATTTCTTGAGTGGGACACCACGTGACAACATGTCAGCTGGATTCTCTTGGGTAGAGACGTGGAGAAAGAGATAATCTCTCTGCATCTCTTTTATTTCTGCTACTCTGTTCTGTACATAGACCAGCTTACTCTTATTATTTCTTAACCACTGGAGAACTGCTTCATTATCACTCCAGATCACGGTTTTTTCAACAGTGAGATGATCAAGTACTTTGTTGAGATAGACAGCTAATTTTGTACCTACATAGAGTGCTGTCAGTTCCAATTGTGGTACTGTTCTGACCTTCAAGGGTGCTACCCTGGCCTTTGAAGTAATTAGTGTACTTCCTTCAGCATTACTCATGTAAGCTACAGCGCCATAACCTCTGGTTGACGCATCACAGAACACATGTAATGTGTAATTGTTTCCCTCTTGACCTATTTGTCTGGGAAATTTAATTTGATGAAGTTGCTTAAACTCCTTGGATATTTCATCCCATGCTTGACTCATTTCTAGAGGCAAGTTCTCATCCCATCCAATTTTGAGCTTCCATGCATCTTGCATAAGCATTTTACCCTTTATGGTAATTGGTGAGACGAGTCCTAGAGGATCAAAACATTGTGATACCTCTGACAGTAAACTACGTTTAGTGAGTGTACTGCATGATTTATTGTTTATCCTTTTGAGACTCAAAGTATCTTCCTGTGTGTTCCAATTAAGTCCCAGCATATTGTTGCAATCAGGAATTTCAGTTTCAGGGAAATCTTCTTTGATAAGTTCCCTTAATTGCTTTGAATTTGTATTCCACATCCTTAGAGGCATATTTGCTTCTTTCATCTCCTTGTTAGCTTCTCTGTATAAGGATTTCAAATCCTCCCCTTTATTCACACTACCTTGAAGATTGTCCACATAGAAACTTTTCTTTAAGATTTCTTTGAAGGGACTTTCAGATTTCTTCAAATGTGTATTCAGAGTAGCTTCTAGTAAGAATGGAGAGGATGTTGCACCAAATAATACTGATTTGAAAAGATAAGTTTTCACAGGACTTTGAGGATCATGTGGATTTTCAGGCCACAAGAATCGAGTATAATCTCTATCTATTTCTTGTAGTCCTACTCTTAAGAAAGCTTTGGAAATATCAGCCGTGTAGGCATATGGGTTTGTGCGAAATTTCATAAGCACGTCTCCAAGCTTCTCAGTTAGTGAGGGTCCGGTCATCAGACAGTCATTAAGACTTGCTACATCTTTATTTGCACGTGCGCTGCAATTATATACAACACGTAGTGGAGTGGTTTCAGAATCCTTTCTGACTCCATGGTGCGGGAGATAATGAGCGTCTGTCTTCAACTTATCTTCGACTATTTCCTCAATAAATTTATTGTCCAACTGTTCTTGTATGATATTATCATAAACAGTCAGTAGCTCTGGATTCTTCCTGAGCTCATGTGTTTGTGCTTTCATCTGTCCGAAAGCCATGCGATAATTGCTAGGCAGATGTGGTGGATTTAATTTCCATGGTAATCTAACCCAATACTGTGCATATTTATATTTGACAGTGTCCAAATATTGGTTATAAGTCTGAGACTCTTGTGGGCTTGGTTTATTTACATCAATACCTATCGCATCTAAATCCCACAACTTATCAACTGGTTCATTCATTTCTTCCAGTAATGATAATTTTTGCTGTGGTACATGATCAGTGGTTATTCTCATAACTAGTACATTTTCCACTGAATCAATATCAGCTTCTTTCCCACTTTGAGAGGGAATGGGACCACATATCATGTGGCCTCCTGCTGTTTTCAGCAAGTGAACATCATGTTTACTTACTATATTTTGCACAAAACAGTGGTAATAATCACTTCCAATGATTAAATCAATTTGACTAATAGTGTCCGTCTGTATGTCAGGACAGGCTAACTTGACCTTAGCTGCTTTCAGTGCTGCAACTGTTTCTTTTAATCCCTGGATCTGCACAGACTTAGGCAAATCATCTACTACCACAGCTTCTACTGTCTTTTTCCTGTTTCCTAGACCAACAGTGATTCTGGCTAGGTCATATGTCTGTTTACCAGAATTGTGGAAAAAACCAGCTATATCTAACTGTATTTTGGCATAGGGTTGTTTATTCAGTTTCTGCAACACTGTTCTTCTTATGAAGGACCTTTGTGAGCCTTGATCAAATAGTGTTAGCACATTGGTTTTGTGTAATTTATTAGACAACTCAACTCGAGCTATCGGGAGAGCAGTTGCTTTAAACTTATCTCTCACATTTAATGCTGTTGCTTGTTGACTTCCTGATTCTGTGGAAGTCTTCTGCTGTTCAGCAAAAGTATTTGGGCATAATGCTGTATGATGCATACCCTTGCATTTAAAACACTTCTTCAGTGAGCATTTTCCTCCCTTGTGTTCACCTGAACACTTGATGCACCTTTTCAGCCGATGAACACGTTGTTTACGTGCCTCCATTGATGTGTATTGACTACAATACTGTGCCCAATGTGTTCCATCACAAAGTACACATTTTGGAGTACGTTTATGTGTGACAGTCTGTATACTGTCTGTTGTATTCACAGCTTGATAAATGCCTATATGGGATTTCCCATTCAGTGGTTTAGTGGGAGTAGGTATACTCTTTTTATACTGAGTTGAAGGTTTGTTATCCACTGGATTTGTGGATTTTTCATCTTGTCTCGTTGCTTGCATGCATGAAACTATTGTTTGTAAACCATTGCTAATTTCTTCACAAGTGAAATAGCGTTTATTGAACATAATATTTAATCGTTCAATAGTTTGTGGTGACAACTTATCTTGTACAATACCACTGATAAACCAATCACATTGCCTTAGGTCATATTTAGCACCTAGAGATCTGAGACTATTGTCTAATGTGATTCTAAATGCCTGTAAGTCTGAAAAACAATGTTTGGGTGGCTTCAAACTTGATATTAAGACTGCATGTCTAACTCTAGCCTTGTCATCATCAAAGTAATTGTCTGCTAAGACACGTAAGGCTATTTGATAATTGCCTTTAACCACCGGAAATGACTTAATCAGTTCATAGGGTTCTCCCTTCACAAGACATTTAAGATAATTGAACTTAGCAATCTCATCTATGTCAGTTCGTGAATTTACTATGGATTGAAAACCACTAATGAATTCTTCATAATTATGACATTGAAAAATAGGTAATGACAATGTAGGTAAGCTTGGTAATGGGACACTTGTTGTTGTTACAGGTGTAACAGGTGTTTGACCACTAGTTACAGTAGGTCTCTGTGTCAGAGTTTTGCGGCAGATAGCCTGTACTCCTGTCCACCTTAATTGTTGATTACTAAATGTATCCAAAACATTTTTAATTTCATCCTCAGATGGGTCTGATTCAAGAAATTTATTTTCATAATGTGTATAGTCTGAATTAATTATTTCCAGACGTTGTGTAAATAATTCGAATTTGACCTCAAGATCATCAAAATCTATGTTTGTATCTTGAGTTAATCCTATACAGACTGAAATTAGATTTTCTAATTGTGTAATCTTAGTCTGTAAAGACTGAAACTGAGTTTTCAAACAAGCCATTTTAATGGTATACTGAAAATTCTAGCACCACACTTAGAGTGTTTAAAAAACATTGTACTGCTATAAACAGCTGAATTTTTGTTATGCTTAAGTCAACAATAATCAGTCAGACACTACTGACCTGCTAAGCTTAACCTCATGGTCAATGACCATGAAGGGTACACAGTACATATGGCTGGTGTTTATGGCTTGAGTTTGCAGTGTCAGCCTGACAACGATGATTAATCGTAAATAACGATGTTATACACTTCATTCACTATACACTATAAATGTCATTGTATAACTGCAAATCACACGTGAATATTACTTACACATATATAAATGTCACTTAATATATATTTGAAAGCTTACACTTTATATATAAGTTCCTTTAATATAACAGGTAGATCTATAAGAAACAAACTTTAACACAATTTTGTCTCTTAATTTCTGTCTATAAACATTATAAACACTATGTGTATATACACTCAGACAAACCGAACATCAGTTGGGTTGTTGTTGTCTTTAGTCAGCGATTTTCGAGATTGGAGCAGTGGATGCCGGGTGCCATCCCCCGTTTTCTTGTTGGGTGAGTCACCCAGCTCCCGTTTTCTTTGGGTGAACGCTGGGTGAGCGCCCGTTTTCTTTTGGCTGCCCATTCTCTGTGATTGAGTCTGGAGGGACTCATTTATACTGATTTAAATTGTAAAACACTAGTTTTACAGATTTTTTCGAAGGACCTTGGCTCGTAGGTTATTTGTACACTGTAGTACAACATATTTGGACCACAGTGTGGCCTTTATCCGGTTCGAGCACGACCAATATGTTGAGAAATGGCATTACCAGTTAAGTTTAAAGAGTTTGTACTTAACTTAGAAAGACAACTCATCGCCTGCACAGCTGCCCCTGCAGACGAGGTCTTGAGAAGCTGTCGAAGTCATCTCTCAACGGGCTGTAAAGATTTATAATTTGTAAGATTATAAATTACCCCTAGGGGGTGTTATGTCAGCATATTTCATTCACTGATGGCTGACAAACTTACTTGTGTGGACTCAAAAGTCCGCACCTAACTACCGACTATAGGTTGATTACAAACTCCTTGCAACTCAAGAACTGCACAGTCCCCCGTACTACAAGAAATTCGTAACCTACCTTGCTCTTGTAGCGTGAACTATGGTGTTCTTCACACCTTCGACAGGTATCGGTGACTTGATAGAAGCTGAAGTGTCCTTGGATGTCCACGTCTTCCATAGTCTAGGAATGCGCACACTGGTGCACTATGTTCCATAAGATTTGTCTTTATTATTCACAATCTTATCCCTAAAGAAGCTGATCACACCTCTCTTAAGTGTTTGTTGTGTTTATGAGATACTTTGTTCACACTAACGCACAGATTGTTCTTTGTTGGTTATCTTGGCGTCAGTGTCACTCTCAGTAGAGTCAAAAGTAATCTGAAGACGCCACAGCGCCCCATGCCGTCACTCCCCTAGCACAAAGAAAAGGCTGACCTAGTACTTTTGCTTCCTTGCCACTTCCTCGATGAATTAAAGCAGAATGTTTGATTCTTGCTGTCTTAAGCATAGACAACAATGTCCAATATCTTTACTATGGTAATAAAGTGGGAGCAGGATTTACCTTAATTGTCCTGCTAAAGTAAGAGATGTACTGTCTCTTATTAAAATACACTCTGCAACACTGCACTGCAAGGAGCAGCGGTCAACTTGACCACGTCGCATACTCGTACGGCATCTGTGATCAATTACTCACTGTAGCAGTAAACAAGATGCTTGCCCCTTCTGAGAGGGCTGGGCCCCTCAGGGCTGAAAGGGCTGAAAGGGGCTGAAGGGGGCTGATAGCCCCCTCCTGGAGAAAATTTCTCCACATCTCAGCCCCCTGAAATTGGCCCAGCGGAAGTCTGGCACAGAGACTTGAGTTTAGTTATTTGGGTAATTTAATGATATATTGAAACTAAGTGATTTGTAATCTCTTACCCCAAGCTCATTATTAACCTCATGATTATTAATTAGTGGTTCCTTGTTGCAGATTATTTCCTCTAGTTGGTTCTATCACAAACTGTTTAAAAAGCAATGCTGAATCGTATCAAGAAAGTCACTAGATTCAAGATTTCCTGTCATATCATTCCAGTCAATTTGTCTAAAGTTAAAAATCTCCCAGTAACACGACATTTTCATATCTAAAAGCCTTATGAATTTCGTCCCATAACAGCTTACTGCACTCCCTATGAAGATTTGAGAGCCTATAAATCACACCCAAAATTAATTTGTCACGACCCTCGAGAAACTGTACCCAAACAGATTCTATGTCCGATGCTTCTAATCTTACATGTTGTCTAACAAAATTTAAATTTTCTCTGACATACATCGCCAATCCACCACCCTTCCTGTTGACCCTATCAGTGTAGAATAGTTTATAGCCTTATATGTGGCATTCAGAAAGCATTTCTCTATATTTCAGTTTGAACTAGGTCTTCGTTATAGCAATAATATTTATATTACCTGAACATGCAAGTAATCTTAACTCATCTATCTTATTTCTTAGACTCCTACTATTATTATAGTAAATCTTAAGGGAGTTAGTCACTCTCTGCCCTCTACTGTCTCTCTTCGATCAAATGTTTTGCCTGTACTAGCAACTTTATTTTGAATATTGTCTATTAAACATGGCCCTGAGGTATCCTGGTATTATCTGCTGTTTTCAACCCATTGTACTACAGCTTGTTTCCCACACACCTCCATATCTCTAAAAAACTTTCAGTTTAAAGTCCTAGACAAGTCAGCAATGCCCCCTCAGTCGAGTTGGCTAACGCAACCACTCCAGCCCCTGAGAGATGTACCCCATCACGTACATACATATCACATTTGCTATAAAATTTGTCCCAGTTATCAGTGAATGGGATTGCAAATTCCTTGCAATACCTGTCTAGCCAGCAGTTTACATCAATTGCCCTAGACATCTATTCATTGAACACTTCCCTTCTAGGCAAGATACTACACATGATTGGGACCCTCCCTTAGACCTAACTACGTCTTTGGCTGACTTGTGCTAATCCAGCAGCTCTTGTCTCCTGCCCTTCCCGATATCGTTTTCACCAGCATTAAGACATGATGGGCTTGTTCCCATTACCTTACACAGTATTATCCAACCTGTTGACTATGTCATCAACACCAGCTCCTGGAAAGCTCACACTGTCTAATGTTCCTATCTCTGTTACAGAAAGCATGATTCATATATCTTACCTGAGTCACAACCAGAATGTTCTCACCTCGCTAACCACTGAAGTGCACTAATCTTGGAGAACAGAGAATCGATTTCCTACCTTCAGTTCTTCTCTATTAAGCTTCCTTATCTTGATACTTCTACCTATAGTAGAGGCCACATTCTACCTGAAGTGGTTGTCACTCTGAAACTCACTGCTGGTAACCTTTTCCTTCACACAGACTCCACCCTTCTCACACTCACTTCCAAATCCATCCAGGCGAATTTTCAGCCTCCTATTTTCCTCTTGGAGAAGCAGAACCTCTTCCTTGAACACTTTAACCTGAGATTCCAAAACACTACAGCAAGAAATGGTGTATTATAATATTCCACATTAATCCCCCAGACGGCTAGAACAGGATGACTTTTCGTGACCAATGACATCAGCGAACACACCTTGCAGCTGCCTCCATCCAGGTTCAACATGCCAGTCCTGGGAAAAGGTCCCTCACATTGTAACACGGTGTGTGAATTTGCTGTAGTCGAGGACGTGTTGGAGTACCAGCTGGGAAAGGTGGGTGAGGTGGAGCATTGGTGTATTGGATTGGTGGTAAGACGGAGAGGAAAATGAAAGAAGTTTCTCCCACATGGGAGAAAGGCGTCTTCACTCTCGCCAACCATCTCACAAAGGAAACTTCTATTGCAAGAGTGGTAAGAAAGGATCTTGGTATCTTGAACTGACTCTGAGAACTCAGTTGCATTTAATTCTCCTGGCGATGTAATTAGTAGACAGGTGAGCGCACGGCTTTGAAGGACGGGAAGTACAGGGGATGGGAGGCATTGAGACCAGTCTTATATGTACTCACAAGCACTGGGTATCACCTGCTTTAATCAGAATTCCAAATTATTTTAATTTTTAAAGGTGTGGACAGGTAAAATAGCGGAAGCTCTCGGTCAGATGACCAAAAGCTCCAGCTACGGGTCATCATATAAATAAGACCCGCTTCAGGATACACTTTTCCTTATCCAGACAAACCTTACCTAACCTAACTGGGTGTCATTAACTGTAGTTTAGTTTACACACATTGTACCACTTAGCTTGGCCCTCGCTAATGAATGGTTGAAATTTCACTATTTTCAATGCGATTATATATCGTGCCGAATTGTGCTTAAATAGCAACGCTCTTCTTGCCAAATAAGGCAAGCGAAAATTTGTGTATGCAGTAACTTCACAAAAATTGTTCTGACATCGACACCATGCCTAACCCTTCTAGGGTAGGGTAGGTGCCTGAGCCCGAGCCTTTAGCTCATAAGACTGTCATTCCCATTTGCTCCCTTGGGGCGGGGATGGCAGACCAGAGAGGCCTAGCTTGTGGCTAGGCCTGGGGACAGTTGGTCCCAAAGATGAGGAGGTACTTGTGCCTCCTCCCATGGGAGACTTAGGTCTCAGACACTCCCTAAAGAGGGAGCCAAGGCCGGGCCACCACTTGGAAAAGGCCCGGGCCGGGAGAATACCGGCGAATATTTAATAATAATACTAATAATTATTCTGAACCTAATGAAAAAATATATATTTCATTGTGTTGTTTATTATAAAATTATTGTAAACTTATCTAAATTTATTTACTTGAATTAGATTAAATTAAATTGTATTTGTTATAATAAGGTTAGGAAAGTTTTCTAAGGTACTTTTGATACAAAATTATTAATTTTTACTTTAACATAAATAAAAAAATATACATCTTTAAATGTATAAGAGAAAATATTAGTAAGGCCTTAATTTTAAACGAGTTCTTGCTAATTGACAGATTATACTTATCTGCTATCCTAATTGTACGCTTCTATAGATATAGCTCTTTACTATATATTCCTGTCAGTCTCTTTTTCTGGCTGTGTTCAGCTGCTTATCGTTAAAATCGGCTTCATATGTAAATGTTTTGAGAGAACTGCCATTATCATAGTGAAAGGTTTTGATGCTATCAGAGAGCAGGATTAGCCCAGAGATTTCACATGGGCATTGGTTAATTTTGTGAAGTTTTTGATGGTCATGTGGAATAATTTTCCTGTTCTGAATAATGATGCACTCATTTCCCACGCAAACACACACACACACACACACACACACACACAAATGCAGAGAGAGAGAGAGAGAGAGAGAGAGAGAGAGAGAGAGATCCTACTGGATTATGGACCAAATGAGCCAAGGAGAGAAAAGCAGAAGGCTCTCTTCCATTAATGATTTCATTATTATATGGATCTTATTGCGATGAGGCTTATCGATGACAACATTATTAATGATTGTTAATGATTTTATCATTATTCTGATAAATAATCATCATGATATCAGCCAACATTTGCTACACACCATTTAGCTGATATGTAATTTAATGACAAACAGGGTAATAGCTCATTACTTTCTCATTCCCTATTTCATTCCACTCATTTCTGGCAATCTTTCCGGTCAGCAAAAGTTATCATTATTTCTGTCATAAAACAATTTCGGATATCCCAGCATTCTTGATTGCAAGATTTTTACTGTTCATGTTGGTCCTGAAGGTTCAAGCAAAAAAATAAAATGGTTCTAACTACGACCATAATTTTTAAAGGGGTGGACCAGTAAGCCAGTGGAAGGCCTCTGTCACATGACCAAAACCTCCAAAAGAGGGTCCTCATTTGATTAAGACCCGCATCAGGAAACACTTGTCCTGTTTCCTGACAAATCTTACCTAATTTAACCTCTCACTAGGGCACAACGTATCTAGTTGATTCCTTTACCTTCAAAAATGCTTGTCCAGCTGATTCTTGAGTGACTCTTTTGTCTGCACGTTTACAGAGTTAGTGGCAACTTTATTGCATTCTCCGACAATTCGGTTTACTGGAAACCCCTGCAGACGTTCATGTTTCATGTCGCATCTTCTTCCATACAGTGAGAGAGAGTGAGAGAGAGAGAGAGAGAGAGAGAGAGAGAGAGAGAGAGAGAGAGAGAGAGAGAGACGGACAGACAGAGAGAGAGACGGACGGACAGACAGAGAGAGTCAGAGATAGAGAGAGACAGAAGAGAAAGGGAGGGGGCCCGGGGAATAGTGCTGGTAATGAATGCACTCGTATCCACGACACTGACTGCAGGAACATTTCAAAGGGAAGGAGGCAGGCGGCTTGCTGCGGCAGTGTGCTCCTCCACTGGAGACTAAACATCAAGCACGAGGAGGAGGAGTCATGTCCTCAAAGGTAGTGGGGGTGGTAACATTCACACAGGTAGTGGGGAATTACAGCGGTAACCCTGACACAGGTAGTGGGACGACATAATGGACTTCAAGCTATTTACCTTATTACTTGTGCGCGTTACGGTTCAGTCTCACTGCAATATTATAATATCCCGAGCTGCTGTCCTCTCGGATCAAACTTGAGTACCTTTCATTTCCTTGGCTCCGTGTGACCCTACGAGTTTAGCGCTTCCCTATTAATATAAAAATAATTCCTTCATTTCTTCTACAATGAAAAGCAGGGTTGTCACTAGCACGTTAAGAGACCATACAATAAGTGTCAGGGGCCCGAGACTGTTCAACTGCCTCCCAGCATACATAAGGGGGATTACCAACAGACCCCTGGACAAGCACCTAAAGTCGGTTCCTGACCAGCCGGGCTGTGGCTCGTACGTTGGTTTGCGTGCAGCCAGCAGCAACAGCCTGGTTGATCAGGCTCTGATCCACCAGGAGGCCTGGTCACAGACCGGGCCGCGGGGGCGTTGACCCCCGGAACTCTCTCCAGGTAAACTCCAGGTAAACACTGTGAAACTCTCGCTGTCAGTCATATCAATTGACTTATGGCTCTAAGTACACGCCGGTATCTTACTGTGACTCAGTACTGTTAATGTAGTGACTGACATCGAAAATGATCGCCGGGGTTTTACTGTTATGGTAACTTTGTTATCGGTGGTTCTCTGTTTCTCTCAGCAGAATGTTGTCTCGCTATTATGTATCATTTTCTTGTGTTAATATATGATTTTCTCGTTTAAATTTGAAATGACATTAAACTAACCTGATTTTAAATAGTGTATATATAGGGACCTAGCATAAAATCAGAGTTTTCCCGACAATAAGATGTGCATCATCCCATGTGCTTTTTTGGACGGTATTGTACACTGATCCTAAGTTCACAAACCCTTGGAGAATAAGACATTTCTACAACATTTAGGAATCGTTATTCAGGAAAAATTTCGACAGCCAGTGGCTTCTTCAGTCCAGTACAGAGAATAATGGTTTAGAAAGACACGTAAGCAAACACTATAACATATTTATTAGAAAACGTTTCGGTCCTGGGACCTTGATCACTTCTAACACATGTTAGAAGTGATCAAGGTCCCAGGACCGAAACGTTTTCTAATAAATATGTTATAGTGTTTGCTTACGTGTCTTTCTAAACCAACTTGTCGGTATTTATTACCAAGGTTTATACCACAGAGAATAATACAAGAAGATGAGGAGGAGTGTGAGGTAATCAGTCCCTCATCCTGGACAGGTACGGGTAACTTGACATTGCATGTGACAGAAGTTAGGTCAGGTCGTGGAGTTTGCCAAGCAAAATGTAAGCCAGCAGACCGACCATGTGTAAACTACCCTGATTCTGTTTGACTATCTGTGGTGTTCATTGGTGTTATTATATCTCTGTTATGTCTTTATTAACCACCATACATGGTATTAACGTGCTGGTAATAATGATCGAGTTACCGATATCTGGTAAATGGGCGCAATCGTAATTAATGTGACATTTTATTATGCCAACGTTTCGCTCTCCAGGAGCTATGTCAAGCCGTTACTTAGCGGCTTGACAAAGCTCCTGGAGAGCGAAACGTTACCACAATTAAATGTCATATTAGTTGCATCTTTGTAAATTTACCAAACGTCTTTGGCAGAAAATTCCTTACGATATTAATTGGTCATTACCTGACTCTGATTTCACGAATTATCTGAAGTTTAGTTTGAATATTAAACGTTTCTTATACGAAGATAAGCGCTGGAGTGATTTGTCATGGTCATGAGTTCAAGCACCAGCACAATCCTTACCAATCTCTACACGGAGCGCTTAAGAGGCTACAAAACTCAACATCATCCCTGCTGGTGTCTGTTCAGTGAAATATGTTGACATAATACCAATCATTGCTCCTAGAGAACGGGATTTCATCAGTCTTATAGATGGCTTCATTACTATTGAGCCAACCAATTTAGTGAGAAGAAAATATCAACACCCTTATCTTTTCTTGATTTCTTAATTCACAATACGTCCAACAAAATTCATTCCAGAGTTTATAGGATATTTAGTAAATGGAACGAACCGAGCCACTTCCTGTCTTACCACAGCACGAAGACAATTTTCTTAGAACCTTGCGGAATTTGTAGCCATGATGTTCTGGAGAGACAATGCCGGTACATCACAGATATCTTCTCTCAAATCTGCACTGCAAAGCTCTCAGTTAGTCCAAAATAAAATGAGACAGAATAAGAGAGAGTGAGAGAGATAATTTTTTTTATATAATTTTTCGGAAATCTGTTAGTCTTGGCATAAATTTTACTATACGACATATCAATGGACGCCAATGTTTCGGTCACTAAGAGCTCTGTCAAGCTGATGAAAACAATACAGTGACACAGAGGTGTGGAAGGTGAGGTGTGGAAGGTGAGGTGTGGAAGGTGAGGGACTGACAACCTCAAATTCTACGACTTCAAGGGTGATGGACTGAATACATCGTCTTCACTTTCTGTATTCACTTTCTGTATTCGACTGAAGAAGCCTACTGTGTAGGCGAAACGTTTCGGAATAAAGTTGCCTAACTGTTGCCTATGTGTCTTACCTGCCAACCGTGAGGTGCGGAAGGTGAGGTGTGGAAGGTGAGGTGTGGAAGGTGAGGTGTGGAAGGTGAGGTGTGGAAGGTGAGGTGCGGAAGGTGAGGTGCGGAAGGTGAGGTGAGGAAGGTGAGGTGTGGAAGGTGAGGTGTGGAAGGTGAGGTGTGGAAGGTGAGGTGTGGAAGGTGAGGTGCGGAAGGTGAGGTGCGGAAGGTGAGGTGCGGAAGGTGAGGTGTGGAAGGTGAGGTGCGGAAGGTGAGGTGCGGAAGGTGAGGTGCGGAAGGTGAGGTGTGGAAGGTGAGGTGTGTAAGGTGAGGCATAACCAAGAAGTCTCATTAACAATAGTAGATGTAGTAATAGTAACAGTAATAGTAAGAGTAGAAGTGGTGGAAATTATATATTACTATCTTGTGATAGTTTGGTCTTGCATTCTTAAAAGTATTTGTGCTATTATGATAAAGGTACTTTTGTTTTTCTGGGCATTTCGTTCGCGGGATGCTGAATCACCCTAGAAAGTGTCGCTCCACTCCAATCAAAATACTAAGATTCAACGAGGCATCACCAATGGCTTTCTCTTGAGAGGACGGCACTAAATTTTCCTTCCTTCGAAGACTGCATGAAATGAATTCTTCACTTCATCAACTCTCCACACACTGACACTACTTTGAGCAACATTATCATCCTTTCCAAAATCCAGATTGCCTAAAATGTCTCTCAGCTATACACTCAAGGCAACACCAGAGTCGCTGCAATCAGAAATATCTCGGAAGGACCTAAGCAAAGAGCGCTGCATCAGTCAGTGTTGGGATTTATTTTACCCACTGCAGAGATAAGTTAAATATGGAGAAAAAAGTTTCAAACACGGGACAAGACTAAAGGAACACATCTACATAGGGACATAATACAACCTTTACAACACATGAGCACAGTGCTGGAACTCCACCAATCAGCCAGCAGTCAGCTGATTTTACTGAATGCTCCATAGACATGTGGCTACTGTTGCATGATAGAATTATGATAGATGGACTGCTGGCGTCAACGCCCCTTGGTCTCAAGTCAGAGTTTTTTGCCGAGTGATTAATCTCAAACTACTCTTTGACTGGCAATTGCTGCAATTTACTTCCTCCGTGAAGCCATTTTTTTTACACATAAGTTTTACAAGCAGTTATCGTTCCTAAGCTCATTTCAAAGCCGAGCCCTGAGGTGTGCTACCACCCCCCAGGATGCGACCCACAACAGTCGTCTAAAACCCAGGTAGCTACTTACTGTTAGGCAAACAGAGGTGTAAGGAAACATGCCCAACGTTTCCACCCGGCTGGGAATCGAATCACGGATACTCGGTATGTGAGTCCCTTCAGGACATGGGACGCTGAACCCACAGAAAGGACATTACACTTCTGAAAGGTTCAGACAGAGGTCCTCCTGGATCCCAGAGACTGATTCCACAGTCTGCTTGTCATTCTTCATTTGAAAGCCAATGAGAAAGGGAATCTACAAAAGGTATACTCTAACTTCACTGTTTACAACTCTTCCATACATGTGTATTGCCTCCGATACGAGCGTCTTGCAATTTAAACTCATGGTTGAATAAAGACACAGATGTGGTATAGTGCGATCCTCCAATATCATCGTTGTCAATAAAGAATATCATTGTACCGCATTTGTGCCTACATACATCCTATAGATATTTTATATCATTTGTTATACTCGTGGAGTTAAGAACATTTACCCAGGATACTGAATCATTTAAAATTAGGTTGTTACTGTTAAATATATGGACTTATATGAATGATAAATTAGACACATGTGCAAGAGTTGCACATGTGTCTAATTTATCAACATGTCGGTTCTCTGAACCATTCATCTACAAAACTTATATGAATACATAGAATACAGCAAATTGTTAAATTTAAAGGTGGATGCCCAGTTGGTGATGCGTATTCCAGTTTCTACGTAGTAGCTCTGTATGACAACGACACCGCCGTTATCTTCTAATGAGGTTATTTGGAGGAAATTTGGCTTTGTTTGACATAAATCGTGTATCTGATGCATTTGGAGATAAGTTCCTTTTGTTGGAACCCACCTGTCGCGAAGAAGGTTCGGAAGAGTTTGCAAGAATTTGTTTGGGTTCGCCTGAGTATATTAACTCTAATGAGGGCGCTTCTTCCAGAGACTCGATCAGTGATGCATGGGATATGAAGTTCTTTACTATTATGTATTATTGGTGGTGTATATGGACATTTAAGGATGATGTTAATCGATTTTGCATTGTTTCAAATTCTTTAATTTTTTTCTAAGACAAAAGGAGATAGGGGTGCGGCAAATTCACCTACCTGGAGTTTACCTGGAGAGGATTTCGGGGGTCAACGCCCTCGCGGCCCGGTCTGAGACCAGGCCTCATGGTGGATCAAGGTCTGATCAACCAGGCTGTTACTGCTTACCGCACGCAAGCTGACGTACGAACCACAGCCCGGTTGGTCAGGTACTGACTTTAGGTACCTGTCCAGTGCCTTCTGGAAGAGAGCTAGTAATCTGTTGGTAATCCCCTTTATGTATGCTGGGAGGCAATTGAACAGTCTTGAGCCCAGGACACTTTTTGTGTTGTCTCTCAGTGAACTCGTGGCATCCCTGCTTTTCATTGGGGGAATGTTGCATCTCCTGCCGAGTCTTTCGCTTTCATAGGGAGTGATTTTCGTGTGCAAGTTTGGTACCAATCCCTCCTGGACCTTCCAAATGTATATTATCATGTATCTCTCTCGCCTGCGTTCCAGGGAATACAGATCAAGGACCTTCAACCGTTCCCATTAGTTTAGGTGATTTATCGCACTTACGTGTGCCGTGAAAGTTCTTTATACACTCTCCAGGTCTACAATGTCGCCAGCCTTGAAGGGGGTCGTTCGTGTACAGCAGTATTCCAGCCTAGAGAGAACAAGCGATTTGAAGAGAATCATGGACTTGGCGTCCCTAGTTTTGAAGGTTCTCGTTATCCAACCTATCATTTTCCTAGCGGATGAGATAGATACATTGTTGTGGTCTTTGAAGGCGAGATGCTCTAACATTATCACTCCCAGGTCCTTCACATTGCTTTTCCGCTCTGTAGTGTTAGAATTTGTGGTATACCCTGACACATTTTTAATTTCTTGAAGTTTTCCTTATCTGAGTAGTTGAAATTTCTCCTCGTTGAACTTCATATTGTTTTGAGTGGCCCATTCGAAGATTTGGTTGATGTCCGCTTGGAGTCTCGCAGTGTCTTCGATGGAGGTCACTGCCATGGTGATCCGGGTTTCATCCACAAAGGAAGACACGGAGCTATGGCTTACATCTTTGTCTGTCAGAAATGAGGATGAAGAATAGAATGGGAGCGAGTACTGTGCCTTGTGGAACAGAACTTTTAACCGTGGCTGCCTGGGGACTTTACTCTGTTTACTATTACTCTTTGTGTTCTATTTGTCACGGAGTTGTAGATCCATCTACCAACTTTTCCCGTTATTCCTTTATTCCGCATTTTGTGTGCTATTACACCATGGTCACACTTGTCGAAAGCTTTTGCAAAGTCTGTGTATACTACTTGACTCAAGAAATCGTAATGACACGATTGCAAACAAACCATACCCCTGGCCGGGGGTATGGTTCATTGTTCATCTCCTATCCTACTCTCTCTCATACTCTTAATTCTTTCAATAATAACTCTACCATACACTTTACCAGGTATACTCAACAGACTTATTCCCCTATAATTTTTGTATTCCTTTTTGACCCCTTTGCCTTTATACAAAGGAACTATGCATGCTCTCTGCCAATCCCTAGGTACCTTACTTACCTTATTTCACATTATTCACAAGTTATTTGAAATAGTTATTTGAAATAGTACGTTTCAAACTGGACATATAATATAGGCACATAAAATAGGGTACATCAAATAAGACGTATTAAAGAGAGCGTATCAAATAAGTCATAAAATACGACGCATGAAATAGAGCATATCAAAGAGGACTTATCAAATAGGATGGTTCAAAGAGGACGTATCAAAGAGGACGTATCAAAGAGGACGTATCAGAGAGGAAGCATCAAAGAAGACGTATCAAAGAGGACGTATCAAAGAGAACGTATCAAAGAGGACGTATCAGAGAGGAAGCATCAAAGAAGACGTATCAAAGATGACAATTAAAAGTGGATATATCAAAGAGAACGTATCAAAAAGGACGTAACAAAAAGGACAAATGAAAGAGGACGTATCAAAGAGAACAAATAAAAGAGGACGTATCAAAGAGGACGTACAGTATTATGGAAAATCCATCAAATAATTGTTTTGCTGGTAGTCGAAATTTGTGGAACTTCAAGTTCCATAATATATGCTATTACTGTTTTTACAACATTGAAGCGTAAGCTGTAAAATATAATTACAAATATTTAAACAAATGAAAGCTCTAGAGGCTTAAAGTAATTGAAAGCAATAAGTAGAATATTAGACGTATTTAGATTATATATTTTTATATACATTTTAAGGCAATTAACCTGTATTGATCATACAGCGACTGGAGAACAGATGCTGATCAGTTTAAATTCCTTGAATTAAGAGCCCTTCTAGGTAATCAAGGTACCGCCTCAAATTCCTTGAATTAAGAGCCCTTCAAGGGCATCAAGTTACCGCCTCTTAAAGAAAGATCATTGAGATGGTAGTGAGGAGACTGTTCTCAGGAAGACATCAACAGTCCCAGAAGCTACCCACACAAGGTGTAATTTGTAAGCATGTGGGCTGGTGCCTTGTCTGCATCCACAAGATCGCAAGAGTCAAGCAGAATACGGGAGAGAAGAGGTAGTCGTTGACTAGTCTTGTTGAGGTAGTCGTTGACTAGTCTTGTTGAGGTAGTCGTTGACTAGTCTTGTTGAGGTAGTCGTTGACTAGTCTTGTTGAGGTAGTCGTTGACTAGTCTTGTTGAGGTAGTCGTTGACTAGTCCTGTTGAGGTAGTCGTTGACTAGTCCTGTTGAGGTAGTCGTTGTCTAGTCCTGTTGAGGTAGTCGTTGTCTAGTCCTGTTGAGGTAGTCGTTGACTAGTCCTGTTGAGGTAATCGCTGACTAGTCTTGTTGAGGTACTCGTTGAGAACCCCTCTGGAGGTAGTCGTTGACCCACCCTGGGGAGACGGGGCTTGACCCACCTTGGGGAGGCAGTGGGTGAACCACACTGGGGAGGCAGACGCTGACCAACCCTGGATTAAGCTGATATAACTAGAGCAAAGATAATTATCTTGTTAAAGGAAAGGGGGAAGAGGGAGAGAGCTCTAAATAAGGATAAACCTCGTTACCTCGAAGGAGGAAGAGAGAGACAGAGATGGAAAGAGAGAGATAGAGAGAGAGAGAGAATGCATACATCCACAGTGCAACACGAACATCTAAACGGGATGAGGGGAGGCAACGTCTCAACAGTGTAGAGAGAAGGAACATTTCCCCATCCAATGTGGAGGGAATAAAGGAAACACATCCACAGTGTAGATGGAGGGAGAAAATGCAGTGAGGAGGAAATGAACATATCCACAGAGTAGGAGAGAACATAACCTGTATGGAGGGAGGGAACGTCTCAACAGTGTAGAAGGAACACAACCTGTGTTTAGGTAGGGAAAATCTCCAGAGATTAGTGGGAAACATATTCCCTCTTTGCTTTCTCTGGAATAACTTAATTTTGAGACACTATGCGTCCCCAGAGGATTTACGATATTCTTGAAATTCTGTTAAATTTTTCAAATAATCAAGTTTGTTTTTCAACTAAAATTAATGCTGTGTAAATTAATGCTGTGTAAATTAATGCTGTGTAAATTAATGCTGTGTAAATTCGTTCTTACTGCCAGGTTTTCTGTGCTTATAGATGCTTTTTTTAGTGTGCAAATTTAAAACCAGTACCTAATGTTTGAGGAATGTTAGGCTTTCCAATAATTTAGCTGTGGCCTAGTGGCTAAAGGTCTCGCTTCACACGGCAATGTCCGGGTTCAATTCACAGCGAGGGTAGAAAGATCCGGCGTGTTTCTTTACACTGGTTGTCTATGTTCACCCATCAGTAAAATGGGTACCTGGGTGCTAGTCGACTGGTGTGAGTCGCATCCTGGGACAAAACTAACCTAATTTGCCCGAAACGCTTTGCATAACAAGCGGCTATCTATATAGTAGTGTCACTGATGTCAGCTAGGCCTGTATACCTTGTACAAATACTTGTAGAAAAAAGATATTATTATACAAGCTGTAGCCTCGTCCTCTGCACAGTGAGAATAAATTAATTCATTACTACATCTAGCTATACAACATACCAGTTTAACTAATAGAAGAAATTGAATGTCAAATATGATAGTAGAGAGACTGGTTCACATCATTCTCAGCAAAAAAAGAAGACTGCAATATTCCTTATACTGAATTTGAACTCGTTGCTGCATCAACGAAAGAATGACAGAGCTTACAACATACTCTGTGTGCACAAATAACCCGCACATAAAAGACAGAAGCTTACGACGACGTTTCGGTCCGACTTGGACCATTGACAAAGTCACACTGTGACTTTGTCAATGGTCCAAATCGGACCGAAACGTCGTCGTAAGCTTCTGTCTTTTATGTGCGGGTTATTTGTGTATCGTTCCAGTCACGGTATTGTGCCTTTTTGTTATTTATACTCTGTGTGCTCTGTCATGCACCGGGAAATCCATTATTTGAACTATAAAATATAACTGGGAAGTTGCCTGGATCTCAGTATCATTATTACCAATATTTCTTGTTAGGTGCTTGCGAGGGCAGACCTAAATCGTCTCGTGCAGAGAATTTACAAATTTTTGTCATTTACCTCCAGGGTTGCATGGTGTCATGCGTGGAAGTGCAACATTAAGCAACTACATGTCGCATCCTACATTTTAAAAGTTCTCATACCACATTCACTGACCCAGAACTGATTTTGATGTAACTACTGTTGCTTACATACAATTATTGATGTTCTTGTTAGAAAGGATGCAGTT
>NC_091363.1:16009374-16099374 GCF_038502225.1 Cherax quadricarinatus | reverse complement strand
CGACTTTTTTTTTTCATTTCTGCTCTTTGAGGTACACATCAAAGTGAAGTGGCATAGGTCACTTAATCAAGTGAAAGGCTTACCGAAAGTGCGTTAGCCTTTATGTGACGGAGAGGAAGGTAGAATGATGGAGGAAGAATGTGGTTGACTTATCCCACTAGGGAATCCTGCCTGCCAGTGACAATGCCTTCATCTCATCTGATTCCAAAATATATAAGCTCACGTCTTGCTGCCTGTGCTTCTACAATGTTATACTTTAATATTTAAGGTCAGATGGCCAAAAACACTAGCTGTGGGTCGTCATATGATTAAGACACTTGTCCCGTTTCCTGACAAACTTACCTAACCTAACCTAGCCTAGCCTAGTCTGTGCTTCAGATTCATCAAGACTACGGTGATGAACACCCGCTCCTGGGCTGAGGGACTGACTGCCTTATTTTCTACCTCTTCAGTCTTCTGTATTGTATCGATAAAGCTAGTGGTTGGTGAAAAGTCTACAGTACACTTTGAGGAGTTGCTTTCTTGAAGACGGTAAGTGGAATCACTTAAGGATTCCAACGTGGAACCTCTCGTAGTCTACTAACTGTTAGCAGCCCTAACAAACTATACCGTAGCTCCACACATTAATAATATTTGTCAATGAATTAGGTATAGGTAAGGGACAGCTTAAATAAAAAAGTCTCCAAGAGCGGCAAATACTACTTTATCAGCACTTAGAGTAAACGAAAGTAAATGATTCATGTGAATAAAGAGGTGGATTATCATGTGAATAAGGAAGAGGACCATCAGGTGATGATCTACTTCCTTAGTCAAGTGACTCATCACGTGACTAACGAAATGACTCCCTCGTCCGGAGAAATTTTCCCTTTTTCTTGACAAAGAACTACCACCTTTGATGATAAGAGGAAAACAATGATTCCGTCAGGGCAAAAAAAGAGTTCGTGAAGTTTTCCCTCTGGAAAAGAATTAAAGAAAAATAAATGGATCCTCTCCCCCCTCCCCTAAAAAAAAGTAAAATAAATTGAGTTATTATAGAACAAGACTTTTATTTAACAAACTTAACATTAAAGACAACACACAAAAAATATACGTACACAGTAAACCCAGCATTAAATATTATCAAGTTTATTCTTCAACAGTAGGAGAAATGACACCTCGAGATGAGAGAGACATATGTTGATGAGAGGAGATAATGGGAGTTGCCCTACAAGGTGACAGGTTACGGTTCATTAAAAGCCTGATAGGTAGGCGAGTGAAAGATAACCCCCAAGAAATGTTTGACCAGGAGTTGGTGATTTATGACGGTGTTTCAGACACCTCTGGGGTGAGATAATTATCTCAATTAGGAAATTTGACTCCAAACTGACAATGGAGAACCACGTTGTAAATGTTGCAAACAAAGAAGCTTACAGCATTTCGCCGTACCTCGCATCTGCTTGACAGTAGGGGTTGCAAGATTCTGTAAGAGGCACAAGTCCGCTCACATCTTAAGTATGCTAAACTTTCTTGGTTTGCCTGCCCCCCTCTCATCTGCGACTGCTTGACAGAGTAGAGAACAGAGCAAGACGTCTCATCTCTCGCCAGGACCCATCCTGGATAAATCTGTCATTTCAGCAGAGCCTTCAACACAGGAGGGATGTGGGTGGCCTTACTGTTATGTACAAGGCCAATATTGTCAAAGTACCACACTTGGATCCACTTCGAGGACAGCGTGAAGCAAGCTTCTATACCACAAGACGGGCAGAAAGCAGCAACTTCACTCTGGCTGTACCTTCTCCAGAACATCACTTCATCTGAGATCATTTATCCCCAGGATGACTCGAGTATGGAACACATTCATACAGCATAATGATGTCAACGAGATAAAATCAGTTGATCAAATGAAAATGCTGGCCCACAGATGGCTCCAACTTCATCCTGTTCCCTACTTGTATGTCTCATAACAATAAAAATGATATCAAATGAGCTGATGTAGGTAACAGCTCTTAGCTTGTCAATAAAGTTAGGAATCCTTAACCTGTAAATAGCTTGTAAATAAAGCTAGGGATCCTTAACCTAACCTTGTTAATCCCTGTGTAAAAAAAAAAGCGTTTAAGAGCATACAAGTGTGAACAATAGAATCTGGTACCGTCCGTCCATCTCTCTCTCTCTCTCTCTCTCTCTCTCTCTCTCTCTCTCTCTCTCTCTCTCTCTCTCTCTCTCTCTCTCTCTCTCTCTCTCCAGGGGGAAGCCTGAGATGCCCCGAGGAATGGACAGCAGGGCAGGTTTGAGTGAAGAACCATAGTTAACGTCCCTTAAAAAAGGAAAATTTGAGACAAACATTAGAGATACTCTTTAGAATAAAAAAGAAAGAAGGCAGATAACGAAACACCGAAAAAAAAACTAAAAGAATTCCCTCAGCAGATGGCGCAACATACCGTTCCCTCTTGAAAGACAACTGAGATCCCTATCAGTCCAATCACACTCACACGTATCAGTCAACACGGTTCTTTAACTCTGGAAGCTATATGAACATATCCAAAGGCAAAGTGTACTATCCTTTCACTTTTGAAAGGATTTAGGCAGCTGAGTATCGACTCAGCTACTCAGAATTGTAATTTACACCACAAGCATTGTGTACTGACATTTAAATTCTTGTATCGTCAAGATCCCTCTCAAAACCTGCCATTTGATTTATTAATTTTTTTTCAAATACTGCAACAACTTCATAGTCATTTTCAAGCTTTACCACAAGGATAATATTTGATCCTTTTCATGCCTCGGACGATGGAATAATACTTTTCGTCTGCACTCAAATAATTTGATTCTCTGTGAAGCAATTTCTAACAAAAGCTACAAAAAAGGTACATTGTCAAGATGCTGTAAGAGTACCGTGCCCAGTCCTGTATTAGGTGCATCTATACGAAAGCTAAATTTCAGAAGACAGGAATTTTTAGTACTAGAGAATAATAAAATATTAACTCCAGTTCGTTGAAATGTTTCAGTGTTATTACAGAGCCAACACGGGATGCTTTAAGTCGTTTTCTTACGTTACTCAGACAAAAATATAATATCAGATAAGTTTGGTTCAAACTTACGATAGAAGTTAATTGTTCCCAGAAAACTTCTCATAAGTTTCTTGGTCTCCGGAAATTTACACTGGACCAAAGCTTTAGTCATATATACTAGAAAAACACTTAAGAAGCTTTGCAGTTAATCCATGAGATTACAGCATCTTTCTAAGAGAGAAAATTAATATGCTCTTTCAAGCTGAACTCTTTAGATATATATTATTAAAATAAAACACACCTTTGAAAGGTCTTTAATTATCATTAACTTTAGTTTCATGTATATAACACAAGCTATATAAAACTTACAGGCGAAGTACTGTCTTGAACGAGTCCCTGTGGGTACTGTTTGAACATGAATTCGGAAGGGTAGCGAGAGTTAGTAAATTTTTGAAGGTCATCTTCACTAAGTGAAATTGGTTCTGAATCCCATTTAGTTTTCATAGACGTCAAGTGCTCAGATACTGGTACATCTTCCTTTTAAATACTCACCTTAGCAGATGGTTCAGTTTTATAATCAACAGAGTTGGTGCTACCTGGGATTTTTGACAATGCTTTAGAAAATGGAGAATTAATTGCATCACCTCCACCAACTGCTTTACGGACAAATCTTAATTAATGTTGACCACAGATGGAACGTCATCTAAGTTATAATCTAAACCATAAAAAAATATTACAAATATATAAACCTCATCGAAACTGTAAGAGAGTAAGTTTATTTAGGTACAGGTATACGAAAGTACGATTATCATATGTACTGTAAATTACCTAGGGTAGCCCCTAAAAAAACCAGTGACTTATTTAAAGGCAGGAGGGAGGGAGGGAGGGAAGGGGGAGGTGGGAGGATGAGGAACAGTACTAGTAGTAGTACTAATAGAAGCAGTGGTGGTATTAGTAGTAGTAGTAGTAATAGCAGGAGTTCAGCAGTGGTAATAGTAGTAATGAGGAAGTAACAGCAGTAATGGTTATGGTATAACAGACTCTAAAAGTAGTAGTATAAATAGTAGTAGCAGTGACATAATTAGTAACAGTGGTAGAGGCGATAGTCTAAAAGAAGACGAGAACAGAGAAGCACTGTAGAAGGGCAACTGGCCCAGGAATGTAGAATAAAAAAAACACGGAACAGAGCAACCACGGAACAAAACATAACAAGGCAAAGACAGGATACGTAGAGAAAATACAAAATACAAATAAAGAAGAGGGAGAGACGGCGGCTGTTCACGGTTGTTCAGAAAATTAGATCATTTGACAATGTCAGGGGAAAGGTAAGGATCTACAAAGATAAAACCGTCAACAGGCGATGTTTCTGAAGTCTATAAGGGCAAATAGTTTTAGCAGAGGATAAGATAATGGGATGGCTGTGATCGCTAACATGAGAGGAGAGAACAATGTTAATGTCTCATGGTGAAGGCATCTTCATAGAACTTTAAGTCTTAGAAAGAGAGCAGCCAGTCTCATCGAAGTACTGAAGTAGACATGAACAACAAGAAATAGAGTAGAAACCGGAGACATCAGTTACAGGAAAAGTGTGTATAAGAGAGAAGGGACTTAGTCTGACGAAAAGTATTATTAATACCTACAGGACCAAGAAATATAGGAAAGGCAAAATCCAGGAGATTTCAGAGGAAAAGTGTGTTTAAATGAAAAGAATGTCCATTATGCATGAGAGTAGGCAAAGCTTGTGAAATGGGAAAGAATGATCTGCGAAGAGTGGAAATTTGAGTCAAGAAATTACCGACACTAAGAAGAGACCCTAAAACACGTTTCTTGAGAGTAAGAACATGATAAGAAAGGAAGTGAACGTACTTGTTACTAAGCATTGTCTTGCGATACTCGGAAAAGAAAAGCCTGTCACAGAGCGGTGAACATTAAGAAAAGGAAGCAAAAGGTTAGATTACCATTCAGCCTTGAACTTAATAGAAGGCAACAGGATAAGACTGGAAGAAATTAGAGACACGTGGCCAGATAGGAAAGACATCATCTACCTAACGAAGCCAAAGAGAATGACGTACCGCAATAGAAGGAAGAAGGATTGTTTTAAATAATATAATATGACTGGTTGTGGTCGTCCTAGAAAAGGTTGGAGGGAGGGGGTAAAGGAGATTTTGTAGAGGGTTTGGACTTCTAGCATGAGTGAGTGAGCATCTTAGACAGGAGAGAGTGCGGTCAATTATTTTTATGACTTGACGTGTTGTTGGAGTGTGAGAAAGGTAACATTTATGAAGGGATTTAGGGAAACCAGTTAGCTGGATTTGAGTCAAGGAGGTGGAAAATACAATGTCTGCACTCTGGAGGGGTGGGGTGGGAATATTTACAGTTTCGAGGGACAACTGAAATGAAGAGTCGACACGTCTCTGGCAAAGAAGTGATGAAGTGAATGATGGTGAAAATGTTTCAGTATTTTGTCACAGTGGTTGTATATATATCTTTCAACACACCGACCGTATCCCACCGAGGCGGGGTGGCCCAAAAGGAAAAACGAAAGTTTCTCCTTTTACATTTAGTAATATATACAGAAGAAGGGGTTACTAGCCCCTTGCTCCTGGCATTTTAGTCGCCTCTTACAACACGCATGGCTTACGGAGGAAGAATTCTGTTCCACTTCCCCATGGAGATAAGAGGAAATAAACAAGAACAAGAACTAGAAAGAAAATAGAAGAAACCCAAAGGGGTGTATATATACATATGCTTGTACATGTATGTGTAGTGTTACTTAAGTGTAAGTAGAAGTAGCAAGACACACCTGAAATCTTGCATGTGTATGAGACAGAAAAAAAAAGACACCAACAATCCTACCATCATGTAAAACAATTACAGGCTTCAGTTTTACACTCACTTGGGAGGACGGTAGTACCTCCCTGGGCGGTTGCTGTCTACCAACCTACTACGTAGGATATATATATATATATATATATTATTGTAATCACGAACGAGTGGTATTAATCAATAACAACACTGCGAGTAGCCGAGGATTCCAACCCATGTTGTTTTGGCACACCGCATGGTGAGGGAAACTCACACACGACGCTTTAACCCACGGGACCACGCAATTCTACAAGAATGACGCACCCAGCAGAGCTAGGTGTTTTACCGTCTTCCGAGGACATACGATGGTGTGGGTGCCTATGAGCTAATCTCATTCTACTTCCCGTTTGGTGTACTAGCCTCACGAGCAGCATATATATATATATATATATATATATATATATATATATATATATATATATATATATATATATATATATATATTGATCCAAGGCAGCCAGCTTTCAGGGAGAAGGTTTACAGCTTTTCATCTCATCCCCTGCATGCATCAGCCTTACTAGAGATATTAACAATGCAAGGTATTGTTAATATCTCTAGTAAGGCTGATGCATGCAGGGGATGAGATAAAAAGCTGTAAGCCTTCAGGCTTCTCCCTGAAAGCTGGCTGCCTTGGATCAAAGTCTAGCGCAAGCTGGACTCCAAGGTATTGTCCAGTGTTGGTAGATTGGTAAAGCACTGCGTACCTTGTTCCAAGGTTCGTAGGTTCGAGTCTCCTTCAGCCAGAGATCAGTGTTTGTGTATATTTCGACTGCCCTTGCGAATTCCTTGCATATATCTATCTATCTATATATATATATATATATATATATATATATATATATATATATATATATATATATTTATATATTTATATATTGTAAACACTTTACATCATCTGCAAATAGGGACACTTCGGAGTCTATTCCTTCCGTCATCTCGTACACAAATGCCAGAAACAGCACCGGTCCTAGGACTGACCCCTATGGAACCCCACTCGTCACAGGCGCCCACTCTGACACTTCGCCTCGTACCATGACTCGCCTTTGCCTTCCTGACAGGAATTCCCTGATCCATTGTAGTACCTTCCATGTTATCCCTGCCTGGTCCTCCGGTTTTTTGCAATACTCTCTTGTGTGGAACTGTGTCAAACGCCTTCTTACATTCCAAGAAAATGCAATCTAACCACCCCTCTCTCTCTTTTATCTTACTGCTGTCACCCTGTCATAGAACTCCAGTAGGTTTGTGACACAGGATTTCCATTCCCTGAAACCGTGTTGGCTGTTGTTGATAAGCTCATTTCTTTCTAGGTGTTCCACCACTCTTCTCCTGATAATCTTCTCCATGACTTTACATACTGTACATGTCAGTGACACTGGTCTATAATTTAGTGCTTCTTGGCTCTCTCTTTTTTTAAAAATTGAGACTACATTTGCTGTCTTCCATACCTCAGGTTATCACCCTGTTTCGATAGATGTGTTGAATATTGTTGTTAGGGGAACACATATCGCCTCTGCTCCCTCTCTCAGGACCCATGGAGAGATATTATCCGGCCTCATCGCCTTTGAGGTGTCTAGCTCACTCAGCAGCCTCTTCATGTATGTGTATACTCACCAATTTCTACTCACCTATTTGTGGTTGCAGAATTCGAGTTTTAGCTCTGGGCCCCTCCGTGTGTGTGCTTGTGTGTGTGTGTGTGTGTGTGTGAGTGTGAGTGTGAGTGTGAGTGTGAGAGAGAGAGAGAGAGAGAGAGAGAGAGAGAGAGAGAGAGAGAGAGAGAGAGAGAGAGAGAGTTGGTCAGTATAGTTTGAACGGAAAAGGAATGAGTCAATAATATTAATATTACTGCGAATAGGAATCCCAGCTATAAGGTAGACCTCACCTACTGCTACTCACATAATGATCTACTCACCGAGGAACGAGTGGAAAATAAGCTAATCCTTAACACAGGGGAAAGAAAATAAAATTTCAGTGTATATACACTGGAAGATATTCACCTCACTTTGTATATACTCCGTTTTCCTTTATTATCGGGGTTCAACTCTGAGTAGACGTCGCTAATTCCCAAACTGCGAACACACTGAAGTGATGTTCAAAATGGGATTATGTTCACGTTTCAGACTGCTCATAAGGAATATGGAAAATGCTGTACGTTTCAATTTCGTGTTACAAGCCGACTCACCTTGGCCACTCATTTTGCGCTCACTGGCCATGATGCAGGGAAGTAATATCCAAATAATAGCACAATAACAGGGGCTGGTGAGCGTTAGCGGGCCAGAGTGCAGAGGAGAGGAGGGTGAAGAGGAGGAGGAGGAGGTAGGACAAAGATGGAAAAGACAAAGCGGAAAGATGCACAGATGAAGGCAGAACAAGAAAAAAAGAGAACAAGCGATGATGGGCCTTTATTTTTTTAATTTGGAGCAAAACATATAAATAAGGAAATGAAAAAGTGGAATGTCACTCGCGGCAATGATTACATTATGTTGACTTTCGCCTCAATTACATTATGTTGACATTCGCCTCGATTACATTGTGTTGACGTTCGCAACGATTACATTGTGTTGACATTCGCCTCGATTACATTGTGTTGACATTCGCCTCGATTACATTGTGTTGACGTTCGCAACGATTACATTGTGTTGACGTTCGCAACGATTACATTGTGTTGACATTCGCCTCGATTACATTGTGTTGACGTTCGCAACGATTACATTGTGTTGACGTTCGCAACGATTACATTGTGTTGACGTGCGCCTCCCTGGTGGAAGTGGAACTACAGGAGAGTGGAGACTGATATACAAGACTGATGATTACGAATGAAAACTAGAAGATACAATCTAGAGACACTGCACAAGAAATAAATGCAATTTTAATCCTGAACCGCAAAAAACTAAACAATTATATCACCTCGTGGGAATGGGAATATCCAGTGTTCAGTTGTCTATGTAATTAGGCAAGTTCTAGGAATTTGATAGTTTGAGAAAGTATATTATGTACACAAACTTAGAAAGAAACCATACATTAATTAAGATGGACGTAACAGCCAATGCAAATGAACATCAAAAGCGTCTTCATAGATACACTGGAATGAAAATTATAATAAAGTATCATGACACCGAAGAAATGAGGAGAAACGCCCACGGGAAATAAGAGAGAGGTACGCAACGAGTCTATCACAGGGAATAACAGAGGTACGCAACGAGTCTATCACAGGGAATAAGAGGTACGCAACGAGTCCATCACAGGGAATAAGAGGTACGCAACGAGTCCATCACAGGGAATAAGAGGTACGCAACGAGTCTATCACAGGGAATAACAGAGGTACGCAACGAGTCTAACTCAGAAAATAACAGAGGTATGCAACGAATCTAACACAGGAAATAACAGAGGTACGCAACGAGTTTAATACAGGAAATAACATAAGTATGCAACTAGTCTGACACAGGTAATAACAGATGTACGCAACGAGTCTAACACGGGAAATAACAGAGGTATGCAACGAGTCTAACACAGGTAATAACAGATGTACGCAACGAGTCTAACACAGGAAATAACAGAGGTACGCAACGAGTCTAACACAATATTCAAAGTATCTGTTCAAATCAACTAAAGTTAGTACCAGAGACAGAAAAAACGATAAAAATTTAAGTAACAAGCAATGTATCTACTCGGGAAATGAGTGAAGCCCTGATGAAGTTTGATACAACAACGTCCAGAGGAATAGACTGAGAAGCACCCAAAATTCTCTGCATTCCGCTCAAGTTGGTCTTTTCAGTCCACATATTACCATACCATATATATCCTCTCTCAGCAAATTAAAAATAATAGTGAGAGATATGATAGCAACAAAAATAGTGGAACTTGACGCTTTGAGGTCAGGTATAGGCCTACATTTTTAGAGAATAAGTTACACTAAGAGATAGTAAACATTGATATCTCCCGTATAATGGCATCTCGTGTGTTAATGTTGTTTGTATTTGATGTCATTCCGTGCAAAGAATTAAAAAGGCTCGATTCTCCATCTGTTAAACATGGCTCTGTCTCTGAACAAGGCTTGGTATTGTCTTGATTTCTACAAGCATAACTGTCTTCTTGTACGACTGTGTAGCTCTCATGAGAGCACATGAAATCCGCACATTGTAAATGTTCATAGAACAACAATTCTGTCTCTCCTGGACGATTATTAAGTCACGTGCGGGTCCATGATGGAGAGACCCGTCATTCAGTTTTCATTTCAATTTTGAAGATTATTGTGATTTGTTTAACCCTCGGTATTGCGACAATTTTCATTCGTACATTGCAATCAGTAATACTAGTCGCAGTTCTGTGCAGGGGCTTGGCAAGAGGATATCATTGATTTTTGAGCTGTTGCTAATACTTCATATTCCAACCCCTCCTACAACTCATCCTTCGACCAATCCTCCAAATCATTCTCGAACTTATCCTTCTATCAATCCTCAAGCCCATTTACGATTTTTCTTAACATTTCGTATAAAACGAACTGCTAAACTTAAGCCAAACATTTGTTATTTTGATTCTCTTGGTTAATTATTGGTGAATGCATACAAATATACGAAAGCGGATCAAAATAGGTCAAATATACTAGAGATATGAAGAAAATGATAACTGATGAAGACATTTAACGAGGCAGAAGGTAAAAGAAAATTGAAAGAGGAAATTGAACCAAGCTTTGAGCATGCAAGGAAGGGGTAACGGACCTTTTAAATGAAGTAAAGCTTCTAAATAAAGGAATTACAATGGCTAATCACTCAGTCAACCGGAGGTAGATCAGAGACAAAGATAAAGCAGGAGAGTAAAGGATAGGAACATCCAACATATGAGAACAAATGGTATAAAATACAAACAAGATGAGAAAAGAGACAAATTCAGTACTCTGCGATGCTTTATTCACAACACAGTGGGCTTCGTCGAGTCACAAACTTGATCATCCTTAGCGTAGGGCAAAGTATTGCCTAAAAAACAGGATAGATTTATTCTGCAATTTTGTCGTCTCTTTATCCAACTAGCATATGCTGAACAGGTCAAGAGGATGAAGAAAATTGAAATGTTCTATAACCCAGAGACTGTCTGATGAGACAGCCAAAGGAGGACATGAGGTAGAAACCAGTCAGGGAAGAGGAGAAACCAGGAAGGCAAGAGGAGAAACTACAGATTCAAGTCCTTATAGAAGAAATGGGAATGACTAGTGATGCAGGTAACATCCGGAGAATTTCAGGGGAAGGAAGATATGTAAGACGACTGCTAATTCTTTTCGCCTTTCCAGTAATAAAGAAACTAGAGATGGTAATAAAATCATATGTGAGAGAGGGTTCACGCACATTTAACAGAAGTTTCACTGTATAAGGCAAGAAAGAAGGAAAGTGAGACAAGGGAAAGAAGGAAGTAGCTGTGAAATAGGCTCAGAAAAGGACGCTTATCTCAGAAGGGGAAAAGGAATCAACTGAGGAAAAGAGTCCAGGATATTCCTCAACGCTCCATAGAGAATCCAAGTTTAACATCTCTAGAAGTGAAGTATGAAAACAGCTGAGAAAACACTTCGAGATAGAATAAATTTATATGAAGTCACAAACGAAACTTCGTCATGAAAATAATTAAGGAAAACATAGATATTATAACTACTACAGAGATAAAACAATCGGAATAGAAAATTTGATAAGGCCAGAGCTCTACCAAACAGTTAGGTAAGAAAAGGAAACAGAAGAGGAGTAGCACTGATGGACAGAAAACTGAAGATTTGAGGAACTAAAAAAAAAAAAAAACCTAAAACAGGGGATTTGCAGGATAAGACAAAAGCAATACCAGTGTTGCTTTTGTCTCACCAAACACCAAACAATTGCAGTCTAAGAAAAAGAGGTGTAAGGTAAGAAAAACACTACATTGCCACTGTTCTAAGTGAATGAGAGAGTGAGAGTGAGAGAGAGAGAGAGAGAGAGAGAGAGAGAGAGAGAGAGAGAGAGAGAGAGAGAGAGAGAGAGAGAGAGAGAGAGAGCAATAAGAAAACATAAATTATTAGTATGGCGATTGACTGGGAAGCCGAGGACTACAATGGAACACCAGAAACATGGAAAACAAAACTTACAGGCTCAGTAATGGAGAAATTTCTTCGATAATATCCAAAGGAAAAATAAGAGTGAGAGATGAGCCAGCTAGACTCAACCTGAATTTAAAATAATATGACATAGATGAAAATTATTTACGTGGAGACACTAACTTCCAGAAAATATGATATAGCAAATTTTGATCCCCATGTTGGAACTGGGATAGAAAAAGAAATGGAGGAAGCGAGCAAAAGAGAACTGGATTACAGGAAGAGGGGGCGATGATTAATTAAGAAATCTCAGGTAAGTGCAATGGGAAAAGGAACAGGAGGGCTAAGTTGTGCAAGAAAGGATGAAAGTAATGTAGTCAGTGTGTCAAGAAGGAAAGGAAAAATTATACCAGTCAAGAAGAAAAGAAATCACACGAAAAGAGAAAGTCTATGGTTCATCTGCGAATGTAGAGAACCTAAAGGGAGAAGCAAGAAGGATTGCAAGTTATATAGAGCAAACCGAACCAAAGAGGACTGGAAAACAAGCTTGTGAATCCCCCCCAAAAAAATGCTTCATAAGAATAAGAAGGGAAGATAAAAGATAATTTGAACCTGATTTAGCATCAAAGGCCACTACAGAACCAAAGCAAGTCCACAGTGACACAAGAAAAACGACAACAGTGAAGGAGCAAGTGATAAGGCTCAAGAAACACTGGATGCTTTCCACTTTTCCTATCCCGTTAGCTCAGGAACAAGCCTCACTAAAAGCAATCCACTGTTTCCAATTTCTAAACATTCTTTTTAAATGGAGTTTCCATACTGGTGTTGCACACTCCAAAATAGGCCAGACAAATAATGAAAAACACGACATGAAGTGAGTCTTTGGTAAGATTCCTGAAAGCTACTGTACGATTTTCCAATCATTGGTAGCAGAGGATATTTGGCTAAAGTGAGCGTTTGGCGAATTACCGGCCCTATGGTCACTCTTAGATCTTTCTATGTGATATCTGTGGCCTCTGTCCTCCAAGCCTATACTCTGGGTCCCCGATATTCTTGCCCTTTCTCTAATCACCACAACTTTATTGGGATTGAATTCAAGTAGCAATTTAACCGCCCAATTCTTCGCATTGTCCAGGTCTATTTGGAACCCTTGTGTTCCTCATCTAATTTTATTTTTCTCATACGTTTTACATAATCAGCAAATATAGATATATTTAATTCGGTTATCTTTTGAATGTCATTCACATAAACAAGAAGGAGCATTAGTTCTAATAGCGATCCCTTTTTTTTTCTTTTTACAGGGTTTGACAAGGTTAAGGATCACTAGTTTTATTGACAAGCTATTTACAGGTTAAGGATTCCTAACTTTATTGACAAGCTAAGAGCTGTTACCTACATCAGCTCATTTGAAAGCATTTTTATTGTTATGAGACATACAAGTAGGGAACAGGATGAAGTTGGAGCCATCTGTGGGCCAGCATTTTTATTTGATCAACTGATTTTATCTCGTTGACATTATGCTGTACGAATGTGTTCCATACTCGAGTCATCCTGGGTATATATGATTTCAGATGGAGTGATGTTCTGGTGAAGGGTACAGCCAGAGTGAAGTTGCTGCTTTCTGCCCGTCTTGTGGTATAAAAGCTTATTTCACGCTGTCCTCGAAGTGGATCCAAGTGTGGTACTTTGACAATATTGGCCTTGTACATAACAGTAAGGCCACCCACATCCCTCCTGTGTTGAAGGCTCTGCTGAAATGACAGATCTCTCCAGGATTGGTCCAGGCGAGAGATGAGACGTCTTGCTCTGTTCTCCACTCTGTCAAGCAGTCGCAGATGAGAGGGGGCCAGGCAAACCAAGAAAATGGAGCATACTCAAGGTGTGAGCGTACTTGTGCCTCGTACAGAATCTTGCAACCTCCACTTGTGGAACCCCACTAGTTACTCTTTTACATTCTGATGTATCTTCCCTGATAATTACTTTTTTATTTCCTTCCCCTAAGGTACTCTTTGATCCACCGAGTATATTCCCTGTAATTCTTACCTACACTTCTAGTTTTTGCCCCAGCCTTTTGTGAGGTTTGGTATCAAATGCCTTTTTACAGCCTAAGAAAATGCATTCCTTCCCTCTCTCTCTCTCTCTCTCTCTCTCTCTCTCTCTCTGACATCTCTTACTAAGTCAAGAAAAACTGCAACAGGAAGGTAAACAGTCGTGTTGGTTATTAAGTATACCTGAAGAAGGTTCTTTGAAAGTTTACCAATTTTTTTTTCTGCATTGTTTCGTTTTTCTTTCTATCATAAGTCAAGAAAGCCTCATACAACAGGCATCAATTTTTCGTTGCTTATTTACGGAAATTAAATTTGTGAAACAAACGGCATAAACAAGGGATCTACGGCCAGAGTTGTTGAACCAATTACCAGCATATATATAATATATAGATATACAGACTATAACTGACATCAATTACATACTACTATATAGAAAGCCTCTTGTTATGCAGAGCATTTCGGGCAAATTAGGTGAATTTTGTCCCAGGATGCCTATTTAACACCCTATCTAACACCCAGGTACCTATTTAACTGCTAGGTAAACAGGGAGAGCAGGTTTCTTAAGGAAACACGTCCTAATTTTTTAACTCGTACCGGGGATCGAACGACGTACCTCAATGTGTCAGCCTAGCCTATTTGTGGTTGCAGCGGTCGATTCATAGCTCTTGGCCCCGCCTCTTCGCTGGTCGCTACTAGGTCCACTCTCCCTGTTCCATGAGCTTTATCGTAACTGTGTGTGTGTGTGTGTGTGTGTGCTCACCTAGTTGTGGTTGCAGGGGTGTGTGTGTGTGTGTACTCACCTAGTTGTGGTTGCAGGGGTCGATTCATAGCTCCTGTGTGTGTGTGTGTGTGTGTGTGTGTGTGTTTGAGTCGTTAGCAAACAAATTATTAGATTTTCATTTATAGATGTTATCACTTGCAACCTGGAATCGTATTTGCACAGCTGAGATTAACATTTATTGGCAAGCCTTCGTTGTGCTGTATTGAGGTGACGCTGCACCAGTGTCCAGGAGCAGTCCCTAAGGGCGCGCCTGTTATACTCACTAACAAACCCCAGTTGATATCTATGCTGGCCTTCAGAGCTGGCTTTCTTGTATCTGCCTTTGCCACCGAGCGTTACACATCTATAACGAAGCCTTGACTACTGGCCACCTGTTGATTTACTCTATACACATCTATAATGATCTCTTAGCCTCTGGTGCAGCTATTGGTGAACAGATACATCAAAGCTCGGGACCTTTGGTCGAGCATTGTCCACCTTTCTGGTTATTGATTAGACACATGTGCAACACCTGGGTATCTTTATTGAGGAAATATTTGGCCACGCAGTGGCTTCAACAGTCCAGAACAAAGACTGCACGTATCTAATTTATCAACCTGTCGGTTCCATGATCCATTTATCTACATTCCTGTCAGACACAGCAACATCTTGGGATCTTCATATATAGAATTCTTCACTTTCCTAACCTATAGGCCTGACCTACTTCCACATGTGGATTTGTCCACTGTGATATTGCCTGCGAGTACTTCACCTCCCCTGTCTACAGTATATAAGCCACTTCTTCGCGCATATGCTGTATTCTTTTCAAGATTAATGGATTGATTACATCGACTCTTGGCTGAGGGACTGATTACCTCAAACTCCTGATCTTCATCATTCTTGTTTGTTTAGGACTGCTGGAACCACTGTGTGGCGAAACGATTCCTCAATAAAGATATCGAAGTGTTGCACATGTCTAATTCATCAACTTGTCGGTTCTCTGAACTATTTATCAACATTTATGTTTATTCACACACACGCGCACACACACACACACACACATATATATATATATATATATATATATATATATATATATATATATATATATATATATATATAATGAAGAGAAGTTGCAGAGATTGGTGGATGAATTTGGTAGGGTGTGCAAAAGAAGAAAATTAAAAGTGAATACAGGAAAGAGTAAGGTTATGAGGATAAAAATATTAGGTGATGAAAGATTGGATATCAGATTGGAGGGAGAGAGTATGGAGGAGGTGAAAGTATTCAGATATTTGGGAGTGGACGTGTCAGCGGATGGGTCTATGAAAGATGAGGTGAATCATAGAATTGATGAGGGGAAAAGGGTGAGCGGTGCACTTAGGAGTCTGTGGAGACAAAGAACTTTGTCCTTGGAGGCAAAGAGGGGAATGTATGAGAGTATAGTTTTACCAACGCTCTTATATGGGTGTGAAGCATGGGTGATGAATGTTGCAGCGAGGAGAAGGCTGGAGGCAGTGGAGATGTCATGTCTGAGGGCAATGTGTGGTGTGAATATAATGCAGAGAATTCGTGGTTTGGAAGTTAGGAGGAGGTGCGGGATTACCAAAACTGTTGTCCAGAGGGCTGAGGAAGGGGTGTTGAGGTGGTTCGGACATGTTGAGAGAATGGAGCGAAACAGAGTGACTTCAAGAGTGTATCAGTCTGTAGTGGAAGGAAGGCGGGGTAGGGGTCGGCCTAGGAAAGGTTGGAGGGAGGGGGTAAAGGAGGTTTTGTGTGCGAGGGGCTTGGACTTCCAGCAGGCATGCGTGAGCGTGTTTGATAGGAGTGAATGGAGACAAATGGTTTCTAATACTTGACGTGGTGTTGGAGTGTGAGCAAAGTAACATTTATGAAGGGATTCAGGGAAACCGGCAGGCCGGACTTGAGTCCTGGAGATGGGAAGTACAGTGCCAGCACTCTGAAGGAGCAGTTTAAAAACTGTAGTGTAAAGCACCCTTCTGGCAAGACAGTGATGGAGTGAATGATGGTGAAAGTTTTTCTTTTTCGGGCAACCCTGCCTTGGTGGGAATCGGTCAGTGTGATAATAAAAAAATAAAATATATGTATATATATATATATATATATATATATATATATATATATATATATATATATATATATATATATATATGTGTGTGTGTGTGTGTGTGTGTGTGTGTGTGTGTGTCGTGCCGAATATGTAAAACTGGTCAATTAGCAAGAACTCATTTAAAATTAAGTCCTTTCTAAATTTTTCTCTTATACGTTTAAAGATATATTTTTTTCATTAATGTTGATGTAAAAATTTATAATTTTGCACCAAAAGGAACTTAGAAAACTTACCTAACCTTATTATTACAAGCGCAATTTATTTTAGCCTAACCCAATTTTTTTATTATCACACTGGCCGATTCCTACCAAGGCAGGGTGGCCCGAAAAAGAAATATATATATATATATATATATATCGTGCTGAATAGGTAAAACTTGCGATATTGGCTTATATAGCAACGCTCCTCCTGCTGAATAAGGAAAACAAAAATTTGTTTATGCAATAATTTCACAAAAATCATTGTGAACCTAACGAAAAAAAATATATTTCATTGTGTTCATTATAAAATTATTGTAAACTTGTCTAAAATATATTCAGCTGGATTAGGCTAAATTAAATTTCACTTGTTTTAATAAGGATAGGTAAGTTTTCTAAGGTACTTTTGGTACAAAATTACTAATTTTTACTTTAACATAAATGAAAAAAATATATCTTTAACGTATGAGATAAATTTTTAGAAAGGACTTAATTTTAAATGAGTTCATGGACCAGGTTTACCTATTAGGCACAAATGTATAGTATCTAGTATGCTTCATTATCTTATTTTCGTTATCATACGTATTACCTATTATAACTCAATTAGAAGCCCCCAGTTATCATTTACCCCTGGCACTCCAAACTTACCTACTTCGCCCTATATATAGGCGAGGGGTACAGGGACGAAACAAATAAAAGAAGAAATAAGTAGTGGTAGTGGTAATGCTGGTAGTGGAAGTAGTAGTAGAAGTAAGAGTGCTAGTAGGAAGTAGGGGGAGTAGTTTTAGTGGCAAAAGAAATAGGGGACTGAAGGGGGGCAATAGCAGTGGTAGTAGCTGTAGTTATAGTAGTAGTAATAATAGTAGTGGTAATAGTAGTAGTAGTAATAGTACTTGTAGTAATAGTAGTAGTAGTAATAGTAGTAGTAGTAGTAATAGTAATAGTAATAGTAATAGCAGTAGTAGTAGTAATAGTAGTAGTAGTAGTAACAGTAGTAACGGAGTAGTATTAGTAGTAGAAGTAGGGTAAGTCTATTTCATGGTCCTTTTGTCCCCTTCACTACTTTGGAGACACTTGCTGCTCTCTCTCTGACAGACTTAAAGAACACAAAAGTGTTGAGCATGCTGTCACCAGCAATGTTCTTTCATGTTAGAGGTCACAGTCATCCTATTAACTGGTCCTCTGCTAAAACTATCTACGCTACTTCTAGCCTTCACGGACGCCGTCTTTTTGAAACATCCCTTATACACAACTTTCCTAATATGAATCTTAGTCCTGGCTTCTTTTCTTATTATTACTGACAAATGCTTCAAATCTCAGACCTCTCGAAGGAGGTTCCTTGACTCTGGTGAGGATAAATTAGACACATGTGCAACTCTTGGGTATCTTTATTAAGGAAACGTTTCGCCACACAGTGGCTTCATCAGTCCTCAATAAAGATACACAAGAGTTGCACATGTGTCTAATTTATCAACGTGCCGGTTCTCTGAACCATTCATCTACAACTCTGGTGAGGAGCTTTTGACCTAGGGAATTGGATCTGTGCTCCAGTTCCCTGAATTAAGCCTTAAAACCTTCCATCTCCTCCCCACAGGTGCTGTATCATCCTACGGGTTTACCGCATGATTATAATAATTCATGGGTTTACCCCATGATTATAATCCAAATCTCATATCACTTGTGACTTGACCTGACCCATCCATCTCTTCCTCTCCCTACCTCTTTTCCTTTCCTATTTTTTACTTATTCTTTCTTATCTTTTCTTCTTCCTAAGCGTGTTCTGTCTTTCAGTAAGTTGGAAATTGGTTTTTGTTTCTTTTAGATCAAGTTAAGTTGTGGTGCCCAACCCTCTGTCGATACTCAAACAATAGGTCAATTTATATATTTTAAGATTCCGAGATCGGTTACGGCTCTATTATAATAATTATTACTATTATTTAATAGTATTTTGTTTTATCTTTCTCATTATTATTATTATTATTATTATTATTATTATTATTATTATTATTATTATTATTATTATTATTATTATTTTAATTATTAGCTGTAGCATCAGATCCGAGGAATGGAAAGGATAGCTTCAATTCCTGGGTCCAGGAGCTCTTCACCAAGTTTAAAATGCCTTGTTGCTTGAGAATGACTTCTTTTTTTTTCCAAATTAACTTGAGGTGCCCTTTCCTCATGTTGAGAATTTGGCCTTACCAGCTAAGATATAATTATATAATGAACACTTAGCTGATAAATGACAGCAAATCGTCTACACAGCCGTCCCTGCAGACGAAGTCTAGATGCTGTCGAAACCATCACAACAGTGGGCTGTTAAGAGATAAAATTCGTAAGTATATTACCCCTAGGGGGTGTTATGTCAACATATTTCATTCGATGATGACTGACGAATACTTACTTGTTTGGACTCAAAAGTCCACACCTTACTGCCGATTATAGGCTGATTACAAACTCCTTGTGACTCAAGAATTGCGCAATCCCCTGATCTACAAGAAATTCGTAACATACCTTGCTCTTTGTAACGTGAGCTATGGTGTTCTCAACACCTTCGACAGATATCGGTGACTTGATAGAAGCTGAAGTGTCCTTGGATGTCCACGTCTTCCATTGTCTAGGAAACGCACACTGGTACACTATGTTCTACAAGATTCGTCCTTATTGTTCACAATGTATCACAAGAGAAGCTGATCACACCTCTCTTATGTTTATCGTGTTCTGCGAGACACTTTATTCACACTAACGCACAGATCAGTGTTCTTTGTTGGTTATCCTGGCGTCAGTGTGACTCGTAGTAGAGTCAAAGTTAGTCTGCCCAGACGCCACAGCGCTCCATGACGTCTCTGCCCCCAGCACAAAAAAAAAACGCTGACCTAGTACCTTGCATCCTTGTCACCTCCTCGATGAAGCAAAGCAGAATGTTTGTTTCTTGCTGTCTTAATCATAGACAACAATGTACACTAGTTTTACTATGGTAATAAAGTGGGAGCAGGATTTTCCTTAATTGTCCTGCTAAGTAAGAGATGTATTGTCTCTTATAAAAATACACGTTGCAACACCCCTGCAAGGAGCAGAGGTCACTTGATTACGCATACGACATCTGTGATCAATTACTCACTCTAGCAGTAAACAAGACGCTCGCCCCTTCTAGTGGGCTTGGCCCCTCAGGGCTGAAAGGGGCTGAAGGGGGCTGAAGGGGGCTGAAGGGGGCTGAAGGGGGCTGAAGGGGGCTGATACCCCCCTCCTGGAGAAAATTTCTCCACACCTCAGATCAAAACAGATTGCTATTCCTTCTCCCTCTCCAACGGGTTTATCAGCAACTTGCAACTAGAGTATTCTAAATGACAGTTCCATTTTAGGAACATCCGCAGTGCACAGTTAACATATTCCACATCAGACTAACATTGTGAGAACAAAAGCTAGCAATGTTCCTGGTCATATTCCATCATTCAGGTTGGGCTTCATATATGAAGTAATGAAATCGTTTACCCTGAGCTGGGAGACTTTACTAGGTCGATGTGGATATCGTCAAGCATCCAACAATGGACTGGCTACCTACTGGAGCTTTGAAGATTTTGTTACAGCATAGTTAGAGTTATTCACTGCCGTGAAGTGATCCTTCCTGTAATGAATTGAGAGTAAAGCCTTGCCTGGGGTATGCCAGTGGATAACCATCATCATCTGCTTAAACAGTTACAAGAAACACTGTGTTGCATCATGTCGAATAAATCATCAGTTTCAAGAAACACTGTTGAATCCTGTCAAAAAATCACCAGTTGCAAGAAACAGTGTTCCATCCTGTCGAATAAATCACCAGTTGAAAGGAACACTCTGTTGCGTCCTGTTGAATAAATCACCAGTTGCAAGAAACATTGTGTTACGTCCTGTCGAATTAATCACCAGTTGCAAGAAACACTGTGTTGCATCCTGTCGAATTACGTTGAAACTTCTGTCTGTCAGGATGCATAACTCCCTCCCCAATCCCATTGACCAATTCTTCTATACAAACACATAAATTTGCTTGTGACTGATAAGTGAACTGTAGATATAAATCCAGACGTACTTCTGTTAAACCCTTTTGGGGCCTAGTTCCTAGGCCTTATGTGTATCAATATGCTCTTGCGCTACCGTTCATAGGATGGATATGGAGTGCACAATAAACTAGGCAGTTCGGTGGCAAAATCTCTAATATGTTCTAATTCCACATTTTTGCTACGACTGAAGACTGTGCCAAAAGTAACGTTGACACTAAAATATAAACACAGCTTCTGTGGTATTTTCGCTTTAACATGTACAAATAACTTTGGTTAGGTTAAATTAGGTTATGTTATGTTACGTTGTTTTGGTTAGGTTCGTTTAAACTCTCATCTATAACAAAAAATAACCAGTTTTAGCATAAGTAAACGCAATAAAGTGCAGAAATATACGTAGACTCTACGTGAAGTCAACTACAGTTTCGATACACTGTCACAGTCATATACTTATGATTATATGACTCTCATAGTATTTCTTTGTTTAACATTTCTGCACATAGTGTATGCAGAATCCAAATCTAAGCCCACTTCTAGAATTGGCCTACTATTCACATAGTTGACAAAGAAGATGTTTGAAGATTTCTATGTCAAGCAGTTTTAAATGACCAAATTTTCTCAATAGAAATCTGTTAACCAATATTGTCCACGAATTTTGCTATAAAATTATGCCTATTTAATTTAATAAAGTTTTATAATAACATAAGCAGCTCATCGATGTTGTTTACCTATACTTTCAAAAAATCTTCGGTAAATAAAAAAGACAATTTTTGACTGGAACAATATGCAAATAACCCGCACAAGGTAGAGTGAAATTTATGACGACGCTTCGGTCCGACTTGGACCATTAATTAGCCACACAGAAGCGCGAGGAAAGGAGCCAGAACACATACGAGAGGAGAGAACTGGGACGGGAGAAGTAGAACGAGAGGAGGGAACAGCCGTCAATAAAGTACCATAATCTTTGTTTGGATCAATGGTTCACCGAGAGGAAGCATCAGGTGTTGTAAGCCGGGAACATCTGGGTTGATGAAAGTAATAAACTCCACAAGTATCGGTTTCCATCCATCTGTTTTGAAAATTTACATAAACGATCTGGAAACATAGATAACATGGAGAATCGCCGATGACACGAAATTTGATAAAAAGAACACGCAGCATCTCTGGCGAACAGTATCAATTTTATTTACATGAGATATGTAAAATATGCAGATATCAAATAGCACCTTCGAAATAATAGATATACTGGCTTCATCCAAAGAAGAGGAACATTTCTCTAATTCCATGGATCATGAGCCTTTCCCAATAACAAGGCAATCTTTTGCAATGTGTGGCAGACTGTCAAAATGTTAAAGAGGCTTGGATAGTTTGACTAAGTGAACTGAGATGTGCAATATTAAAAATAAATGCTATTAAAAGTGTAGTAGAGTAGTGAAGAAATAACGTATTTGATTTTAGATTTTGTCACCGAAGTGGTTAGTTTAGTGTGCACTCCATATCCATCCTGTGGACGGTAGCGCAAGAGCATATGGATACACAAAAGGCCTAGGAATTAGGCCCCAAAAGGGTTACAGGAGTACATCTGGATTTATATCTACAGTTCACTTATCTGTTACAAGCATATTTAGGAAATTTGTTTAATGTATATGGTATCTTATTTTCATGAATAAGATATCTTAACATGTTACACAGGTTATTATACTATCTCTATATTCCTCAATAAGTGGACAATTAAGCATATAGTGCTTAAGATAGTGACTATAGGGCTGGCCACATACTTTGAATTTTGTTTGATCATCTGTATGTCTGCCAAACTGCCAGAAATACTGTAACCAAATCTAAGCCTGGTCAATACAACATTTGTTAGTCCGTTCACAGTGTAAGTTGCTCCGAAAACGTACTTATATACGTTCATGTTATAGTGGGTTATAATATGTGATGAAATCCATAACAATTGTACATTAATTTCCTTTTCCCGGATTTTTGAGTATCAATACCTGGCTTCTGCAATGAGCATGTTGTTAAGAGTCATTATGTAAGTCAAAAGCCTTCACTGATGACATAGAATCGATAATAAACATATAATCAGGTTCAGTGTCATAAGTTCGCTTTAGCGCCAGTAGGATGGCAAACAATTCAGTTTGCAGTGCAGACGCCAAGTTGTTAATTCTTATGATTAAAACATGTGCAACAGTTGGGGATCTTTATTGATGAAACGTTTCGCCTACACAGTAGGCTTCTTCAAATACAAAGTAGTAGAAATGAAATAAAGATGATGTAATTAGTCCATTAACCTTGGAGAAAATGTATTTGACGTTGTCAGTCCAGGAGAAGAGTTCAGTTCCATGGTCTGGAACGAGATGAAGTTGAAGCATGAGATCGGAGTCTTAAATACTGTCGAAGGTGAGGTGGAAGATCTCGAAGACGTTGTAGGGGACGGGATCCACTAGTGGAAGAATACAGCTCCATCTCTAATCCAACAATTCTCATAATGGAAAATGTCCTCGGTACCAAGATACCATTGTGCTGCAGTTTTGTTGAAAATTGAATGAAATATCGACAAGTTGAAGATTAAGACACATTTCTACTGCTCCCTTTGTATTTGACTGAAGAAGACTACTGTGTAGGCGAAACGTTTCAACAATAAAGATATCTAACTCTTGCACATGTATCTTAATCTTCAACTTGTCGCTATTTTATTCCATTTTCAACAAAGTTAATTCTTATGCCTAAATCAACAAAGTTCCTATCGTTCTTAACTAGGGAGGTGAAACAAGAGCAGATGCAGCCCTGCCAGTAGACTCCTGTTCAGGTCCTTCTGTGTATATAACTTGTGATAAATTATTACTACCAGTTATGCGAGACATTTCTTTTTGAGCAGTTGTTTTTACAAGTGATTTAAGGAAGGGATTACTAGTAATGAGCTTCTTGGGAGGGGCTTGCGCGTATGTGATATTAAATGAACACATCTTCCATGGAGGGCTGAAATGCTACACATCTTCCATGGAGGGGTGAAATGCTACACATCTTCCATGGAGGGCTGAAATGCTACACATCTTCCATGGAGGGCTGAAATGCTACACATCTTCCATGGAGGGCTGAAATGCTACACATCTTCCATGGAGGGCTGAAATCCTGTTGTTGTCTACAGTGATACACTTCCTGCAAGTTATGAAACTTAATATAATTGCATGTTTTCACAATCCATTTAGATGTATGTGTATTTACTTCTAGATATTCAGTAAGATTTACAGTAACAGTCTCTGGTTCATTTCTTAACGCGAGAATAAGTATAAAATAATTAATAATTGACGAGCCTTTGTAAGAGAAGAGAAACAATATCTCAGAGAGATCCATTGTAAGTCCACGTGAGTAGTATTCTTATTTAGATAAAAATAACACCTAACTGCATACTTGGTTTTGTAGAGAGAAACTTCATGTACACGGCTCCAGAATCTTCATGTACACGGCTCCAGAATCTTCATGTACACGGCTCCAGAATCTTCATGTACACGGCTCCAGAATCTTCATGTACACGGCTCAAGAATCTTCATGTACACAGCACCAGAGTCTTCATGTACACGGCTCCAGAATCTTCATGTACACGGCTCCAGAATCTCCATGTACACAACTCCAGAATCTTCTTGTACACAGAACCAGAAACTTCATGTACACACCACCAGAAACTTCATGTACACACCACCAGAAACTTCATGTACACACCACCAGAAACTTCATGTACACACCACCAGAAACTTCATGTACACACCACCAGAAACTTCATGTAAACACCACCAGAAACTTCATGTACACACCACCAGAAACTTCATGTACACACCACCAGAAAATTCATGTAAACACCACCAGAAACTTCATGTACACACCACAGAAACTTCATGTACACACCACCAGAAACTTCATGTACACACCACCAGAAACTTCATGTAAACACCACCAGAAACTTCATGTACACACCACAGAAACTTCATGTACACACCACCAGAAACTTCATGTAAACACCACCAGAAACTTCATGTACACACCACCAGAAACTTCATGTACACACCACCAGAAACTTCATGTACACACCACCAGAAAATTCATGTAAACACCACCAGAAACTTCATGTACACACCACCAGAAACTTCATGTACACACCACCAGAAACTTCATGTAAACACCACCAGAAACTTCATGTAAACACCACCAGAAACTTCATGTAAACACCACCAGAAACTTCATGTACACACCACCAGAAACTTCATGTACACACCACCAGAAACTTCATGTAAACACCACCAGAAACTTCATGTAAACACCACCAGAAACTTCATGTACACACCACCAGAAACTTCATGTAAACACCACCAGAAACTTCATGTAAACACCACCAGAAACTTCATGTAAACACCACCAGAAACTTCATGTAAACACCACCAGAAACTTCATGTAAACACCACCAGAAACTTCATGTACACACCACCAGAAACTTCATGTACACACCACCAGAAACTTCATGTACACACCACCAGAAACTTCATGTAAACACCACCAGAAACTTCATGTAAACACCACCAGAAACTTCATGTAAACACCACCAGAAACTTCATGTACACACCACCAGAAACTTCATGTACACACCACCAGAAACTTCATGTAAACACCACCAGAAACTTCATGTAAACACCACCAGAAACTTCATGTACACACCACCAGAAACTTCATGTACACACCACCAGAAACTTCATGTACACACCACCAGAAACTTCATGTACACACCACCAGAAACTTCATGTAAACACCACCAGAAACTTCATGTACACACCACCAGAAACTTCATGTACACACCACCAGAAACTTCATGTAAACACCACCAGAAACTTCATGTACACACCACCAGAAACTTCATGTAAACACCACCAGAAACTTCATGTACACACCACCAGAAACTTCATGTACACACCACCAGAAACTTCATGTACACACCACCAGAAACTTCATGTACACACCACCAGAAACTTCATGTACACACCACCAGAAACTTCATGTACACACCACCAGAAACTTCATGTACACACCACCAGAAACTTCATGTACACACCACCAGAAACTTCATGTACACACCACCAGAAACTTCATGTACACACCACCAGAAACTTCATGTAAACACCACCAGAAACTTCATGTACACACCACCAGAAACTTCATGTACACACCACCAGAAACTTCATGTAAACACCACCAGAAACTTCATGTACACACCACCAAATTTTTGTAACCAAATTCTACTAGATGTAACATAGATAAGTTTAAATTTATTTAATATTAATATTAATATTAATATTAATATTTTCGTAATGTTCAGATATATATTCGCTGTTTTACTGCATTAACCATTTTTCACTAAGCTTATTCGGAAGAAATAATTCTTGCTTTTATCAACAAATTTACAGATTTTGCTTATTCAGCATTACTCATATTTAAAAAATGCATTGTCATTTATAAAAAGGTGAATTTTCCAGGCAAAGAATTTGAAATATATATAGTAATGTTCAAGGAATGATTAGCTTTTATTACTTATAAACAAGAGAACGTTATTTAATTACAATGTGAGAAGTATAAGTTACTGAAATGAAAAACAGTTAAATCAAGACATGAGCAGGAGTAGTGTTGGACAAGTTGTGGCAGTGACCTCTGTGGACCTGAGAGACACTCATAATACCATCACCTCTATTCCTTAAAAAAAAAAAAGGAGTAGAGGTGATAGTATGGTGAACGTGAACTGCTGTCTCTCAGATCCACAGAGGTCACTGCCACAACTTGTCCAACACTACTCCTGCTCATGTCTTGATTTAACTGTTATATATATTTGTGTTTTTCATTTCAGTAACTTATACTGCTCACGTTGTAACTAGATAACGTTCTCTTGTTTATAAGTATTAAAAGCTAATCATTCTTCGAGACACTAAATAACGTTCTCTTGTTTATAAATAAGTATTAAGAGCTAATCATTCCAAGAGACACTAAATAACGTTCTCTTGTTTATAAATAAGAATTAAAAGCTAATCATTCCTCGAGACGCTAAATAACGTTCTCTTGTTTATAAATAAGTATTAAAAGCTAATCATTCCTCGAGACACTAAATAACGTTCTCTTGTTTATAAATAAGTATTAAGAGCTAATCATTCCAAGAGACACTAAATAACGTTCTCTTGTTTATAAATAAGTATTAAAAGCTTATCATTCCTAGAGACAATAATGCTTGATTTCAATGATTATTAATTAATACTAAAATAAACTTGATAATACTATACCTATTTATTTTATTGTAAAACTTTAGTGAAGTTATAGAAAAACTTCAGCATAGCACTGATATTATGTGTAAGAGAGATGTTATGTACATCACCGATGTTATGTGCAACACAAATGTTTTATGAACATCAAAATGGTATACAATACCGACAGGTTGTAAGGTAAGACACATATGCAACAGTTAGACAACTTTATTCCGAAACGTTTCGCCTACACAGTAGGCTTCTTCAGTCGAATACAGAAAGTAGGCAGGAACAGTAGAGATGTGAAGATTGATTACATCGTCTTCACATCTCTACTGTTCCTGCCTACTTTCTGTATTCGACTGAAGAAGCCTACTGTGTAGGCGAAACGTTTCGGAATAAAGTTGTCTAACTGTTGCATATCTGTCTTACCTTACAACACAAATGTTTTCTGTAATGCTGATGTAATGTACAACACACATAATTTTTCAGCACTGATGTAATGGGAACATTCATGTTAGGAACAATATTAACGTAATCCAGAATAATGCAATGTACAATATGCATGGTGACTTTATCTGCTGGTAATATTGATCAAAAGATAAAGTATTAATCTCATTAATGAGTTTTTGAGATATACTCATTAATAAATATGAAAGAAAGAGCGACCTTGATGTTTAGTGGAACGTTTGTCAGTACACAACAGTCGCCCACAACCCTATTATCACCCTTCTGCTTTTATTTTGATAATGATAAACATTCTTGCAGATAAACATAATCATAAAAGTTTTAGATCATTGTATATCACATATAAATAATATGTGATTGACCCTTTCCTTCTTCCCGTCAGTATTTATAACACAGAAATTATTATCAAGAGAAAAGAGGGAAAGGAATTGGTCGATCACAAACTTTAAACTCAATCCGATATAAAAAAGATTTAATTATTCATAACACGTTAAACATCTATGGGTTATTCGCTATTATCTGGTAAAGGATCATAATTAAAGAATGATATTAATTAAATATAAAAAAACATGATCCTCTGATTATTTTTTCTTCCTCCAGCGACTGTACTTGTAAAATTAACCCAAATTACCTTTATTACATATGCTGCAACACTCAAAATATTACATAATTATAGGATGGGGTCCACCTCTGGTGCAAATTGTGGGACCCGTAGCCTCGGAGAAGTGGATAAAAAGGCTTCAAGGAAGAATATTTGGATTTCTTCCTGAAGCTGTTTGAATATTCCACTTCCCCTACCACCCCATCTTTTTCTGGAATATTCCACTTAGGTCCCCAGGATGCGACCCACACCAGTACCACCCCATCTTTGGGGAACATAATATATGTTTTTTTGGGAATCGAACCCAGGCCCTCACCAATAGAGAGCGTTAACCACCAGGCCACCAGAGAATATTTTTTTTACCAATGTTACATAATATGGTACATAATTTTATGTAAATAAACTGACAGGAAGAGATCACAGTCGAATATCTTAATCACAAGTTATAATAACAGAATATATGATTTCACTATTGCTAAAAACGATGTAATTAATCTTAACATATTTATGAAAGATATTCACAGATTCGATGTTCCAGCGACGCAAAGAAATATATAATAGACGCTTATCAATGAAGTAGTGTTCCATATAAATCAACAAGCCACTGTAATTCCTATCTGATTAGTGATCACTGACCTTTTTATCTTACACGCGAAATATACATACAAGGTCCCGACGTAAAAATACAGAGGCATAATATAAAGGGTACAGGAATTCACTGCCAGTAATGGAATTACTAAAAGAATACAGATACCTAAATTAACCAAGAAATCTTGACCTAGAGAGATGACACACCTAGGTCAGTACACACTATCAGAGCTCTGTGGAATTACCTTCAGAATCTAGCTTAGAAAAATTCTGGACTCTCTGTATTAGGGGTAATGACTCACTGGAACCCTCTGAATTTCCTACAAATACACTATACACTTCCTTTCAATAAACACAAGAGTTTTTGGGAATCCCTGACATAAGAAACATGGATACTCCCTGAACAAATGCATCTATCTTCTCTACATCCATGGGAAAACTAATTCTTCACGTTTGTATCAGTATTCCTTCTTAATCAACAAGGCCAAGCAACTAAAATACCATGCCTGGTCACACTATTTTGTGCACCAATAACATCAAAGAACACTGGAATATACAGGTCCACTTTCTTGCCACTCAGTAGTTAGTTTAATATGTTAATTATGCACCCCATACCCATGATGTGGGCGATAGTCAAAAGATTACAGAGGTACATAATGGGTCCAGGAACTGGGCCCAAAAGTTTTGATAGCTGAGCAAATTACAAAAGTAATGAACTCCAGGTAGGTCTGGTCACAATCATGACAAGTTACAAAGGTATTTACAGATTACAGAGGTATATAATGGGTCCAGGGACTGGGCCTGCAAAGTTTTGATAGCTGAACTAGGTACAAAGATAATGAACTCACAAGTTACAAAGGTGAAGAATCCTCTAAGTAAATTTACTTACTTACGTTTATACATGATTACACACGATATCCGAAGCACTCACACAGGTGTTATGAATCGACCCCTGCAACCACAGTTAGGTAGGTACACACACACACACACACACACACACACACACACACACACACACACACACACACACACACACACACGCACACGCACACACACACACACGCAAAATAAATCTATTTAATCAACTGAAGAATAGGTGAGTACAAGAAGCGCGTCTCGTGCTCAGCAGATGGAGGATCGAGCCTTCACGACGCCTTGAACTTAATGGCACACATGAGCTCAGCGCTTAACATGAAGTAACTAAATTTATAAATTTATTTAATAATGTACTATAATTTAATAACATCTTAAAGAACTAAATAAATGTATTCACTATCCAGCCTGGTACATAATGGCCTCATTTATAAAAGGCTGACTGAACAAAACATAAATAAAAGGAAAATATAATATAGCGTCTGCTATTAAGAGCCTGTGATGAATGGTTTGAAAAACCGACAAGTTGAAGATTGAGACACTTATGCAACATATGGGAATCTTTATTCAGGAAACGTTTCGCCACACAGTGGCTTCATCAGTCCAATACAAAGTAGAAAGGCGTAAGGAGAGGAGGAGTTTCAGGTAATCAATCCCTCAGCCTGGAGTCGATGTGTTCAGTCCATCAATCTTGTAGAATGTACAGCATAGGGCCGTAGACGTGGCTTATATATTAAGAACCTACAAACACTCGGAGGAAAACAAAAATATATGGCATTAGATAGAGATAAAATCGATACAGTTATCAATTGTGAATTTTTCCAGGTAATGAATTCGAAAAAAATATGCTTTGAGGCATTTAAAAACTAGCTAAACTGCATAATTCTTAACTATTGATTAAAAAAAAAGGAGATTACTGGTGTCCGTCAGCAAGCTGAACACTGCTTCCTCAACTCTCACACCACAACTCCAGCAATAAATATTTCTCTACCTCACTATCACTTCTGCCTCTCATGATGTAGTTATATACGATTTTCAGCCACCAAATATCCAGGTAGGAGTATATCAAATACTCAAATGGCTAACACAAAAAAGTAATGTTGATAATATTAATAACGAATAACTGCAAACTACAAATTCTTTTCTGTGTCATTACTAGTCTCAAGACAAGGTTTTCCTTGCATTATTTAAACGAGACTTTGTTGATTAGGTTATACTTCTTTTCTCATTGTGAATTACTGCCGTGTAACTGAAGTGTATGTTTATACTACTGATTACAAAGAGGTAACATGTCTTGAATCACTCTGAATGAAAGTAGGATCGAGCCTCAATCATTCAGCTCAGTGATCTATATAATATTAGCAATTATTTTTAATATTTCGAACTGAAAAAGTAAACCAAGAACGATTCTAATGTTATGTGCAACACTGATGTTTTATACAACAGTAATGTTATGTTTAACAATGATTGTAGGTACAATACTAATGTTATGAACAAAAATTATGTCATAAATATCGTTAATGTTATATACAACACTGATGTTGTGCACAGTGATGTTATATAGGACAGGGACGTTTCAATAACACTCAGATGTTCATTACTGTGAGGGAAAAGTTCAACAGATAGGAGTAGCGAGCGAGTATATGGTAACGATAGTTTGATTGCCGGCTGCTTGTTAAGGTAGGAAAAATAGACTCGGATTCTGCTCTTGACTCTCGCCCAGGCAGGTCATAGCAGCTCTCCTTACTCTGTCTCCCTACGATCCCCGTTGGGGAGGGGAACCTTTACCAGCGTTGTCATCGCCTTGACTTACACGATGAGCTACGCAGATCGTGTAAAGATCAAACCAACAAACGGTACCGTTGATGATTCAACGAAGATTGCTCTTGCAACTATTGTTCAAGGAGCACTGCAAGTAAAATTCAACACCATATTGTCACTGAAAGAAGCATTCATTGTTGTGTGTCACGATGATGCTGAAGCAGAGAAGTTACTTACTACAGAAGCCACCACTACTCTTACTGCTCAAGGGTTTACTGTTACATCATCTCCTGCCCTCAGGGCAAGGAAATCAGTATTCCTTAAAAAACTTGACAAGATTCTGACTTCTCAATCAACTGCTGAACTCAAGTCATCCATCGAGACGCAAAATACTTGGGCCACTGTTGACAGCATTGCGAAAATCCCAAATGCAACGTCCATGCTCAAGGTCACCTTCACCGACGTGAACATGGCTGCCACTGCTCTGAACGAAGGTCTTGCTGTCTACTACTACTATATCAGTCCTACCTACATTGAAGCAGAGAGATACCACTACATTCAACATTGCTGGAACTGTTATTCATACCATCACACCACCAAAGCATGTCCAGTAAAAGACAAGAAGTTCTGCACTACATATGGTAGTGAGGGACACACCTTCAGTTCCTGCAACGCTGCTGCTCCATCACAACCAACGTGCTTAAACTGCAAGAGTAATGACCACCATACACTGGCAGCAAAATGTCCTACATGAAAGGATATTATGAAGAAAACACAAGATGCAGCAAAGAAAAAACCTACAAGCAACACTACAACGTATGTAGCAATTGCAAAGATACAAGCAAACACTACAAAATTACTTCAAGCATCTACTCAGCCCGCCTCCACCATCATCACTCCTCCAACATGTGACGTAACCAAGATCCACTACTGCTTACTATACGCTCACATGCAGAACATGGCTGTACCTGGATCCTTTAACTCTACCATCAACGAGTTATTTGCATTAAATAATATGCCTTCATTTACATTTCCAGCATCTCCACCTTCTGAAGAAATTCTCAAATTCACCAAAAACTTAATCGCCAACTCTTCTGCAGAAGTTCCATCAACACCACCAACTAGTGACGTCAATCCAACAACGACCAATGAGAAGCCTCCACCGCCACCACCTCTCACTGAATCCAACCAATCAGAAGCCTTACCACCAGAAACATCTTCTAATTCGTCTACTGAAGTTGAAAACGAAGCAACACCACCTTCCTCTACTCCACCACCGCCTTCTCTACTTAGCTCACGTCGATTACCTGGAACACCATGGGTTAAACACAAAGGACTCATATTCTACACCACGAGGCTATACCCTGCAAGCATGTCTCGCCTAGAACTCATCCAACATCTCCAAGACAACACTGTATCGTACCAAAGCGAAGAAAGACCATTCCCTACCTACAACCAGATACTCCACCAACTCCAAACCAACGAATACTACTACAGCTCTCCCATAAGTGTGATACAACTCTCTCGAAAACAATTTACCGCACTGATAAACGGTTTAAGACCATAACCAACTCATCCTGCTTGCTGCCTTCTGACACTCCCAGCTCCTACTGCTGCCTTCGCCATCCTCTCCTAGTGAGCCAAGCAATGACATCAGTCAAGCCTCTCTATCTACGTCTCCAGTACTTTTGTACCACATGTCCCAAAGTGGTTGGGCCACTTGCCTTGATTCCTCCTCTTCCCCTCCTCCCCATCCTTTTCCAGTTATTTCCATCCTTCCTTATCCTTCTTCCTTCCCATCTTACGACAGCTCTCGTCGTCCTCGATCCGATCCTATCTGTTAAGGTAGGGTCAGTCTAGCTCCCGCTATCCCCCCCCCCTTTTTCCCACCCCGAAAGGTGACGTGTGGGGCTCCGGCCAAACAGTAATCACTCGACTCAGCTCCCAGCACAACTGTAACTAAAAGCCTCTGCTCCTATTCTAGTGGATATTGGTGGAAAGCTTCACTTTTGACCAATAATGAACTTAGTCCTTTCAGTTTTAAGCTCCACATAAGACTTTTCGGTACTCACCACCTTTTTCAAGTATCTTGCACTTATGGAGAGTGATTTCTTAAGCAGTGGGTAACCTGTCTCTCTTTCCAGCTTGGAATGACAGATCGGGTTACCTGCCAACCAACGAGAAGTGTTGAAGGAGACGGACTGAAACAGCCCATGAGACGTCATTCATAATCTACCTACCTGATTACTTACAGTCAACCGCAGACAACAACCCCTCATCTTCGCAGTGGTAAAGAACCTGCGTTCCTGTCACCTGGACTGACTATTCAAGGCTATAGACTCTGTGAAGAACTAGTCGTTGGGTTGTCACCAACACCTGTGACCCCTCCCAATCATCATCAACGGATACAATTTCTAAAAGACGGTGTCAACATCAACCGGACACCCCAGTTTATTTGTGCATATTATCGCTGAATTCAAATGTCAATTTTTCATTTCATTTTTCTTTCAAGTAGGATACACCTTCATTTTTTAATGTTTTATATTTACATCACTAAATAATGAAGTGTTTATCTTTGTGAATTATTTCTTTATCTATTCATTAATTTTCCTGAGGAGGAGCCAGCCTTGGTAATACTGTCTGAAGTTGTTACAGGGCTGAGTAAGCCTTCACAATTACCGATGTTAAGTACTACTACCTCTCATATACAACCCTGATGTGTACAACACAGATGTTATGTACAAAAATCCTGTAATGTACAACACTAATGTTCTGTAAAATACCTGTAATATGCACGCCACTAATATATACAGCACAGCACTCCATAAATATGTGACAGCATCGATATTCAAAAGTATCTGATAACGTTACAATGTTGAAAAAAATAGGGAATTTGTATTCAGATAACCCGCACTTAAGACATTGAAACCTATGACCGACAAGAGTCATTAACTAGTCACACATTAACTGGTCAACCTTTAAGATCAAAAATGATCTTAAAGGTTGAAAAAAAGTTAAATAAAAATGTAAAAAGGAGACAAGAAGCATTGTGCTGGCACTAGTGACCATCAGGACCCGGCCAGTTGCCCTCACAACTCGCCTAACAATTCTCCTTGTTAAATCGTGGTTGAACTGTAATATTTATTGGTGTTCTCCGTCTTTGTCACTTTTGTTATGGCTACGAAAGGTTCTCGTGTTTAAAAGTAGACTTTCAGTCAAATATTTCAGTATGGCAGCACTAACTTTCTCCGATGATTAATTAGTGTAAAGAGAAGCTGTAACCCATTAATTAACTAGTTATTAAATAACTTTCAGTATTTGTAGTGTGGGAGGTGTGGAAAATCGTTCATGAGATATTCTTTTTATAAAGTTGGAAACTCAGTTGTTGCCTCATTTATTAAGTTAGTTATGTTGGTTTAAATCCTGTCTACTACATGTTGACAATTAATTAAGGTTGCATCTAACCTGCTCACAAGTCAAAAATGTTTTGATCCCGACGATAGGAATTAGTGATTCTCTCAGTGTATATACACTGAGAAACTTGCACCTCTCACCTCTTATATCCTTGTTTGCCTGACTTTAGTAATGTATTTATTAGTGCAAAAACAGTAGATTTAATTGTAAATCAGATTAACGAGTGAAATTTAAAAAACTATCTCTACAAAAAGGATTTAAAATGGATGTTTTCATTATCAAATTACTGATTCTTATAGATATTTCTCTCAGTGAATTACGATAATATAAATAATTAAAATTTTTAACAAAAATACTTACTACGTGTTTTAGTATATCTGGATGCCTTGGGATAACTTGGATATGTTAATGTTGCAGTTTGAGAAACATCTGATGTAAAGCAATGTAAATAAATGAATGTTTTCAGTACTGAGGAAAGGAAAATACTCTTATCACCTGTTATCTAAATACTGATGCTGGGCTTATCTAGCGTCAAGCAAGTTTCCTGATTATCCCTCATACATCCTCCCTTACATGATTTGTTCAGCAGGATCTTTGTAAATCCATTGATTCAGTTGCCATGAGTTCCATAATTTAATGGAATGATAAACCTCCTGGTTAGCCAAGCATTGGATTAACAGATCTTTTGTTGAGCAAAACAATGGACTGACTGTCGCTAAGGTGACTATTGGTCGGGTCAAGAAGCAGGGCAAATAACCTCGTATAAGTTGGAGTAGGTTAATATTAGATTAAGTTGGGATTGGATAATTTGTAACAGATTATGCTAAAATTGTCTACTACCATCTGTTTGTTGTGATACGTTCGAAAGTCTAACAAGTAAACCAGTTATAATGCCTAATACACTATCGAAAAAATAACAAATTGAGAACATATTTGATTATATTTGGGGTACTTTTCAGTTATTAAAATTAACAGATGAAGAGTTAGCATTGCAAATATGATTCAAAAATATTAAGTACCTAAAAACACTGGGAAAGGGATGCAGAAGTGTGGCTATAACCTCGAGGGCAGCACTCACATCCTCTTGGTAACATTACGACGTAATTGCAATATAGACTGATGTTCCTCGTGAAACAGATGTGTCAGCTGTAATATGGAGACCAGAAATGAGAAGCATAAGCTATATGACGTCTTATCATGGATATATTAAGTCTAAGTATTGTTATTTATACTTCTTGTTGTGACTCCAAGAATTTTTTGAGTTTTATTGCCAACATTTATGCACTCTTGTCCCGTTTTGGACTACGACACTTAAATCTTATTTCTTATTCAGTTTAATTGAGATCTACACTATTTAGTTTTAAAGTACCAAAATAATTTTCTTTTCCCGGTATTAGAATTTCACATTTGTCCTGAATGAACTGTATCTGTCACTTCTCTGACTAAAGCATCGACCTACCAAGATCATCCAGTAGCGCTAATGTCCTCAAAAGCATTCTGCCGAGTGCCAATTTTAATGTTATCTTTTATGTATATTGTAAACAGCATTCTCTTCAATTAAGTATTCATGCACCCCCCGTCAGGTACAGAATAATAATTATCTTTAATGAATTATCTTTTTAGGAGAGTATTCATGCACCCCCCGTCAGGTACAGAATGATAATTATCTTTAATGAATTATCTTTTTAGGAGAGTATTCATGCACCCCCCGTCAGGTACAGAATGATAATTATCTTTAATGAATTATCTTTTTAGGAGAGTATTCATGCACCCCCCGTCAGGTACAGAATGATAATTATCTTTAATGAATTATCTTTTTAGGACAGTATAGCCAGAGGGAGTGTAAGAGGAGACAGCCTTCTGGTTTACCACGTTCACATCGCTTATCTAGCCTGAAGTTGTTGCAGCTAGACAGAAGTTTAAAATGTATCATTAGACAGCCTGGATGTAGTACTGAACCACTGCTGTTTTCTGTCTTCTGCATTAAATAACACAAATATTGGATACAGAATGAAATTGGATTTGTTTGTGAGCGAGTGCTCTCTGTCTCTCTGTCTCTGTCTCTCTTTCTCTTTCTCAATGCAATATAAATTTATTTCAACATATATTGTTTATACAGAAATACATGACACTTTAAAACATGTTGACAGCAGGGCTCTATAGCTCTGTCCACTTATGACCTTTAACACTAGAGTGGGAGTGAGAGATCAACACGTGACGTCTGTGCTGCAGGTGTAAGCTTGACGGATGACCAGCAAGGACAGCGGCCAGCGTTCGCTTCAGCGGAGTCCACGGTGACGGTGCAGGAGGGAGAAACGGCCCGTCTGCCTTGTGTGGTGCTTCACCTCGGAGATAAGTCGGTGAGTAACTTTATATTGTGCAGTCTTTCTAAGTTGATGCTAGTGGGAGTACCAGCGTCATGCCTCCAGCCTGAGTGGCACTGTGTCTGTGTACTCGCAAATCTTAATAGTGGTTGCAGGGGGTCGAGTTTCAGCCCCTGACCCCTTCCCCCTCTTCTCTGCTGGCCCCTCGTGTTCTTTCTCTCGTTTCGCTGCATGAGCACTATCATACCTATTCCTTCAGCTATGTATGAATTCTGTCTCTTCAACTTCGCTAAGTAGTTCTGCTTCTTGACTACTCTCAGGCTAAAGAAGCATTTCCTGACATCCTCGTGACCCATCTGTACTCAGAACTTTCATCTGTGGCCTCGTGTGCCTGAGACCCTCCTCTCAAACAGATTCTCCCTATTTTGTACGTAGTAATCATGTCACCTGTAGGCCTTCTCTAGTGTCGTCAGGTTAAGCTCCCCTAGCCTCTCTTCAAAGATCAACTCTGTGACTAGTTTCGTTGCAAATCTTTGTATTATTCCAGCTTCTTTACATGCTGATCCCGATATGGGTTCCATTCAGGCTCTGCATACTCCAAGTTGAGCCTGATGTGTAGTGTCCTTACCTTTGTGAATGCCTCCTTGTCGATGTTCCTCAAAGCTACCCTTAAATTTGCCAGTCTTGCATTTGCTCCAGCGGTTATTCAGTTGATAAGAGCCTCAGGTGAAAAGCTCGAAACTAAGCTCATACCGAGGTCGTCTTCCAGGAAGGTTTACAGCCTTTTGCATCCCCATCCCTACTGTTTCAGGTCGTCTTTGTCTTCCGATGTTTTTAACTTTACATTTGCTAGTATTAAATTCCAATAGCCATACGTCAGATTAGTCTTTCAGCTTATCCAGATCTATTTGTAAACTTTTCTGGTCTACTCCTGTTCAGATTCTCCTCATTAGTTTCACATTATATGCGAAGAGGGGACACCTCTAACTAGATTTCCTCTGTCAACAGTACTTTTCGCATACCTTGTTCGGCAAGAAGAGCGTTGCTATTTAAGCCAAAATCGCACACACACACACACACACACACACACACACACACACACACACACACACACATATATATATATATATATATATATATATATATATATATATATATATATATATATATATATATATATATATATATATATGCAAAACAACCACTCTGAAAGAATAGAGAAATTCCAAGCGCTTTCGTGACTACTCACATTATCAAGGAACTATGATAATGTAATAAGCACATGCATTATATTTACTTATTATATTACAGTGTATTTCAAGTGAGTATCCCACCGAGGCAGGGTGGAGTTTCTCCTTTTACATTTAGTAATATATACAGGAGAAGAGGTTACTAGCCCCTTGCTCCCGGTGTCGCCTCTTACAACACAGGTAGGATGGATGCGTGTAAGTATAAGGTGACAAGCTGAACAGCTACGATTTCTTAGTATATATGTTTACTCTTTGCGTTTTTTCTCTGCTCCTCTATTCGCTGGTGTGTGGTGACATAGCGTTGCGTCACCATACGTCATCATCTATTTCCACCAATCACTGCTGTCGCCTTGTTATGACGTGACTAGAATTCTCTACATAATAGAAGCTCAGTTTACTGCTTGGGAGTAGTGAGAGAGGAGAGTAGTGAGAGGTATGTGTGTGGACGTCTCCCTGCCCAGGAAAGATTCCTTATTGAATTTAGGAGTTTAACTCCATTTTAGTTGAGGTTAGTATGCTTATAAGTATCATTTTTCTAAGTGACTGTGAGAACAGATACTTAGTGTTGTTTTAATCACGGTTGTACACTTAGGTGATTCAACGTGTGTGCTGTGTCTCACTCTACATGTTTCTGTAGGTAGTTTTACGAATTCCCATTTATTTCTTCATTCTATGTGCTTAGTAAGATAGGGTGCTGAATGTTACAGAGGGTCCCATCGTTATTACAGGGATGGCTGAGGGTAATTACTGAGTCAATTGCCTCTCAATGAATGTAATCAGTGTATAAACTCACTCTCTCTCTCTCTCTCTCTCTCTCTCTCTCTCTCTCTCTCGTTATATAGTAACTGAGCTTTCATCATATTCCATATTTTTAGGATTAAAATTACCTCGACTAGTGGTGTGCAGGTCACATGCAGCCTCAATCACCATCGTGCAGTAGATCGATTTCACACCTAAATCAATTAAAATTATTATATAACGAAGTAGAGCCATGTAATAATGTGAACATAATCATAATGTATGTTTAAATAATAATCAATACTCATCAGATATAGCCATGCAATAATCATCCGGATATAATAATAGTAACAATAATCATCATCATCAGCTGTTTCGTGGAGCTCACTGGTGTCCTGGTTGCTAGGAGAAACATGGCTTGCAATTCACTAAGCTTGTAAATAAATGATTCAGAGAACCGTCTGTATAATAGTGCAAATCTGTAAATTTAAACATTAACGTTTTCAGTATCCACCAAATTAGAAAAGAATGACAGATTTTATTTCTAAAATATTTTGGCTGTAAACCAGGTGATATTGACTCTGGGAACAAATTGCAAATCTCACTTAGGTATAATGACATTGAAGACATGTTGATAAATTATACACATGGGCAACGCTTGGGTGTTTATATTTTAAGAACATAAGAACATAAGAATGTAGGAACACTGCAGAAGGCCTACTGGCCCATACGAGGCAGGTCATTATCAAAACGACATCTACCTAAAGCTACTCAAGAAATAACTCCCGTACCCCTTGACACCAATCAAACCCAGCCCCTCCCACTCATATATTTGTCCAGTCTCTTCTTAAAGCTACCCAAGGTCCTAGCCTCTATCACCCCACTGGGAAGACTGTTCCACGCATCTACAACTCTGTTAGAAAACCAGTACTTACCTATGTCCTTTCTAAATCTAAATTTATCCAACTTAAATCCATTATTCCTGGTTCTTACCTGGTTCGACACCCTCAGTACTTTATTAATGTCTCCCTTGTTTATGCCCGTCATCCACTTATGCACTTCAATGATATCTCCCCTCATTCTACGCCTCTCCAGAGAGTGGAGATTTAAGGCTTTAAATCTATCTTCCTACGGGAGGTTCCTTGCACAGTAAATCATTTTAGTCATTCTTCTCTATATGTTCTCTAATGAGTCTATGTCCAGCCTGTAGTAAGAGGACCAAAACTGAGCAGCATAATCTAAATGAGGCCTCACTAGTGATGCATAGAGCTGTAAAATAACTTTTGGACTTCTGTTACTTATACTTCTTGAGATAAATCCAAGTAATCTGTTGGCCTTGTTGCGCACACTAAGGCACTGCTGTCTTGGCTTTAGATTTCTGCTTACCATGACTCCCAAGTCTTTTTCACATTCTGTATGACCAAGCTCTACTTCACCTAGATTATAGCTTCGAGGGTTATTTTCATTACCAAGGGCAAGTACCTTACACTTATCCACATTAAACTTCATCTGCCATTTTTCAGACCAAGACATTAATTTGTTCAAATCGTCCTGGAGTTCATTGATATCCTCCTCAGAGTGAGCTATACGGCCTATCTTTGTATCATCAGCAAACTTACTCATGTCACTAGTAATCCCTTCATCAAGGTCATTAATGTAAATTATGAACAGGAGAGGGCCTAAAACTGATCCTTGTGGAACGCCACTAGTGACTAATCCCCATTCAGATTTCACTCCATTAATGGTAACTCTCTGCTTTCTATTGGTAAGCCATGCCTCAATCCATGCTAGAACTTTACCTCCTATACCATGAGCTGCCACTTTTCTTAAGAGTCTCTTGTGAGGTACTCTGTCGAAGGCTTTACTAAAATCCAAATAAACAATATCATATTCCTTATCACTGTCAACTGCCTCAAATGTTCTATTGAAGAACGTCAGTAAGTTTGTCAGGCAGGAACGACCTCTCGTGAATCCATGCTGAGATTCATTTATCAAGTTATGCTCTTCAAGGTGACTTCTGATAATGTCAGCTATAATTGATTCTAATAACTTGCCCACTATAGATGCCAGGCTTATTGGACGGTAATTTGAAGGAGTGGACTTATCCCCTGATTTGAATATAGGAACCACATTAGCCATCTTCCACAACTCTGGCACAACACTGGTAAGGATGGACGCATTGAATACACTCGTTAATGGCTGACTAAGCTCCATCTTGCATTCCTTAAGTACCCTTGAAAACAACTCATCGGGTCCCGGGGACTTATTTTGTTTCAGTTTGTCTATCTGTTTAATAACCATGTCCCTCGTGACAGTAATATTAGTTAACTTAAATTCATCAGGAACTAAATAATTGTTAATTACTGGAATCTCATTTACATCTTCCTGTGTAAAAACTGACAAAAAATAGTCATTAAATAAGGAACACATTTCCAGTTCATTATCCGTCAGCTGTCCATTCCCAGATTTCAGAGGTCCTACTTTTTCCTTCACCTTCGTCCTATACACTTGAAAGGACCCCTTTGGATTAGTCTTTGATTCATTAGCAACTCTAATTTCATAGTCACGTTTAGCCTTTCTAATCGCCCTTTTTACTTCTCTTTTAAGCTGAACATATTGGTCAGTAAGGTTAACCTCTCCTCTTCTGATGCGCCTATAAATTCCCCTTTTCTCCCCTAATAGATGCTTTAGCCTCCTGTTAACCCATTTGGGATCGTTATTATTAGACCTAAATTCTCTCTGGGGAATGTATATACTCTGGGCACTGTGTACATTATTAAGAAAACAATCATAAAAGCAGATCCCTTCATATTCATAAGTATGATTATCGTCAATAAAATCATTAGCTAGATAACCCCAATCAAGATTAGACAGATGTTCCCTAAGTCCATTATAATCGGCAGAACGAAAATCAGGGATTTTTACTGTATTATCATTATTCTTGCATTCCCAATTAATGCTAAAAGTGATGGATTTGTGATCACTTGCGCCAAGCTCTTCAGTGATCTCCAGATTATTCACGAGTGTTTCCTTATTTGACAAGACTAGGTCTAGCAAATTATTACCCCTGGTAGGCTCAGTTACACTCTGTTTCAGAAAACAGTCCTGAACTGTTTCCATAAAGTCACTGGACTCTAGATTACCTGTCAAAGAATTCCAGTCAATTTGACTAAAGTTAAAGTCCCCTACTATGACTATGTTACTGTGTCCAGAAGCCCTAACAATTTCGTCCCAAAGAAGTCTCCCTCTATCGTGATCCAAGCCTGGAGGTCGGTATATTACACCTAGAATTAGTTTTTCTTGACCCTCCACGAACTCTACCCAAACAGACTCTGTTACTGCTCCATCTATTTTTATACCTGTTTTTATGCAACAATTAATATTTTCTCGAACATACAATGCAACTCCTCCCCCCTTCCCATTACATCTATCCACATTGAACAACTTAAATCCCTGAATATTACACTCAGCAGTCATATCCCGACTCTTTAAATCATAACACGTTTCAGTTAATGCAATGATATCAAAGTTCCCAGCACATGCTACCAAACGTAGTTCATTAATTTTATTTCTTGCACTTCGACTGTTAGCATAAAATACCATCATATGTTTTTTCTTCTGCACATTTTTCCTATTCATCTTTGTTTTTACACAATTTCTGAAATTATCATTACCCAGAGTTACTCCATGACAGTTACTATTAAGATTCTTAATATCAGAGCATAAGTCAATATATCCATACTCATTATTAATCATTTCTAAACCCATACCTCTAACTAATCCTAGTTTAAAGTCCTAACAACCCCCTCAACTGAGTTAGCAAGAAAACCCACACCTGCCCTGGATAAGTGAACCCCATCCCTGGCATACATGTCATTTCGGCCATAGAAGTTGTCCCAGTTGTCAATGAATGGTACTGCATTATCCTTACAGTGTTTATCCAGCCAACAATTAATACCAATTGCTCTGGACAACCATTCATTACCAACACCTCTTGGCAAAATGCCACATATAACAGGGCGCCCCCCCCCTTCTTCCTAATTATGTCTATAGCTGTCCTGAACTTTCTAACTAAATCCTCACTTCTACGCTTGCCTACATCATTGCCTCCAGCACTGAGGCAAATAATAGGATTGATCCCATTACCGTTCATGATGTTGTCAAGCCGGCTAACAATGTCCTCCATCCCAGCCCCAGGAAAGCATACCCTTTGTCTCCTACTCCTATCCTTCAAGCAGAATGCCCTATCCATGTATCTAACCTGGCTATCCCCAACAACAACAATATTCTTACCTTGTTGTCGTTCGTCGTGACGATCCCAGTAGTCGACTCACATTCGTCGGGTAGCACCGAGAATGCGTTGGAGGTTTCCACAGGAGTTTCCACAGCAGTCTCTTTCTTCTTCATCGTTTCTGGCTTTCCATTCGTCTTCTTGATCGTCAACTTCGTCGTCCCCTGCTGTCCAGCCACTGACCACGATCCCTTCTTGACCTGAGGACTCGAAACAGGAGGACTACTACGAATCCTCTTGTTTTCCTCGGTCAATCGCCGTATCTCCATCTTCGCTGCCCTCAATTCTTCCTTAAGTTGCTGGTAAAGTTACTCGATGGAGGGCATCTTGGTTCAGTCCACGGGAGCAAACAAGACACTTCTTCACAGAGTTAAGTACAGGTCACCACAGGGAAACGTTTTGTCACACATCGGTTTCATCAGTCCTGTAAAAGTAGATTATATCTACTCCAGGATGAGGGACTGATTACCTCAAACTCCTGATCTTCACTATTATTCTTTGTACTTGACTGACGAAGCCACTGTGTGGCCAAATGTTTCCAGACTATAGATACCCAAGTGTTACACTTGTCTAATTTATCAGCTCAGCAAGCTATCTCAGGTCTTGTTACATATTGTGATAATGTTGGTAAAATTACCGACAATATGTTAGGTAAAAGGGCAATATGTTCAAGTAATGCCACATTTTATTGTGGCAACGTTTTGCTCTCCAGGAGCTGTCACACTGTAACGGCCTGACGAAGCTCCTGGAGAGCGAAACGTTGCCACATTGAAATGTCGCATTAATTGCACAGAGCGCCATTTTACCTAAGGTCTTGTGACATCTGTGGCTGAGTTGTTCAAGGCTTTAAGTTCCCTGTTAACTACACTCGTGAAAGAGCTAACGATCTAGGTTTGAATCCTGCTGGCTGCGACATTTCTTTGTACTCTCTCTTCTGCTGTTAGGAGCATCGATTATCTTTCGTGTGGCCAGAACATGATTATATATTGGACAAACGAGTTCTTTCCGACTAGACACGACCTAACACTGGTTCTGGTTCCTGTGGTGAGAATGTTCCAAAAATTCTCATTGCCAGAGTCTGTGTAGAGAGATTCACCACAGCGCAACTGCAGTGTTCAACACTAACTCGGGAGTTTAGCACAATACGCCTACAGTCACCCACAATACGCCTACAGTCACCCACAATACGCCTACAGTCACCCACAATATATTACATTTCCTCAGGACACTACAGTACACTTGCAATCCTCTATAATTCCTCGGGACACTACAATACACTAGCAACTCTCTACACTCCCTTGGAAACGCCACACAATACACTTACATTGTTCTACAATATCCCGGGAATTTTCCACAATACTACAATTTTCCACAATACTCCAGGAACTGTCCAAAATACATGTACTGCATTACAATTCCTAATAAAATTCAATACAATAGAAATGCTCTACAGTACCTCGAGAGCTGATGTATGTGGATTTAAAAAATCTACGGTACATCATGGTTAAAAAAAACATTCATCAACCTCGGGAAGTTCCTACAATACACCTACAATATCCTACAATAACCTGTCACTTCTTAATACGCCTGCAAGTAACTTCCTCTTTCTCGGATCAAACCTTATTAAATTCCGTTAATCTGGCCGGGTCTCCCTTGTACAATAAGTCATATAAATAACTCCAGATCTCCTTACGATACAATTTCCCGTCGTCTGTCAGGGGAATTTTGATCCAAGGAATTAGATCTGATCTCCCCTTACATCAAACTAGATGACCTCCAATTCAAGTAAGGCGAGGTTGCACCCTACTGGTTTAGCGCTTTCTCCAAGAATGTAATAATCTCCCTACGTACTCTTCAATAACCCGTGATCTACTTACGATACCCTGAAATAGCCTGTGATCTTACAATAACCAACAAACTTCATTCTACAATACTCTACGATAACAAAGGATCTCCCAGTAATGCTCTACAATAATTCTGCATCTGCCTACAATACGCCTGCTGTATGCTACAATAACCCTGGGTCTTCCTACAATACTGTACAGCAACGCGATAACGTCCAACAATCCTTAGCAAAATCTCGGGATCTCCCTACAATACAATATCCTGACAATGGTCCTACAATACTCTACGATAACCTAGGATCTCCCTACAATTCTCTACGATAACCAAGTATCTCCATATAACAATAAAACAAAATTTCCCTACAGTACTCTACGATAATATAAGATCTCTTCAATAATCTACAATAAACCAGTATCTCCATACAATACGATAACCCAGGGTCACCCTACAATACTCTATAATAATAGTATCTACATTAAAGGGAGACGTCTACGTAGAGTGACTGCTTGCTTTTTGACTGAATACATCATAGGGAAGCGCTAAAACCGTGGTGGGAAGAGGCAGGGGGGCGGGGGTCACACAGTCGGTATGGAATTTCCAAACTTCTTATCAAACTCCCTATTTACCCAGCAAACTCCCTATTTTTCAAATTATTTTTAGTCAAAATGTTTTGGTTTAGTTAGGGGGGGTTAACTTAATGCCTTGGATCAAAAACCGTCCGCCAGCGTCGAGGCACGTTCGTCGGGTGTGAAACACGCTAGCCTCGCTAAAGCCCCTAAGATGCATTCGGGTTTTACGCGGCCTCGTTGAACCTCTTTACGACTCTTACGAAGGTCCTCGCTCGGAGTTCACAGTTCAGCGTGAGACGCCACAACACCCGTGATTGTCCTCCGTAACGCGCCTCCCAGCCCTCAGACGATGCCACAGATGAGCTGTGAGCTGAGATAAGGACACGTCTCCAAGTCCTTAGACGTTGCTGGGAAATGAGCTGTGAGCCGAGATACGGGCTTGTCACCTAGCACTTAGACGGTGCTGGGAAATGAGGTGTCAGCTAAGTTAGGGAAGCATTTCCAAGTGCTTACAAGAGCTATGGGCTAAGATGTGAATGTGTGTCTCACAGCGCTGAGACGAGCTGGGGGTGATAAAGTGGGAGCTGAGATAGGGTGAGAAGGCAGCGTAAGACAGATGACCGTAACTACTGCGGTTGGATGGATGGTGGGGTCGGTAATTGTGGGGGTGGAGGGTGATAAGCGAGTTATGGTGGGTAGAACAAGGAGTGTGGGGAAGGAAAGGTGGAAAGAATAAGGCCGGTGAGTAAGAAAATAAGTAACTTTGACCTTTTCTATGGATATCTTAGGTAATTTACACAGTGTAATAATGTTAGCAGAATTACAGATGTCATATTAGTTGCACTTGTGACCTTTTACTTAATGATTTATACATATGTTACTATGTACGATAACTGTGTAATTGCATTTGTGTACCGGTACCTAAATAAGGAGGGTATGGAAGGATGGTGTGGAGAGTTATGAATGTGCGGAAGAGTGGAAGACAGATAGCAAAGTCTCCCACTCCACGTTGAAGCTATCTGCTGAGGAATAACCAGGGTTCGGCTATCTTTATTTCTGTCTAGACAGCTGAGTCAAGAACAGTATAGCGCAAGGCTCTTTCCCGTCACTCCATTCCCTCCTCACATATAGTCTACTTGAAAAACTACACTGAAATGTAATCATATCAAAATAAAATGAGTTCGTGAACTTTTAATAGGGCAGACTGAAGTAGACTTGTGATATAAAGAGCTATGACTTCCAAAATTATTTATAGCACTACATCTAATACTTCATGACTCAAGAAATCGTAATGACACGATTGCAAACACGACGGTCTGGAGTTTTGAGACTCTCTGACCGCGGGTTCAAATCCCGCCCGTGGTATGGTTTGATCTAACACTTCAACCGGTCGTCGTGTAACTGAAGTATACCTGGAGGCTGTTCCGGAAGTCAACGTCCCCGCGGCCCGGTCCATGACCGGGACTCGCAGTGGATCAGAGCCTGATCAACCAGGATGTTACTGCCAGCCGCACGCAATCTAATTTACAAACCACAGCCCGGTTGGTCGGGTACTGACTTTAGGTGCCTGTCCAGCTCCCTCTTGAAGACAGCCATGGGTCTTCAAGACGGAGCTGGGAGGCAACTGAACAGTCTTGGGTCCGTGATACTTATTCTGTTATCCCTTAGTGTACTTATGATACCCCTGCTTTTCATTTCATAGATTTCCAGGTGCAGATTTAGTACTAATCCCTCCAGGATTTTCCAGGTGTATATTATGAATTATCTTTCTCGTCTCCGCTCCAAGGAGTACAGGTCAAGGTTCTTAAACCTTTTCCAGTAATTGAGGTGCTTTATTGTACTCATACGTGTACGATAGTTCTCTGTATATTCTTCAGGTAGCGCAGTTTCACCTACCTTGAAAGGGGCCGTTAGTGTACAGCAATACTCTAGCCTAGAGAGAACAAGCAGTGTGAAAAGAATCATCAATGGCTTCTCATCCCTAGTGACAACAGGTTTTCAGAGGCAAAAATCGGCTAGAACATAGGCGACCACTTCGGTCTTATTTTGCTGCAGTTGTATTTCAGATAGGGAAATCTGATAAGGAATCTGTTATATGGAAAGTATTTAACCTCTTAGTTTAGTATCCTAGACCCACAAGACACAAGTACTGCGTCGTACATCAAGCTATCTAATGATTTCGTGTCGATAGGGTCACCAGGGGGTAACACTTTAATCTAAGCTACTTAATTGAATCTAGCCAGCTTATATGTAGATAAATGCAGTATATCTGTACATTGACTTACATTAGTTATATACCTTTAGAGAGAATATGCATAGAGAGAATATATGTGTAGCTAACTTAGAGAATGATTTGAATGAACTGTGTAAGCAAATTGACAATTTGAGAATGTGCTGCGTATTGCTGGTAGCTGAGCTGGCTATACTTAGACCAGATATTTCGAAGTAAAACATTTTTGGGTTATAGACCTCTTCAAGGGGGGCTCCTTGGCGTGGTGAAGAGGCTCTTGGTCTGAGGAATTAGACCTATCGGTCTTCTTCCTCAGACCGAACCTAATTACCCCCCAATCTCCCCTCCCCTATCCCATCCTCCCCATCCTCCCCTTTTTCCTTTCCTCCTCCTCCTCCCCACTCCTCCCTTTTGCCCTTCCTCTTTTTGTCCTTTGGGATTTCTCCCACAGGCGCGCTAGTTCCTGGGTAGGAGAAAGGATACCGGGGTCCATCCCATTCCGTTGAGGTTCTTAGCGGTGGCGTAGTTTGCCGTGGAATCTGGATCGCCTGGGGATGTCCCGATCCCTCTCCGGTATCCCGGAGTAGCTTTGGGTGTCTTTCGGGCGACGAGTGTATCTCTGGAAGCCACCTTTCGGATTCCGGGGGTGGTGGCCGAAGGAGGTATGCTTTGTGGCGGATATCCGGCCGCCCTCTCTCTTGTCCACCGAGGTAGCTCGGCAGATGTGAGGTTGCTATCCCGGATTGTTAGTTTACTAGCATGATGGGTAGGGTATGGCACGGGTTCCATGCTGCATTTGCGGTGCTGAGGTCCTCTTGGGCGCGGAGGGAGATTTCTGGCCCTTTCATTCCTCCTAGGACCTATCCCTCCCCGGTCCCCCCTTTTTTTTTCTTTTTTTTATTTTTATTTTCTTTTCTTCTTTCTTTTTTTTTTCTTAAAAACAAAAAGAAAGAAGTAACCTAACCATGGCAGCCCTAGTCCATGAACCTGGTACCCCCGGGCCCCTTCTTGATACCGCACCCTGTTCTGACCCCACCTCGTCTTTGGACCACTTTTCAGACATTCCTTAGGCCTCTGTACCTATTGCCGGTGCTGTTTCCTCACCCACTTCAGGTACTGAGGCCTCGACTGACTCCTTCGATTTATCAGACCTTCGCTCTCCTCTGACTATGCTTCCGGCCTCTCCCTCTACGGTGCGGCAATTTTCAAATCGCCGACCCGTTCCACGTCGGACCAACTCTGGTCCCACGCCTAAACGTCAACGACAATTACCTGCTGATGATACTTCTCCACCTTCACCTTCTCGTTCTTCTCAGAAACGATCGACACGTCCTTCACTACCTTTCCACGCTCAGTTTCAGACTGAACAGTGGACTAAATTCTTCACTTTACGACCAACTTCCTCTACTGCCTATCTTTCTGACCATAGTATTGGCAAGGCACTCCTACGCCATGTTGGTAAAGATATTTCTTTTCATGCTCTTAAGAGCGGTACGCGCATCATTACCATACAGAATGCTACCCAGGCTCGTGAGCTCTCTCGTCTTTCCCATATAGATACTGTTCCTGTCACCCTTGAAAAACATCATTCCCTCAATTCTTGTAGTGGTACCGTCATTCTGCCCCATACCATAGTTCAACAAAATTTCCAGACATGTGGCACCGACATTCTAGAACAGCTGGAACTCCAAGATCTCCCAATCCTCAAGGTAGACACTTACGTTCTTCCTGCCCGTGGGCGGAGACGATACCCTAGCAATGTGGCTCGTTTAACTTTTGACAGCCGAGAACTCCCATCCTCAGTTTATATAGCAGGACATCGGTTACAAGTTCGAAAGGTGATCCCTACACCACAACAGTGTAGAAATTGCTGGCGATTTGGCCATCCAGCGAAATATTGCAGATCTATCGCCGAATGCCCAGTCTGTGGTGCCGATGACCATTCTAATACGTCTTGCAATCGATCTCCCTCTTGCCTTAACTGTCATGAGGCTCACCCTTCGTACTCTCGCCGTTGTCAGGTCTATTTAAACGAGCGGGAAATCCGTTACCTCAAAGAGACAGAAGGTCTCCCTTATGCCATGGCAGTTTCTCATCTCCGCCTCCAAGGGAGACTCCCACGTGTTTCTTATTCCCGTGTTTCAAAACGTCCCCCCACTTCTGGTATCCCATCTTCTACACCCACCTCTGTGGTTACCTCTCCCATAATCACTCCTGTATCTAATCCTTTTGCTGTCCTCGGCTCAGACGTCCCTACTTCAACGCCTCAGTCTAATCTCGCTTCTTCGAGTTCTCTCTTACAAGCCTCAGTATCGACGAGACCTCGTACGACACCTCTTCCCAATCGTCCCTCTACTTCTCAAAAGTCAAAAAAAGGTCCGGTAACACCTCCTACCCATCTTCCACCTCCTCATTTTACCCTCCCTGTCTCTGTCCCTAGTTCTTCCCCTCTCACTGGCTCAGTTACAAATGCAGAGGTTCACCCTCCTCCTCGTAATGTACCTTCCTCCCCTGTTCCCTCCCAAGTTTCTTCCTCTTCTGCCACCTCCCAGGTTCCTGTCTCTTCTGTCCCCTGCCACGCTTCTCCAGTTCCCTCCACCCTTTCGCGCCCCCCTACCTTGGTACAGTCCAATACAGTTCCAATCTTTACTCATCCTCCCCCTACCATTCCCAATATTGTCTCCCATACGACATCTCTGAATTCCGAAACACTTGAAGCAATCTCTGAATATATTGCAGAGACCAAACCATCAATGGACACTGATCCACCTTCCGCTCTTTCTCTCTCCTCTGCTCCATCTGCGCAACTCCTTTCTTCACAGCGCACCGTTCCTTCGCTGCTTGAACATTTTCCACTGCCTCCGCATGTGGACTTTTCTAACCCTTTTAGTCCGTAGGAACCCTTACCTGCGGATTTCAAGTATCTTTATCATTGCCAATCATGGCCTTTTTACAGTGGAATATACGCGGCCTCAGGGGTAATCGGGGTGAGCTTCAGATGTTACTCTCCCAGTTTGCCCCTGTTGGTGTTTGCTTACAGGAACCAAAATTACACTCTGCTGTTATTTCTCACATCTCAGGCTATAATTTATTGTATTCTTCAGATCCTTTTCCTGATGGGACCTTTAATGAAAGTGCCCTTCTTCTCCGCACTGATATTCCGTACCATCAGCTATTTGTTCATACTTCGCTGCATTACACAGCAGCCCGTATCCACTTACATAGGTGGTATACGCTCTGTTCTTTATATCTCTCTCCTTCTCGGGCATTATCTATTCCGGATTTTGCCTTCCTTGTTTCGTCATTACCGCCACCGATTCTGTTACTTGGTGATTTTAATGCCCACCATTTCCTCTGGGGGGGGTCTCACTGTGATTCCCGTGGAATTCAGTTAGAGGCTTTTCTTGCCACCCACCCCCTCCATGTTTTAAATACAGGTACTCACACCCATTTTGATCCTCGGACTCATACTCTCTCTTGCATCGATCTCTCAGTTTGCTCTTCCTCCGCCGCATTAGACTTCACTTGGTCTGTTCTCCCGGACTTACATGACAGTGATCATTTCCCAATCATTCTTACTTCCCCTTCATATTCGCCACCTCTTTGCACCCCACGCTGGCAATTTAATCGGGCAAATTGGAACCTTTACTCACACCTGACTGTTTTTAAAGAGGTTCCTTCTTCGTCCTCCATCGATGAGCTTTTACACCTCTTCTCGTCCTTCGTTTTCACCGCAGCTTCTCATTCTATACCCCAAACTTCGGGCAGGCATTCTCAGAAATGCGTGCCTTGGTGGTCTCCTGCTTGTGCTCGTGCAGTACGTTTGAAACGCGCTGCATGGGGCAGGTACCGGTACAATAGAACCACAGAGCGACTCCTTGATTTTAAACAGAAGCGTGCGATCGCTCGCCGTGTCATCCGTGACGCTAAACGCACTTGCTGGCGAGATTATGTCTCCACCATCACCTCTGCTTCCTCTATGAGTGCAGTCTGGAAAAAAGTACGAAAACTGAGTGGTAAATATTCTCCTGACCCGGCTCCTGTTCTACGGGTTGCCGGTGTTGATATAGCAAACCCACTAGATGTTGCCAATGAAATTGGCAATCATCTGGTCTGTATTTCTCAGGGACTCCATCTATGCCCCTCATTTCTTTCCTCAAAGTCTGCCAGAGAGTTAGCACCCTTGGACTTTTCTTCTCTCAGAGAAGAACAGTATAATGTGCCTTTTACACTTCAAGAACTGGAGGCAACACTCTCAGCTTGTCGATCATCGGCAGCTGGGCCCGACGACATTCATATTCGTATGCTACAACATTTACATCAGTCAGCCCTTGCAGTCCTATTACGCCTTTACAATCTTATTTGGTCACAAGGAGTTCTTCCACAGCTGTGGAAATCCGCCATTGTTCTCCCTTTCCGCAAACCAGGCACTACGGGACATGAAACCTCCCACTATCGTCCCATTGCTCTTACCAGTGCAGTTTGCAAAGTAATGGAACGTCTAGTAAATAGACGTTTAGTGTGGTATTTAGAGACACACAACAGTCTCTCCACTCGTCAATATGGCTTTCGTAAGGGACGTTCTACCATAGACCCCTTACTGCGCTTGGATACGTATGTTCGTAATGCCTTTGCGAATAACCACTCAGTTATTGCCATATTTTTTGACCTTGAGAAGGCATATGACACAACTTGGAGGTATAATATTTTAGCCCAAGCCCACTCCTTAGGCCTTCGAGGCAATCTACCATCCTTCCTTAAGAACTTTTTAACTGACAGGCATTTCCGTGTTCGGGTTAATAATGTGCTCTCCCCGGACTTTATCCAAGCTGAAGGTGTCCCCCAGGGATGTGTTCTGAGCACAACACTTTTTCTCCTTGCTATTAATGATTTGGCCTCTAGTCTTCCATCAAATATTTGGTCATCACTCTATGTTGATGACTTCGCTATTGCCTGTGCAGGCGCTGACTGTCACCTCCTTACAGTTTCTCTCCAGCATGCAGTCGACCGTGTTTCCAATTGGGCCACCACGCATGGGTTTAAATTTTCCAGCACTAAAACCCACCAAATCACTTTCACTATATGCTCTGTCATCTCCGATCATCCTTTGTACCTCTATGGCTCCCGTATCCCTGAACGTGATACAGTCAAGTTTCTGGGCCTCCTCTTTGATCGTAGGTTATCCTGGAAACCTCACATTACCTCTCTGAAGGCAACTTGTCACAGCCGGCTGAACCTTCTTAAAACCCTTGCTCATCTTTCGTGGGGAGCTGATCGTCGAACCCTCCTTCACCTACATTCCACCCTTATTTTATCGAAACTTGATTATGGTGACCAGATCTATTCAGCGGCATCTCCTGCTACTCTCTCTAGCCTTAACCCCATTCATCACCAAGGATTACGTTTATGCCTTGGTGCTTTTCGCTCTTCCCCTGTCGAAAGCCTCTATGCAGAAGCGAACGTTCCATCCTTATCCAATCGCCGTGATGCCCATTGCCTGCGCTACTATGTACGCTCTCATGATCTCCGCAATCCTTCCATTTATAGAATGGTCACTGATATTAGTAGACATTCTTTATTTGTTCGCCGCCCCTGCTTACTCCGTCCCTTCTCTCTTCGCCTTCATTCGCTCTTGTCTTCTCTTCAACTACCACCTTTCTATGTACATGTAGCATCTCACTTTTCCCTACCCCCCTGGGAAGTTCCAGCTGTTCGAGTCTGTTCTTTCTCCCTCCCTTGCTCGAAAGCCCAACTGTCTACGGTCGCTTCCCGCTCTTTTTCTTGACCACTTTCACTCTCATTCTCATGCCATTGCTGTGTACACAGATGGCTCTAAGTCTTCTGACGGTGTAGGATTCGCAGCAGTGTTTCCGGACAGCGTCGTACAAGGGCATTTACTATCTTCGGCTAGTATTTTTACTGCTGAATTATATGCCATCCTTACAGCACTTATCCGTATTGCATCTATGCCTGTGTCATCATTTGTGGTTGTCTCAGACTCCCTTAGTGCTTTACAGGCTATACAAAAATTTGATACACCTCACCCCTTAGTCCTCCGTATCCAACTTTGGCTACGCCGCATCTTTACCAAGCATAAAGATAGTTTTTTGTTGGGTCCCTGGTCATGTTGACGTACAGGGCAATGAACAGGCAGAGACTGCTGCGCGGTCAGCAGTACATGACCTACCAGTTTCTTATAGAGGTATTCCATGTACGGACTATTTTGCTGTAATATCTTCCCACCTTCACACCCGTTGGCAACAACGTTGGTCTACTATGCTCGGCAACAAACTTCAGTCTATTAAACCGAGTATAGGTTACTGGCCATCTTCTTATCACCAGTGTCGAGGTTGGGAGACTACTCTCTCCCGTCTTCGCATTGGCCATACTCGTCTTACTCATGGATATCTCATGGAGAGGCGTCTTGCTCCTCTCTGTGAGAATTGCCAAGCTCCATTATCAGTCAGCCACATTCTGTTGGACTGCCCACTTTATCAACGAGCACGCAGAATTTACCTCTGTCGTCGTCTTCGCCCCGCTGCTCTCTCTTTACCTTCCCTTCTCGCTGATGGACCCACCTTTCATCCGGACTCTCTCATTGACTTTTTGACAACGACTGACTTCACAAATTCTGATACTTTCAGCCCTTTCTACTTGAATCTCTTGCTACCCTCTACCCCCGTACTATCCCCTGCCCCGCTGTTTTCTGTAACCTGCTGATCATCCCCCCCTCCCTTCTGCCATCCAATTCCCTTGCTTCCTTCCCTACCCTGCAGCGCTGTATAGCCCTTGTGGCTTAGTGCTTCTTTTTGATTATAATAGTAATTTGGGTTATAGAACATTAAAACTCGAATATAACTAAATGGGGGAAAAGGGTGAAGGTTATTTTTGTTAAACAGAAGAATGGACAGGAGTTTGATCCGTGGTGCATGAGTATAGTAGAGCCAGCAGTGTAACCACTAAGCCACAGAGATTAATCTCACAAACATTTTTGTGAAGTGGTAGTCTCAGTAGCACCAACTGTGACCCTAAGGCTTCATTTCACTGTCTCAGAAACTCTCGTGCTACATTTTTCACACCCCTCATAGTTCAAAAACCCAAGATAAGTCGTAATCAACTGTTTTCAATGAATAAACAAAAGAACAGACAAAGAGTCGAACCGCGGTCCATGCAATAGCAGCCCAACTCTGTAAGTACTCATCCACAGAACTTACAATGGAATGATTTTATAACCAGTGCAACCATCCTATAGTCCCAGTTCAGTAGGGCCACAGTTGGTGCTGCTAATACTACCATGCCACAGAGTTGGTTCAAATTTTATGATCCTTGTTTTAAAGCCTTTTTTGAACTCTTCGATTTTAAAATCATTGTAGAATTCCCTTAAAAAATGTATTAACATTTTACTGTTAAATGACGTTCTACCGTTTTCTTTTATTCTAGTTAGTAACTTGTAACAGCTAAACATCAGTCCTGGTATTTGCAAAACTAAAAGAAAAAAAAAAGTATATCTACAATCTATTATGCTTTCAGTTGACTACATAAGATTGTAAATAGAGTATTAAACATGTACTCTACAGGGCGAGCACCAGTACAACAGAGGAAGCTTCCAGACACATTGTTTTGCAGTCGGCAACGTGGCCTTTAACGTAGCTAAACTATTTAGCAATCATCTCAACAAAATAGCCACTAACATTTGGTCATCAATCAGAAACTTGATCCAGAGGAGTAAGAGCGGATGTTCGACCAGAGCAGGAGTACAGTATACATATAGTAAATAGTAAGTCTAAGAGACTGTTAGATGCAGGAGTATTAAGTCCATGAGCAAAGCCAGTGTACAGCACAGTGACGATCACAAACACCCGGCGAAGCTTAATGACGCCGATTTGTCATCCTTCAAAAGGAACGACAGAGAAGGATGATGTTGGCAGTGGCTTAATTGCCAATACCGACTCCATCTTAAATAGATCTGAACGCTTGTGTTTTCAGTCTTATAGCTAATAGATTATTGACTATATTTAGATCAGCCGTCACGTAATACAAAATTACTGCAACCTGACCCGCCTCGTGGGTCACCTCGCCCTGGTTACTGGTTACCTCACCCTGGCTACTGGTTACCTCACCCTGGCTACTGGTTACCTCACCCTGGCTACTGGTTACCTCACCCTGGCTACTGGTTACCTCACCCTGGCTACTGGTTACCTCACCCTGGCTACTGGTTACCTTACCCTGGCTACTGGTTACCTCACCCTGGCTACAGGTTACCTCTCCTTGGCTACTGGTTACCTCTCCTTGGCTGCTGGTCACCTCACCCTGACTACTGGTCACCTCACCCCTGGCTACAGGTCCTCACCGTGGCTACTGGTCACCTCGCCTTGACTACTGGTCACTTCACCCCTGGCTACTGGTCACCTCACCCCTGGCTACTGGTCACCTCACCCCTGGCTACTGGTCACCTCACCATGACTACTGGTCACCTCACCATGACTACTGGTCACCTCACCATGACTACTGGTCACCTCACCATGACTACTGGTCACTTCACCATGACTACTGGTCACCTCACCATGACTACTGGTCACCTCACCATGACTACTGGTCACCTCACCATGACTACTGGTCTGAGGGACTGATTACCTCATCTTCTGTATATAGTCCTACTGTCTTCAAGCTATGTCCTAGAATTTGTATTGATAAAGCCACTGGATGGCGAAACGTCTACAATAAAGATACCCAGATGTTGCACATGTGTCTTAATTTCGTCTTGTCGGTATTATATACCATTCTTGCACAACTCGTCAGACTGCAACATCATGGAATCTTGATTCTGAGGACATGTACATAACCTTCACGATTCTGAGGACATGTACATAACCTTCACGACTACGACAACTACTACTACAACTAACCCATCTCTTTGGGAAGGACCTACTTCCACTGGGGAATCCCGCCTACCAGTGACTATGCCCTCGTCTGCTACACCTGACGTTACTATATAAGCGCCAGGTTCCTTGCTTCTGCTTCAGAATCTCCACGACTATGGTGCTCTTCGCACCTACTCCTAGGTTGAGGGACTGATTACCTCATCTTCTGTATATAGTCCTACTGTCTTCAAGCTGTGTCCTAGAATTTGTATTGATAAAGCCACTGGATGACGAAACGTCTACAATAAAGATACCCAGATGTTGCACTACTGGTCACTTCACCCTGGCTACTAGTTACCCGTCTCTGTTTTAACTCTGCGTCAGGACAAAAGAGGCCACTAGTCAACTGAACAGAAGTATATTTAGCCACATAATAGGACTGTTCATCATTACTTAAGATGTCGGGTGGGTACTTAAGGAGATACTGGAGTAAGGAATACACTCGTTGGATGGTTTGGAGACGTATATTATTAGTCTTAAGGGGAAGAGCCCAGGCCTGCCTGTCGAGTCTATGCCTAGGGTGGAAGTGAGAGGGATGCCTCTGGCTAGCCACTGACATGAGTGTCTCGTGACGTCACACTAGCCAGGGAGCCTATGTATAACAAAGCTGGGATTCTCTACATATTCTACACAAATAATAAAAGTAATCAGTGACACACTGACAAAGAAATTTATAAACTGCATAACAATGTTGTGGTTATGTACCACAACGCATTCTATGGGCTGCTTCAACACATTACTAAGTGTAGCAGTTATTTATCCCAAGGTCCTGGCCCCCTGGAAACTTTTCTGGATCAGCATCTCAGTCATCTTCAGCTCCTGTTCTGGAAACTGTTTATACTCACCTTCGTCTTATCTTTACGACTATCAGTATTAATACATTCTCTGGGATCCACTAAACTCGTAAGTCATACAGGGTTCCCGTAACTGGAGATAATGAGCTTACATTATGACTTGGGATTGCTTAAGTTTTGGTCTCAGCGCGAGCCGAGTGAGGGATTCCTCGTGTCAGATAACGCTCTCGCTTCACACGGCGAGGGCCTGGGTTCGATTCCCAGCCTGAGTAGAAACATTGGGCGTGTTTCTTTCCACCTGTTGTCTATGTTCCCCATCAGTAAAATGGGTACCTGGATGTTAGTCGACTGGTGTGGGTCGCATCCTGGGACACTGACCTAATTTGCCCGAGATGCTCAGCATAACAAGTGGCTTTCTATGTAGTAGTATGTCATTGTTGTCAGCTAGGACTGTATACCATGTACATGTACTTGTAGTAAATAAAGATTATTATTATTATTATTATTATTATTATTATTATTATTATTATTATTCCTAGTATCTCATAACCTCAGAATCCTGTACCTCAATGATCAGCGCTGTTCTTAGTATCTTTTAACCCCGGCATCCCGTACCTTAATGATCAGAGAGCTATTCCTGGTATCCTCTAACCCCTGCATCTTATACGTCAATGATCAGAGAGTTATTTCTTGTATCTCATAACCCCAGAATCCTGTAGCTCAGTGATCTGAGAGAGCTATTCCTTGTATTTCTAACTGCAGAGACCAGCACTCCGTAAAGATCCGGAAGAGGTAGTCCATTTATATCATAACCTTAACACCCTCTACCTCAAGTTGTTGCACGTACATGGAGAAGACTCGGACCAGGACCCGTCCTGGTCCGAATTTGAACAATGTATAGCAAAACCTTTACAAAAAAAAAAGACATTGGTTCCTACACAGCCAATAACAATCCAAAATTCCATCTAAGTCACAAAAATTGTGAAAGTTTGAAGCCGATCAAGAGAGACGTTCTCAAATTGCCACATGGAAACCTTGAGGTAAGAGAGATAAACCGACAGTCACTTTGGATATCCTCTATCGGGGATACCTACAAAAGGCTTGCTATTTTAATTGTCTTTGTATATCACTTGATCTGAGGAACGGAAGTGTATCAAATTTTCCGTGCTGAGATACAGTACAGAATACATTTTTTTTGTAACAGAAATCTCAACTAAATCACAAACTAGAAATAAATATAGGAGACGTGTTGCTCTGAAACATTATAAAAAATGCACCGAGACGTCATCGAATTTTATTTGCATTTTGTTGGTTAGTAATGAATCATTCCAGCTAGGGAACAATTTTTTTGTAACTTAATAACTTGGGCAAGGTGAAGCTGTGCTGGAAGAAGGTAGTGCAGCAACACCAAGGACAAGCTAACTTGTTTATAAGGCCCCATTCCTTGAGTGGCCAGGCTCCCATGTTCACTTAAAGTAAATGATAGGAGCACTTTCTGCTAACACTGGGCTAGCCTTTGATGTGGCTCAGCACTAATAAGTGACACTGGTTGATGCTGCAGTATAGGAGGGGAGGCGAGTATTGGCAGGAAGTGCCGGACTGGGAAAGGCGTAAATTGAAAAGTGCCACTTTGCGCAGTGATACAGCAATCGTCTCGCTACAACTGGAACCCAGAATCAATTCTGATAACACAGTGACGAAGAAGCATCTCTATTTTCCGATGTTTTCCCTGTTTACCCAGCAGTAAATTGGTAACAGTAGGAACACACGAATTGCAAAGATTTTTTTCATATTTTTTTTTATCAAGTATAAAGAATACACGAAAACTCCCGTAGTATTTAAAATATCGAGGATAAGATCCTGATGAGTGAAGGTACGGTATAAATCTGGGGGTCAGGTAATGCAGGGTGAGGTATATATCTGGGGGTCAGGTAATGCAGGGTGAGGTATATATCTGGGGGTCAGGAAATACAGGGTGAGGTATATATCTGGGGGTCAGTTAATGTAGGGTGAGGTACATATCTGGGGGTCATGTAATGCAGGCTGAGGTATTATTACAACCCAGGAGTCCCAAAGGCCTGTTATCCTGGGTGTAAAGGGAGCAAAATAAACACAGCATAAAACCTTTTTGACTTGTATTATCCTTCACCAATTTAGAACAGAAGTATGTACACTATATACACTATGTACAACAATAGGTATTAGTGCACTCCACGGTAGCAAAGGCAGAATAGAAGCTACTAGAGAGCAGACCGTGCGTCAACCAGCTCTAGTTGGGAATGACAAGGGCAGACAACACCTCTGCGATTGCCAAAACCATCTTCTCATTGGCTAGAACCTGGGTACTGATTGAACGACGGGGCCCCATCATCAACCCTTAGTACCTGGTTCGCTGGTTGGGGGAGATAGCCTTTCAATGAGGGTGTGTACATGCGCCGAATAAAGGTTACGTACTCTTTGCATGCCACAGGTATAGATCTGGGAGTCAGGTAATGCAGGGTGAGGTATAGATCTGGGGTCAGGTAATTCAGGGTGAGGTATAGATCTGGGGGTCAGATAATGCAGGGTGAGGCATAGATCTGGGGGCCAGATTGCAGTAATTTGTGTATTCTTCATTAATCAAAGATAAAATGTGCAGATGGCTTCGATAAACTGTACATTCCTCTCTTGTTCTATTGCGTTAGTAAGGTGCATAGTGGAAGCCTCGAAGCATCCCTGTTTTGACTTTTTTTTTTGTCAAGATGTACCAATTCTACGATATGAGTGCTGCAGTACATCAATCATGCATGTGATGCACGTCATCACTGCTCCATGCATGGTTGAGCTTCTATAGTCTAGTGTTAAAATCACAGGCTGTTTCACCAACCAAATAATCATCACATATTCCACATAGAATGCAATAGACTCCAGCTTTGCCTGCCTTCTTGTTAGCTCGAGGCTTATTGATCATTTCTTTCATGGTTTTGGTAGAGAGTATTGCACTACCCACGTTGGTTTTCTGGAGAAGTGGGCTGATAGCGGATGTCGTGAGGCTAGTAACGAAGGTTGAGCCTTAATTCAGTGGCGTTTTCTCTTTGGGGTTGTAAAGCACGAATAGATATGTCGAGTTTATTTGAAGGCATCGAACATATTTTCTGTGCAGGTTTCCTCGTCTGCGATACATTTACTGTTGCTGATTCTGATATCTAAGAAAAAAGGTTATAAATTAAATCCTGTGCTGTAAAAAAACATTAGATCAAATCATTTTTTTGTTTGTTTTCAATTACTCTGTAAGATTCCTAAAGTATTTTATGAGAAGTATATCACGAAGGGGAAGAGAGTATAGTCATCCTCATCTTCCGAAGTAATATTAACTGAAGGATCAGCTCTCTTGATCTGATCCTTGAAGTTGTTGATGTCATATTGTCTTCGGATAAGACAATGTAATATACAGGGGAATGATATTCATGAATCGATTTCTTCCTAGAAGGTCTAAGTAGAGTATAACCAGAACCAAAAATAGCGGGGAACCCCATTGTCATAACTTACATCTGTCTAAACATGTTCATAGAAATTCAGTTACATTAAACTTCACTTGCTACATAGGAGCCATGTGTATAAAGAATGACATGATAGCTTCACCAACGCATCAAAAGAAAAAAATCGCGAAAATAGAAAAAAAAAAGTTACTGCAATTGCTTACCTTCACTGTAATATAATAATAGCAACAAGAACAACAATAATATGAGTGATCAAAGTTAAACTAGATTCGGTATATAATATTTGATTTTTATTAACACACTGGCCGATTCCCACCAAGGCAGGGTGGCCCGAAAAAGAAAAACTGTCTCCATCACTCACTCCATCACTGTCTTGCCAGAAGGGTGCTTTACACTACAGTTTTTAAACTGCAACATTAACACCCCTCCTTCAGAGTGCAGGCACTGTACTTCCCATCTCCAGGACTCAAGTCCGGCCTGCCGGTTTCCCTGAACCCCTTCATAAATGTTACTTTGCTCACACTCCAACAGCACGGTATATAATGTGTTGATAATATCCACTGTTATTGATGTCAACAATGTAAATTGTCCACCTTGTCTGTCTCCCATTAGACGTCTTACCATGAGCGTCTACATGACCCATCTCAAGACGTCATCTCTGCACCTTTTTTAAACGACTTCCGCTTCCCATCTCATAAAAATGGGACATAGACATAAAAGACAATAGAACAGAAATAACAATTTCAACCGCTCCCACGTTGTCCAGATCCGGGCGAGAGTGAGCGAGCGAGGAAACGAAACCAGGAGATATATTTTTTAAAGTAACTTATTTTAAAAGCTAATACATGTATTAGTCTAGACAAAACCAGTAACATCATATGCAGATCAACCCTAAAGTCCAGTTCCTTGGATCAAGAACCCCTCATCAGCATCAAGGCAAAACAATGCAAAGCAATACACCGGTGGGGAAATTCTGAAGATAGAGTTGTCTGCTTAACATTCGGAACAACATTGGGAGTGGAATACGCAGAATTGTGCGCATTCTACTCCCAAGGTATGTTACGCAAATGCTGAAAATTTGAAGCAGATCGAATAAGGTGTTATCGAATAATACACGAAAATTAGTGAGCAATCAAATGCAATTTTTATGAAGAATATTCCAAAAACTAGGAAGGTATCCCTCTTTAAAATTAAAAATACAATAAAACTAAGTTGTGGTCTTTTCCAGTTTTCTTTTGTCATTTATATTTTCTTTTCTTGAGACTAAAAACAATCTGATTTGATAAAACCGGCCAGGAAAAAATGTAAAACTGGCACACCACACAGCCGAAAATTTATTTATTTATTAATTTGACCATGATACAGAGAAGTACAAAGGAATACAGTTATTAAAGTGCAACATGCCAAAGCCCCTTGTATGCAGAGCATTATGGGCAGGCTTAAAATTAACTTAATATTAAGCAATGATATATTCAGTGGTAAAAACATTATTGTAAACAGATAACAATTTAGCACAAATGAGTATTACAAAGACAGGTCATATGGTCATTTACTGTGTTGTTGAGCATTCAATAGAATGGAGTATTCTGTTAGGTAATGTATTTGAAAAAAAAAAGTTTGATTGGGTCACAGGTTAGACATTTATGAGATACAATGATGAGAAACATTTATGAGATACAATTTATGAGATACAATTATTCAGTATTTATTTAGTTGTGGGTGAGGAAGTGATTTTTGAGAAGACTTGAATTTATAAACAAGGTTTCTTTTATATTCACAGGTAATGAATTCCAGATTTTAGGGCCTTTTATGTGCATTGAGTTTTTGCATAGCGTGAGATGGACACGAGGAATATCAAAGAGTGATCTGTGCCTTGTGCTATGGTCATGTGCTCTGTTGAGGTTGGTAAGGAGACGTTTGAGGAGAGGGTTTATATCAGAGTTAAGTGTTCTATGTATGTAGTAGGTGCAGTAATAAGTATGGTTGTTTTGTATGTTGGTTTGAAGCTGATCTATAGAGACATTCACTAGTTAATACATGGAAAAAAATTTCTAAATAAAATTGCTAAATTGAAATTTACACAGTTCTAGGTGAGCTACAAGCTGTGTTTTAATGAACTTTGAGGTTGATCAGAAAAGTCATTCCTCAGTAATTCCTCTGATGCCAACGATTCAAAGTTTTTTTTCATTATTTCAGTAAAATTTCAAATTTGCACCAATTCAGACTAATAGAATGCATAGTCATTAATATTTTGAATTCTCTAGTTACTGAATATAAAAGTATGTCACTATTCAGTAAAATTGGCAAATTGGGTCGGTGCTGCCCATTTGCAGCGTGATATTTGCTCAAGAAACCACACCAATGGGAAAAATTTGAAGCGTATCAGATGAGTTATTCTCCATTTATAACTTGGATTCCATAGATTCCAACTTTTGCTTTACTTTTTTGCTACATCAACGGATTTACCAGTACACAAACGAAACTTAATGGGAAATATCCTGACCCTAAGATGCATCAGCCATTAAACATTGAAGATGGGAATAAAACATTTCTCATTTTCCACATACAATCGTCAGATCTGCTTCTAGTCATCAGAATTTCACTCTTCGCCATCGTCCTATTAAACCATTCCACGGGTGGGGTTTGATCCCGCGGTCAGTCTCAAAACCCCAGACAGTCGCGTTAGCCACTGGACCAGCTAGCCACAATAAGATTCATCCAACTAGGTATATTTCTACATCATAGGAAGGTTAGCATAGGCACCACTGTGACCGCAAATGCAAGTTCTTACAGACGAATCTTCCGCTAACGCGACGGTCTGGAGTTTTGAGACTCTCTGACCGCGGGATCAAACCCCACCCGTGATATGGTTTGTTTGCAATCGTGTCATTACGATTTCGTGAGTCATGTTGACGGCTTTGACTGGACTTGAGCTAGAGTTCGTCACGGCTATGCTAGCGGGAGAGTCGTCTGTAAAATATTGCATTTGTGGTCACAGTGGTGCCTATGCTAACCTTCCTATGGTATAGAAATATATCTAGTTGGACGAATCTTATTGAAGCTAGCTGGCCCAGTGGCTAACGCGACGGTCTGGAGTTTTGAGACTCTCTGACCGCGGGATCAAACCCCACCCGTGGTATGGTTTGTTTGCAATCGTGTCATTACGGTTTCGTGAGTCATCGTCCTATTTTTTGACATATTTTTAGGACGTTTGAACGTTATCAGAGACATTCCAGGATGCTGGGAAAGGGATCAGAAACTTTGGTAACAGGGCAAGTAAGCATTCCAATATTCCAAGAATTTGGTCCTCGTTACCATAAGAGTTGAAAATTTGAAGCCGATTGAATGAGGTGTTCTGTAATTACTAGCAAAATATATTCGAAAACTCGAAAAACTTGTATAAAACAAAAAAAATGTTACCTAACCTTCTAAAAGTACTCCTTAGAGGATACCCCTCAAGGAAGGGTCCTTGACGCTGGTGAGAGGCTCTTGATCTAGGGAATTGATCTGTGCTCCAATTCCCTGAATTGAGCCTGAATGCTTCCCATCCCCCCCCACCCACTTGCGCTGTATAATCCTACGGGTTTAGCGCTCCCCCGTGATTATAATAATCTTTCTAGGATACATAATGATAATTATTTAACACACAGGCCCCACCCTCCTTCGTAAGTAGAGCGGGCTAGAACAGTAGAAACAGTTTTACCATCAGTCGGTCAATTCATATCTTCGAAGAAGCGTGACGACATCACAGGTCAGATGACACTCTGAACTGCAATAATAATGTTAACAATAAAAACAATAATAAAACTATTAAACACGTTAATGAACTGAAAGTAAACAGGCAGGCCAGAAGTAGGAAACATGGCCTGACGAGGGACCTTTATTGTTTGCAATATAAATAAACGACACTGACGAGGGACTTCTGTCGTTCACAATATAATATAAATAAACGACACTGAGCGACATAAACAAGTTTACTGATGACATTACAATAGGTCGTCAAATTCTGATGAGGACTCGAGCGCTGCAGGAAGATCTAGTTTAGTACACGATTGTTATCAGGGGAATTGAGTTTAGCCAGATATCACGAGTGAGAAGAACCGGAGGTGATATAATCACGTTCAAAATGGAAAGGGACATTGACAAAGCAGCTAGAAACACAGTTTAATCAAGTTAGGGCACAGCATAAGACAACACACTGTAGTACGATGGAGGGTGGAACAGGAGACAACACACACACTTGTATAATGAGGAGGTAGGACAGGAGACAACACATATTGCAATATGATGGGGGGTAGGAGACGAGACACCTTACACACTAGTATGGTGGGGGTGGGAGAGGAGACACCACATACTCTAGTATGGTGGGGGGTAGGAGAGGAGACACAACACACTAGTATGATAGGGGGTAGGAGAGTAGACACCACACACACTAGTATTGTGGGGGAAGGTAGGAGAGGAGACGCCATACTGTCTAGTATGATGAGGGATAGGACAGAAGACAATATCCACTTTAGCATGGCAAAGTACATCATGAGAACCCACACTTTAGCGTGGGACCTCAACAACAAACAATTCACAGTTTAACATGGGAGTCAACAAGAAACAACACATACGTTAGCATGAGGGTGCACAGGAGAGAGATTCATTTAAAGAAAGGAAAGCATGGGAAACAAAACACAGTTAAGCACATAGGAAATCAAACCAGGAGACAAAACACACTTTATGTGGGAGAATACAACAAATTGTTGCACAAATTTTGTAAGAGAACCACAAGACACAAACCCCCACTTAAGCAAGGGAGGACACGCCGAGGGACGACGTATATTTGATCATGTCAGGGTACAGCAAGATGAAATGTACATGGGAAGAGAAAAATTATATTATCCAATGGTTAATACAGAGAAATATTTTCAGAATTAAATAAGTAATAAATGCTGGAAGAGAGTGAATTGCTTGTTTAAGACGGTTGTAAATGGTGTTTAAGAGGGTCTAAGGAAACATTAAAAAGAAGGTAAAGAGTATTTAAAACGGCGTTGATGAGGCCCAGGAAGGGTAAAAGCTGTGTAAAATGGTGAGAACAAGTACTATACAGCAACTAAACTGTGAGTACGAGACAAAATTTTCTGTCCAAGTTTAATGTCCATATTTGCTGTCCAAGCTTCTTGATGCTTTTTTTCTAAATCTGGTGTCCAGGCAAAACGCCATCTCTAAAAAAAAAAAAAAAAAAAAAAGGTTTCAATATTACTTGAGTGTTTTTCTGTTATAGGATGGTGCAAGAGCAGTTAAGATTGGTGTTACAACAGTTTAAGAGGGTGTACGAATTGTTTATGACGATTTGCGAACGTTTAAGAGATTGGATGAAGAGTACATAAGAAACATAAGGACATAAGAAGTAAGGAACACAACAGGCCTACTGGCCTATGCGAGGCAGGTCCAATTATCCCACCGGCTTAAGCTCACTGACCTAGCGACGTTAAGCTCACTGACCGTCTGACCTCACTGACCTAGTGAGGTCACACACGTCAATTAAGGAAGGAGCACGGCATCCGACCTAGTAGTACAAGCTAGTCAGGTCCAACTCACACTCACCCACACCCACTCATGTATTTATTTATCCTATTTTTAAAACTACACAACGTCTTAGCGTCTATGACGGTACTCGGGAGTTTGTTCCACTCATCCACAACTCTATTACCAAACCAGTGCTTTCCTATATCCTTCCTGAATCTGAATTTTTCCAAATTAAAACCATTGCTGCGAGTCCTGTCTTGCCTAGATATTTTTAGCTAGCTATTTACATCCCCTTTATTAATTCCTGTTTTCCATTTATACATCTCAATCATATCCCCTCCTAATTCTACGCCTTTCTATAGAGTGCAGATTCAGGGCGCTCAGTCTAATCCTCATAGGGAAGATTTTTGATACATGGGATCAACTTTGTCATCCTCCTTTGTACGTTTTCCAGTGCATTTATATCCATTCTGTAATACGGTGGCCAGAATTGTGCAGCATAATCTAAATGAGGCCTAACCAAAGATATATAGAGTTGAAGAACAACCTGAGGACTTCTGTTATTTATACTTCTTGCTGATGAAATTAAGACACATGTGCAACATCTGGGTATCTTTAGTGTAGACGTTTCGCCATCCAGTGGCTTTATCAATACAATACCATTCTTGTACATACTTCTTGCTATAAAGCCAAGGTTTCTGTTAGTTTTATTGCGAACACTTATGCACTGTAGTCTTTGTTTCAGATTACTGCTAACCTGAACTCCTAAATCCTTTTCGCAATCCGTAATATTAAAATCTACATTATTTAATTCATATGTGGCATGGTTATTTTCCTTTCCGACATTTAAAACTTTGCATTTGTCTATATTAAACTGCATCTGCCACTTCTCCGACCACTGCATCAGTCTATTCAAATCATCCTGGAGTGGTCTAATGTTCTCATTAGAATGAATTGGAAGGCCTATTTTGGTGTCATCAGCAAATTTGTCTGTCGCTATTTATTCCCTCATGTATGTCGTTTATGTAGATTGTGAACAAGGGGCCCAACATTGACCCCTGTGGAACACCAATTGTGACGTGCCCCCATTCTGATCTCTCCCTATTTATGCAAACTCTCTGCTGCCTATTTGTCGACCATGCCTCTACCCAGGAAAATTTTTTTCCTCCTATTCCGTGTGCCTTAAGTTTACTCAATAGTCTCTGATGTGGAACTCTATCGAAATCCTTACTGAAGTCCATATACACAATATCATATTCATTACCATGGTCTACCTCCTCAAATACCTTAGTGAAGAAAGTTAATAAATTCGTAAGACATGAACGCCCCTTAGTAAAACCGTGTTGAGATTCATTAATCAATTTATGCTTTCAAGATAGCTACGAATTTCATCGGCAATTATTGATTCCATAAATTGACCAACTATGGAGGTAAGGCTTATTGGTCTATAGTTCGAAGCTAAGGACCTGTCAGCTGCCCTGTAAATAGGTATTACATTTGCCATTTTCCACTTGTCTGGCACTACGCCAGTTTGTAGTGATAGGTCGAAAAGATTAGCCAAAGGTATGCTAAGTTCCTCTTTACATTCCTTTGACACCCTTGCAAACAGTTCACCAGGGCCTGGGAATTTGTTAGGTTTTAATTTCTCTATTTGTCTGAGGACCATGTCACTAGTTACCCTAATGGTGGATAGTATATTATCGTCCTCTTCTAAATAATTTATTTCAGGCTGGACTTTAGAACTATATTAGAAGATTTACAAGCAGATTAGGAGGATACATGTACAGTTTAGTGTAGGGAGCAGTTAGGACAGTTTAGGTAAGTATAAGAACGGTTTAAGGGGTTTAAGAGTAATTTGAAAACGTACAAGCACAGTTTAGGGTATCAGGAGTTACATAGAGTATCAGTACGTTTTAGAAGAGTGTAGGAGCAGGGTAATTTAGGAGGGTGTAGGAGCATGGCAATTTAGGAGGGTGTAGCAGCAGGGCAATTTAGGAGCGTGTAGGAGCATGACAATTTAGGAGGGTGTCGGAGTATGGCAATTTAGGAGGGTGTAGGAGCAGGGCAATTTAGGAGGGTGTAGGAGCAGGGCAATTTAGGAGGGTGTAGGAGCAGGGCAATTTAGGAGGGTGTAGGAGCAGGGCAATTTAGGAGGGTGTAGCAGCAGGGCAATTTAGGAGGGTGTAGGAGCATGGCAATTTAAGAGGGTGTACGAGCATGGCAATTTAGGAGGGTGTAGGAGCAGGGCAATTTAGGAGGGTGTAGGAGCAGGGCAATTTAGGAGGGTGTAGGAGCATGGCAATTTAAGAGGGTGTACGAGCATGGCAATTTAGGTGGGTGTACGAGCATGGCAATCTAGGAGGGTGTAGGAGCAGGACAATTTAGGAGGGTGTAGGAGCATGGCAATTTAGGTGTAGGAGCATGGCAATTTAGGTGTAGGAGCATGGCAATTTAGGTGTAGGAGCATGGCAATTATGGAGGGTGAGGACAATTCAGGGAGGCGCAGGAAGGATTTAAGTGTTTAGGATTGTGAGAATGAAGGTATTTAATGTAGTAACAGCGGTTAACTCCACAAGTCGGTTCAAGTATAAATGTTCTGAACTGTAGAAGCCTCTAGTCACCATATCGCACCCCACTCCTGCCACCCCACCCCAACTACATCTCCATCCCTACACCCCTTCACACCATAACACCACCATCGTCACACCAACAGAACTTACTGCACTCCTCCACCACTAAGACCACCACAACCACTACCACCATCATCACCCCCCTATCCCCATCACCACCACCACTAGCCAATCCGCGAGAGTGGGGTGCAGGTTGAGGAGGTGGATGCAAACACTTAGGTGTATGAGGTGCCGTATTTGCCACATCCGCTACCAGCTCACTCAGCAGCTGATCCCACCACCACTAAAGCACTTTTTTCATCAACGTCCGAACCTTCTGGGCAGCATCACACGCAAGGCCAAGAATTACACGAAGACTTGAATGGTGACTCGTAGCTTAGTGGGAGCAACTTCATCTCACATTCAAAGGATCATGGCTCAATATCGAAGCCAAGGAGACAATGTTGCCCCTATTCACCTAGCAGTAAAATAGATTCCTGGTGCTAGACGCTGTTGTAGGACGCATCCTGTGAGGCGTAATTTAGAACTAAGAAATAAACCACTGCAAAATTGAAGCTCTTGGCCTTCAAATTTAACTCTGGATTTTTTTTTACTCTTGCTTTCTCCCTGCTGGCGAGGAGATAGTAACAGCTATTATGGAAAATCTTTCTCGGATATTTTTTTTAAAGAATGTTGGAAGAAATGGTCGTCTCTCAGGAATGATGAGTTGCTACTTACTGGAAGGGCTCAGAGAATGTCATAATATAACCTTCTATCATTTTTACTGTTCGTTATATTACGTGAATTAGTGTCATTAATTGGGTGTTCTTTCATATTAGAAGAATATATTTTGGTCAAGTAAGACACAATTTTAAGAGCAACTGACCCGATGGCAAGACATACTGTTAAATGGAACCTTTAGAAGCAACGTTTCGCGCACGCCCAGTGTGTGAGCAAAACATTAGCTCCATATGAGTCTCCATACGTATAGTTAGCAAGGATGGGCTAGGTAAAGGCAGGTTAGACTAGGATGGGTTAAATTAAGTTACTTCACTTTGGAGGCTCGCAGCACTCATCTGGAAACCAAGGAATCTTCTTTATTAGATTTCGTAATGTATATATATATATATATAATATATATATATATTTTCTTTTTGGGGATTTTCTTTCTTTTTTGGGACACCCTGCCTCGGTGGGAGACGACCGATTTGTTGAAAAAATATATATATGTAATATATATATATATATATATATATATATATATATATATAATGTTGTTGGCAAAATTTCTAACTTTAATGTTAAAAACAACATAGACTTGGTTGATAAATTAAACTCCTTGACTGACTTAAATGATTTTAACATGGTTAGTTTTGATGTTACTTCCTTGTTTACGAAAGTTCCTGTTGATGATTTATTAAGTTTCTTATCTGAAGAACTCGTTAACTATGATTTACCATTGCCAGTTCCTACTATCATTAAACTTATTAAACTTTGCATTGTTGATGCAAAATTTGTATTTAATGATAAGTTTTACACTCAGAAGTTTGGTATGGCAATGGGAAATCCTCTTTCACCTGTTCTTAGTAACCTATACATGGAATTTTTTGAAGCAAGGTTGCTTAACACAATCCTCCCTAATAGAGCTAAATGGTTCAGATATGTTGATGATATTTTGTCTTATGCCCAAAAATGTAGATATACACCATTTTCTTGGAAAATTAAATAGCTTAGCCCATTCGATAAACTTTACTGTTGAGTTTGAAGAAAATAACTCATTGCCTTTTCTAGATGTTTTAATTATTAAGGGTAATGAATTCAAATTTAAAATTTACAGAAAACCTACAAATAACTGTTCCTATGTCCACTATTATTCCTCGCATCAAGATAGAGTCAAACTGTCTGTTTTCTCATCAATGTTTTTGAGAGCTTTACGAATTTGTAGTCCTGAGTTCATAGATGAGGAAATATCCAAAATTTATGAAATAGGTAATGATTTAAAATACCCAAGAAATGTAATTGATAAATCTTTTAAAGTTGCTAGGAACACTTTTTATAATCCAAAAAAGGGCAACCAGCCTTATTCAACTAAAAATATGTTGGTTCTCCCTTACCATGAAAACTTGGTTGATATGCCTTCTCTTCTTAAGACTTTTAATATTAAAGTTGTATTCAAAAATCTTGATACAGTAAAAAAACTTTTGATTAAGAATTCCCCCCAAAATGCTGATGGATGTGTCTATAAGATTCCTTGTAAAATTTCCGATAAAGTTTATTACGGTCAAACTGGTAAAAATCTCGAACTAATATTAAAACAACATAAATATAGCATTAGAACTGGACAAGATTCCAATGCTCTATTTATTCATGTAAGAGATTTTAACCATCCAATTGATTTTCAAAAAGTTGAGAAAGTAGTATAAAGCAAGTCCATGGTCGACAGGAATATAATTGAATCTTGTTTCATAAAAAGCAGTTTTGACAATAATATGAATATTTCCTTTGGTTTATATAAATTAGATCCATTTATAATTAATAGAATTTGGGTAGAATTTAATAATACACTGGACAAATAAATAGCTCGGGGGTGAGTTTTGCAAAGGACCTATCCAAGTTGGCTCGCCGCGCGTCACGTGTTTAACCGTTGTGGGATCTGATAGTGAGGTGCTGACCGGACCCCTTATATAGCTTCCTTGGATGCTTCACTTTCATAGTTCCTTGATAATGTGAGTAGTCACGAAAGCGCTTGGAATTTCTCTATTCTTTCAGAGTGGTTGTTTTGCATATATATATTTATATATATATATTTACATATATAAGTATATTTATATATTTATATATATATATATTTACATATATATGTATATTTATATATTTATATATATAAATATTTACATATATGTATATATATATATATATATATATATATATATATATGTATATATTTATATATAATATATATATATTTATATATAACCCATATATATATAACCATATATATATATATATATATATATATATATATATAACCATATATATATATATATATATTTATATATTTATATTTAAGTACTAGGTTGGTAGACAGCAACCACCCAGGGAGGTACTACCGTCCTGCCAAGTGAGTGTAAAGCAAAAGCCTGTAATTGTTTTACATGATGGTAGGATTGCTGATGTCTTTTGTCTGTCTCATAAATATGCAAGATTACAGGTACGTCTTGCTACTTCTACTTACACTTAGGTCACACTACACATACATGTACACGTTTGAACATTAAAATGGTATAAAATACCGACAGATTGTTAGGTAAGACACATATGCAACAGTTAGGTATCTTTATTTCGAAACGTTTCGCCTACACAGTAGGCTTCTTCAGTCGAGTACAGAAAAGTTGATAGAAGCAGAAGATACTGACCACCTCAAAACTTTAAGGGTGATGGACTGATTACATCGTCTTCAAGTATCTTCTGCTTCTATCAACTTTTCTGTACTCGACTGAAGAAGCCTACTGTGTAGGCGAAACGTTTCGAAATAAAGATACCTAACTGTTGCATGTGTCTTACCTAACAACAACACATGTACACGTTTATTTATACACACTCATCTGAGTTTTCTTTGATTTTATCTTAATAGTTCTTGGTCTTATTACTTTTCCTTTTATATCCTTGGAGAAGTGGAATAAGAATCTTTCCTCCGTAAGCCATGCGTGTTGTAAAAGTCAACTAAAATGCCGGGAACAATGGGCTAGTAACCCCTTTTCCTGTAAATATTACTAAAAAGAATAATAAGAAGAAAATTGTCAAAGTGGGAAGTCTGAATGTGCGTGGATGTTGTGCAAATGATAAGAAAGAGATGATTGTGGATGTTATGAATGAGAAGAAACTGGATGTCCTGGCTTTAAGTGAAACAAAGCTGAAGGGGGTGGGAGAGTTTCAATGGAGAGGAATAAATTGGATTAGGTCAGGGGTTTCAAATAGAGTTAGAGCTAAAGAAGGAGTAGCAATAATGTTGAAGGATAAGCTATGGCAGGAAAAGAGGGACTACAAATGCATAAATTCAAGGATTATGTGGAGTAAAATAAAGATTGGATGTGAAAAGTGGGTTATAGTAAGCGTGTATGCACCTGGAGAAGAAAGAAGTGTAGACGAGAGAGAGAGATTCTGGGAAATGTTGAGTGAATGCGTGGGGAGTTTTGAATCAAGTGTGAGAGTAATGGTGGTTGGGGATTTCAATGCTAAAGTGGGTAAAAATGTTATGGAGGGAGTAGTAGGTAAATTTGGGGTGCCAGGGGTAAATGTAAATGGGGAGCCTTTAATTGAGCTATGTGTAGAAAGAAATTTGGTAATAAGTAATACATATTTTATGAAAAAGAGGATAAATAAATATACAAGGTATGATGTAGCACGTAATGAAAGTAGTTTTAGATTATGTATTGGTGGATAAAAGGTTGATGGGTAGGCTCCAGGATGTACATGTTTATAGAGGGGCAACTGATAGGTCAGATCATTATTTAGTTGTAGCTACAGTTAGAGTAAGAGGTAGATGGGAAAAGAGGGAGGTGGCAACAACAAGTAAGAGGGAGGTGAAAGTGTATAAATTAAGGGAGGAGGAAGTTCAGACGAGATATAAACGACTATTGGCAGAAAGGTGGGCTAGTGCAAAGATGAGTAGTGGGGGGGGGGGGGGGTGAAGAGGGTTGGAATAGTTTTAAAAATGCAGTATTAGAATGTGGGGAAGAAGTTTGTGGTTATAGGAGGGTGGTGGCAGGAGGAAAGAGGAGTGATTGGTGGAATGATGAAGTAAAGGGTGTGATAAAAGAGAAAAGGGTAGCTTATGAGAGGTTTTTACAAAGCAGAAGTGTTATAAGAAGAGCAGAGTATATGGAGAGTAAAAGAAAGGTGAAGAGAGTGGTGAGAGAGTGCAAAAGGAGAGCAGATGAAAGAGTGGGAGAGGCACTGTCAAGAAATTTTAATGAAAATAAGAAAAAATTTTGGAGTGAGTTAAACAAGTTAAGAAAGCCTAGGGAAAGTATGGATTTGTCCATTAAAAACAGAGTAGGGGAGTTAGTAGATGGGGAGAGGGAGGTATTAGGTAGATGGCGAGAATATTTTGAGGAACTTTTAAATGTTGAGGAAGAAAGGGAGGCGGTAATTTCATGCACTGGCCAGGGAGGTATACCATCTTTTAGGAGTGAAGAAGAGCGTAATGTAAGTGTGGTGGAGGTACGTGAGGCATTACGTAGAATGAAAGGGGGTAAAGCAGCTGGAACTGATGGGATCATGACAGAAATGTTAAAAGCAGGGGGGGATATAGTGTTGGAGTGGTTGGTACTTTTGTTTAATAAATGTATGAAAGAGGGGAAGGTACCTAGGGATTGGCAGAGAGCATGTATAGTCCCTTTATATAAAGCGAAAGGGGACAAAAGAGATTGTAAAAATTATAGAGGAATAAGTTTACTGAGTATACCAGGAAAAGTATACGGTAGAGTTATAATTGAAAGAATTAGAGGTAAGACAGAATGTAGAATTGCGGATGAGCAAGGAGGCTTCAGAGTGGGTAGGGGATGTGTAGATCAAGTGTTTACATTGAAGCATATATGTGAACAGTATTTAGATAAAGGTAGGGAAGTTTTTATTGCATTTATGGATTTAGAAAAGGCATATGATAGAGTGGATAGAGGAGCAATGTGGCAGATGTTGCAAGTTTATGGAATAGGTGGTAAGTTACTAAATGCTGTAAAGAGCTTTTATGAGGATAGTGAGGCCCAGGTTAGGGTGTGTAGAAGAGAGGGAGAATACTTCCCGGTAAAAGTAGGTCTTAGACAGGGAAGTTTAATGTCACCATGGTTGTTTAATATATTTATAGATGGGGTTGTAAAAGAAGTAAATGCTAGGGTGTTCGGGAGAGGGGTGGGATTAAATTATGGGGAATCAAATTCAAAATGGGAATTGACAGTTACTTTTTGCAGATGATATGTCGGCGGATGGATTTATGTAGGATGAGGTTAATCATAGACTTGATGAGGGAAAAAAGGTGAGTGGTGCGTTGAGGTATATGTGGAGTCAAAAAACGTTATCTATGGAGGCAAAGAAGGGAATGTATGAAAGTATAGTAGTACCAACACTCTTATATGAAAAGAGTGTGATGAGGGCTTGGGATATCAAATTGGTATAAATGTTTTCAGCTTGGGAGTTGAGCAGCGAGGAGACGGTTGGAGGCAGGGTGGAGATAGTCCTGTTGGAGGCAGTGGAGATGTCCTGTTTAAAAGCAATGTGTGGTGTAAATATTATGCAGTGCGTGAGCGTGTTTGATAGGAGTGAATGGAGACAAATGGTTTTTAATACTTGACGTGCTGTTGGAGTGTGAGCAAAGTAACATTTATGAAGGGATTCAGGGAAACCGGCAGGCCGGACTTGAGTCCTGGAGATGGGAAGTACAGTGCCTGCACTCTGAAGGAGGGGTGTTAATGTTGCAGTTTAAAAACTGTAGTGTAAAGCACCCTTCTGGCAAGACAGTGATGGAGTGAATGATGGTGAAAGTTTTTCTTTTTCGGGCCACCCTGCCTTGGTGGGAATCGGCCGGTGTGATAATAATAATAATAATAAAAATATATATATATATATATATATATATATATATATATATATATATATATATATATATATATATATATATATTATATATATATTATATATATATATATATATATATATTATAATATATATATATATTATATTATATATATATATATAATAATATATATATATATATTATATATATTATAATTATATATATATATATGTATATATATATATATATATATATATATATATATATATATATATATATATATATATATATATATATATATATATATATATATATATATAATTATAATATATATAATATATATATATATATTATTATATATATATATATAATATAATATATATATATATTATAATATATATATATATATATATATATAATATATATATATATATATATATATATATATATATATATATATATATATATATTATAATATATATAAATGTCGTGCCGAATATGTAAAACTAGTCAATTAGCAAGAACTCATTTAAAATTGACTCCTTTCTAAAATTTTCTCTTATACGTTTAAAGATATATTTTTTTCATTAATGTTGATGTAAAAATTTATAATTTTGCACCAAAAGGAACTTAAAAAACTTACCTAACCTGATTATAACAAGCGCAATTTATTTTAGCCTAACTCAACTAAATATATTTGAGATTTGTTTACAATAATTAAATACTAAACAAACTCAGTGAAATATATTTTTTTCGTTAGGTTCAGAATGATTTTGGCGAAATTATTGCATACACAAATTTTCACTTTTCCTATATCGCAAGATGAGCGTTGCTATTTATGCCAAGATCGCAAGTTCTGCCTAATCGGCACGATATATATATATATATATATATATATATATATATATATATATATATATATATATATATATATATATATATATATATAATTATATAAAATTACATAATCAGTTCTGCATTTCCACATTTTTATTGCGTTGCATTTCAGTAGTAACACATTTAAACTACAGAGAATATTACATTATTAAAGAAACGACTTCAATAGAAAAGTTACATAATTTTATTTACTGTCAGTCAGGAAGCATTGGATATATATGAGCGCTGTATAGCCCTTGTGGCTTAGCGCTTCTTTTTTATTTATAATAATAATAATAATAATAATAATAATAATACATATATATGTTGCATCACAGGTTGATAGTCCTGATTAGATTTATATTAAACTCCCTCTCATAAGTGCGCTTCTGAGTGTGTTAGGCAGACGTTCAATAGGTACGAGACCACCTGACATTGCACTGCAACATCATTGCAGCCAGAAGGAAAACACACTTATCAGTAACGCTTCTTGCATCATTTTTTCTACATCAAACATGTTCAACGTCGCTACAGGCTCTTGGCCGTCAGACTACAATATCTGTCATGAATTTGGTTTCAGATGATAAAACAGTTTGCGAGTTGGGGGCCATCACGAATTGTTATCTGTATCTCCTCTCGTCATCAGTACTCCTCTGCTGACTCAGTCGTCACCTCTAAACTGACGGTTTCGAGACAGGTGAATATACGAGTGGAAATGTATGTCGTATTGAATTTTCCTCTCAAGAATCAATTTCCAAATCATAAACCCGTGTTCTCTGTTGAACTCTTTGACAGTCATAGATTATGTAACATTTAAAATTCTGATTCATCATTCATTTAAAATTCTGATTCATCATTCATTTAAAATTCTGATTCATCATTCATTTAAAATTCTGATTCATCATTCATTTAAAATTCTGATTCATCATTCATTTAAAATTCTGATTCATCATTCATTTAAAATTCTGATTCATCATTCATACTATCGAATCTAAACAACATTCCTAGTTAACTAAACCAATGGTACTTGGTCGCTGTAACATTTTCAGCATTACTTGATAAGTTAATTTTCTGGCAAAGTCGGCCTCGGATATTAAGAAAATTACGCTGGTCCCCAGGAGCTGGGAGAAAGATTCTTTAAGGCGGGAAAATCCTTATAGCTTCTGTTATAAAGTAAACAGAACTGTTTATACTTAAAACGTTGAAACTTCAAGTCGCCGACTGGCTGCCCTCCTATAGAATGAATTGCATTAACCGCTGTGAGGAGACTAAATCACAATTCTGCCCATATTTATCATCTCCAGTATTTCATCAACTGACTGTTTCCTTCAACTTATCCTTGCATCAGAACACTTTATCATTACTCCATCATTACCTCCAGTCTTCTCTAAGATCTTTCTCGACGTCCTCTGAAAACGAAAAAGCCTCAAGTTAATGGTTACCACCATCCTCCGCACTGGCCGTCGTCATCTCAGTGATATAATGATTCATTTCTCATAAAGTAAAAAATTATTGTTCTTCAGTTCGTGCATTTTTGTGTATAATTTAGTTTGTATAGTGGCAATTTCTATCCTGTCCAGTCTCCGGACTCTGGGACTTCTCACTATATCGTATATGTGAACCGTTTCTTATTGGCTCCTCTTCCTGGTGGGACACACAAACCACCTTCCGTGTATAACTTAAATTTCCCTACTAGAGTACGGGAGGCCAACATCAAACGACTTCCAGCTTACTGTATATCTAAGCTAACTGGCAGTTCTGGGGTATCAAAGATAACATCAGAGTTCAAATTGTGGTGGGAGCCTCCTGCTCTCTTCCTATCCTGAATATAAACGGGGTCTTTGATATCCGCCTTCAGTGATTCCACACTGACATGCCAAAACCTTTGAATTATATAACGTTTTCCATTGATTGTGATATCCATCGATTAACACATCTTTGGTAAATGCAGAGTCGAGAGCGAACTATTCCCTCGCTTGTTCCATGTAATAAGTCACTTCAAGGAAAGTGATTTGATGCTGGTAAAGGGCTAATGATACAAGAAAATTCAGCTACTCTCACCTTTCTCAGATCAAATTTAAATATCAGTGACTCCACACGTGTTGTACAAGCCTTAACTCTTCAAGATATTACAAAATATATTATAAAAATAATCAGAGATACGAATATGGTTGATGATTCCGGCCAATGTTATGTGGTTTGTGTGTAAATTATCCACACTCACAATTGATTTTGATGCACTTGCAAACAATGAAGCTCAGATCATCGCAACTACTGATTAATTACACAGGTCAACAAAAAAAATTCCGTCGTCAAAGATATTTGGAAGTATTTATGGTATTTCACGGTTGTTGAATTCGAAAATTACACAAGGTTTGTCAAATTGAGTTTAGTTTGCAAGATATTGCATACCTGTTCTTTATTAACAAGGAACTTAGCCATAACGCATGTTTAGGTATGTGTAGTGATAATGTGTATACAGATAGTCTTAAAAAAATTGAATTTTATTTCTAATTATTTAATATTTAAGGAAAGAAGTGTATCAACAACGACCACGTGACAATATGGAAACCTTTATTTTGTTATTGTTTCAAAATAAACACAAATTCTACAAGAAGAGTCTGCTTAAACAATCCCAATGTATTATGCTACATGTGTAGCGAGAAAAAAATCAGATTTTGTAAAACTAGCTTGTCTTGCTTATTTTGGAGTGGTACTTGAAGAAAGACAAGCCCTGGACTCCCCATTTGGTTGGCAAAACCTGTGTAGAATACTTGCGACAGTGGAAAAATAGGCAGAGCAAAAGTTTTAAGAGTCGGTGTGCCTATGGTGTGCAAAGAGCCAAAAAGTCACCACCACCACTGTTTTTTCTGTAAGATGAACGTGAAAGGTTTCAATCGATACAAGAAAGTCAAGTGGGAACATCTTAATTTGGAGTCAGCAAGTAGACTGTGCCACACAGCGTTGTAAACACTGGTATGTTCCCATACCAGTGTTTACAACACTGCCTAACCTTCTGTTGTCAAATATTTAAGAAACTCGGGAATTTGGATGCAACACAGGTGACAGTAGTGGAAGTGAATATGAAGCAAGCATTTCAACACCCCAGCAGTTCTCCCAAGTAGAACTCAATGATCTGACACATGACCTCAGTCTGTTAAAGCAAGCCTCAGAAGTTTTAGCGTCCAGACTTATAGAAAAGAACTGTCTACAACAAGAAGTTAAAATAACAGCTTATTGGACAAGAGAGGTTGAACTCCTTCCGTAAGCCAAGATGAATTAGTATACTGCAGTAACATCCCTGGACTTCTTCTTCGATTGGACTTGAATATCGACCAGGAAATTGGCAGCTGTTTATAGACAGCTCCATTAGAAGCTTGAAATGTGTCTTAGTGCACAGTGTTAACCAACATGCATCTCTTCCAATTGCTCACTCAACAAAACTGTGCTGATGACCAACATCGAAGAAAATCGTGCAACGTTCTTCATATGCAGTAATTAGTGGTATCTGAATTATCTTACTATGTTAATCTGTTATTATATAGAATGAAATGTTAGTATGTATTAAATGATTTGACTTTTGCAAGATCAAAACAATAATTTCAATGTGATTTGTATGTCAGTCTCGCCTGATCAATATATTTTTTCACATCTTTTGTTGTTCAGTGGGATACCAAATTTATCAAAAACTAGAGCCAGTCAATCAAAATTGATGACATATTCGGAATCAGCACCACAAATTTACCCTAAAATCGATGTAATATCATTGGCCAGAAAATGAGCGTTTACCAGTGAATTATTGATGCTGCATGTCACCTGTTCACCACCAGTCAAGAATATTTCATCTTTGAAATATGAATCAAAACAAACTCTCCGCTAAGGTGGAAGACGCCAGCATAAGAACATAAGAATGTAGGAACACTGCAGAAGGCCTACTGGCCCATACGAGGCAGGTCCTTATCAAAACGACATCTACCTAAAGCTACTCAAGAAATAACTCCCGTACCCCTTGACAGCAATCAAACCCAGCCCCTCCCACTCATATATTTGTCCAGTCTCTTCTTAAAGCTACCCAAGGTCCTAGCCTCTATCACCCCACTGGGAAGACTGTTCCACGCATCTACAACTCTGTTAGAAAACCAGTACTTACCTATGTCCTTTCTAAATCTAAATTTATCCAACTTAAATCCATCATTCATGGTTCTTACCTGGTTCGACACCCTCAGTACTTTATTAATGTCTGACACTCTACCTTCATAACTAAGCGCTAAACCCACAAGTCATACAGCACTGACCTAATAAGATGATAATTAAGACAGACAAGCATGAGAACAGACTTAAGATATGAAGGAGACAGTTCTCTCACCAGGGGGTTTATTAGTCTAATACAGAAAGCACGAGAGTAACACAATATATGTTGTTGCTAAGGTTAACTGGTACGAGAGAAAGGTACTGAAAGTTCGCCACATAAGCTTGCAGAAGTTCTTATGAAGCACGTCTCCACGCCGTCAGGAGACATCAATCCGGTCCTCCGACACTGAAGGAATCTGGGGATAGAGTTAAGAACATTATCATGAGAGGAAAAAACATAGCTCGCCAGTTTCTCTGTTTACCAGGGTTCCTGCACAAGAGGTTTCGCTACTTAAACTGAAAGTTACTGACGACTTGTACCTCATGATACCTGCTAAAGATATCGTGGGTGAACTTTGTAATTGTTTCAATTCTCTCTTTAGCGACACTTCAACAGTTGCATGAGAGAACCATGGACTCGCCAGTCAATGCAGTGGTAGCCAGTTTACACAGGGAGCACCAGTAGGAGTGGTATCAACAACACATCCCTGTGAGTTTAACATGACTGACCTGTTATTGATACCTTAAATCATCACCCATAGAAGTGTCCATTATGTTCACTATGTCGCTTACCTTTCTGATCGTGCTTTCGTGTATTAAAAACTAGTTAGTCTAATTAATAACCACAGGCGACCAACCAATAAGGATGAAGTTTCACGCTTCAAAAACCACCACGCTAATATTATGAGAAACTTCGTCATAAGTGTCTGTTTTCAGGGCATTCCTGATCACAGGTCCGCCAGATTTAGAGGAGGAATGCATATACAATGCATTTTCCAAACACTATTGTCCATTTTATCTACATATATAAAAAGAAAGCAGAAAGGATCACCAGCAAAGCAATGTAACAATACATATCGGTTAAGTTTAACAATACATACCGGTTAAGAATTCAGATGGCACACAAAACTCCAAAAAAGCCAACTTAACTTCTATCACTTTATCTGCCCGTTAATAATTAACCAATTTGAATAAATGTCTCATTTATCAAAGGGTTAACTCTTTATTGCTAGATAGAGAATGCAAGACAACCAACGCCGAGATACTCACCATTCCATTCGAGGCCAGGAGCTATCAATCGACCCCTTCAACCACAATTAGGTGAGTACATTTTGGGAAAACTTCCGAAAAATCTCATAAATGTATGAAGGAAGATCATCATGCCTTCCGTAAGAACGATTTGAGCATCCTGGAGTTACGTGAAGCCTACATAGAATCATCACTGATCGCTTCCAACCACTAAACAATTTTAGAATCTTTAAACCTCATTCTCTTCAAAATCTCCGGACAGTGTATTCTACTCCAGCAAATCAAGACCTTCACTTAGTCCTGCCTCCTTTCTAGCAATATCTGATTTCCGAAATCATTTTGTCTTACACTCCTTATCTGTAATGAATTCATTAAGCTTCTAGTGTCAAAACATATAGTCACTCAAAACGTACATGTTTGTTTATATTCTAGCTCATATTATTGAAAACAAGGCAATGATTGCTTACTTGAGAGGTGTTTCCATCACTCTAGCAACTGACAGAAGATTGAAGCTGTGCGACCCTTTTTTTTTTTGTGTCTGCTGGTTGGCTACCGCTTTCACAGCTTCACATAAATGTAATGCTAATCAGAAAAAAAAAGGAAAGAATAACAAAACATTTGGAAATATCAGTGTTTGCAGCTGGATTTAAAGCCTTTCGAAATGAGAATTAAATGGGGTGACACACTTCTTTCGTTTTAAGGTGTTATTAATGCTGCCTTGCAAGTAATTTCACCCTTGTAAAGTAAAAGGACACAAGTGCAACTAATGTGACATTTATTGTGGCAACGTTTCGCATTAGTTGCACTTGTGTCCTTTTACTTTACATATTGTCGGTAATTCTACCAACTTTATTACAATTTCACCCTTACCATTTCTTCCACTGGCACCAATATAAGTCATTTCCCAGCTGCTGCACACGAGTAAAACACGTGTGCAGCAGCTGGGTAACTTCATTGTTAAAACATTTTATTACCTTCTATGTAGAAGAATAAAGATACCCAATTATTGCACTTGCATTTGGCTCGTTTACTTGCCAGTATTGCAAATACTCTTCATAATTATGCCTCTATTAAATACCCAAGTGATGTACACGTGTCTTACTCTTCAGATTAAAAGGCTTCGTTGTTTCATTATGTTGTTCTTTCATTATGTATCCTTGATTAGAGGAACTCCAGTTATTCTCCCCATCTTTCAACCAAGTCTGATTACCTCCCATTTCCTAGGTGCGGGTTTAGCTCTCTTTCTTATAAGCATTTCAAACTTGATATCAAGTTATGATAGTTATATATAGTAGAGCCCTTCACTCAGTTTCTAAGAAGCATCGATGCATTGGGGACCAAGGAACAGCGTTTGCTGACAGTGATATGTTGCACTAAATTCTTTTCACTAGGTCGTTTGCATACATCAGTAGCAGTATGGATTCCATGATTGATCCTGTGAGATTCCTTCAGTTCTTAAGCGCTAAACCCATGTGGGTTCAGCACCAGGAGTGGTGGATGAAGGTGGTATCCTCAGCTAGCCGCGAGGCGTACACTGTACCGACACGTCACTAGTTAAATCACGGAATGGGAGGGGAAGGGGTTTGAACTCGGGGCAAGCGAGTCCTAAAGCTCATTTGCCATGAGTTCAACCCCCATCCATTCCGTGATTTGTTTTCGTTAGTGTCATTACAATATCGTAAGTCGAGACATATCTAGTTTCTATCTATGTATACTTGTGTATGCCTTGTTTTTGTCTGAGGGTGTGAGCAAACAAGTAAATCATTGTTATTTAATGTGTGTGTAGGTAGGTGTGTGTGAAGGTGTGTGTTGTCGTGCGTATTCATGTGTTTACCTGACATTATAATAGAAACACAGAATATACCGATAGTGCGACTTACGGTATATTATTTATGAAGACGGGTCTCCCACCTGGGAATATATCAAGTCATTGAATTGGCAAAGTCCTTGGTATACAACACGTATTCATAAATAAAACACCATAACCCGCACATTGTGTCTTATTTACTTACCTGACCTCTCCTCCCCAAACACCACTCCGAGTACAATACACATGTCTCAGTAACTTGCAGCTTCACCTCTCTCTCCCAGGTGACGTGGTTGAGGCGACGAGATCTGCACATCCTGACGGCTGGACACCACACTTACTCTGCTGACCAACGCTTCCAGGTAAACAACTGCACTTGCCTCTCTTCCTCTGCCTCTATTCTTCCTTCTGTCTCTATTCTTCCTTCTGTCTCCTCTCTTTTGTGTCTGTTTTCTCAATTCTTTCCTTTCTCTATTCGTTTTCTTATCTCCTTTGTTCTTTCCTTGCCTCCTCCTATTCCTTCCCCTGGAATCTCTTGATCCCTATCTTGTCTCCCCCTTTCTCCACTTTCCCCCTGCCTCGTCGTTTTCTTTGTCATTCTTCCCCTGCCTCCTCTCCTCCAATCCCTGTTTCCTCTCTTACATCTCTTCTGCCACTTCATTTACCTTGCCTACTCTCCCATCAAACACCTTTCTGCCATCTGCCTCTCACTTTCTTCGTCTGCCTCCTCCCTTCCTTTCCACGCCTCGTGTCTTCCTTCTCTTTCTCCCTGTCTTCCCTTGATTTTTTTTCCTCAGTATTCGCTACCTCTTCCATTTCCCTGTTTTAGTCTCCTAGCTTTCCCTACACCCCTGCCATATTTCATCACATTCTCCTTAATTAATGTTCCTTGTTAGACAATGCATATACTGTATCATCCGTGTGTTTATTCTCTATTATTCTCTGCAAGGCCCCAGAACATGTTCACTCGTGTATGTGTGTATGCATGTATGTATATATATGCATGCCACATTGCTTGTTGTCCATTGTTAAGATCGCCTGTTTGTGATATTGCTCGCGCAATACAATCACAAATTTTGTAAGCTCTCAGAAAGAAGCCTATAACTACCCCTCTTTTAGTTCTAGTGTTATGGCGAGAGAACGAATGTAGAAGATCGTTTTGTAGGCAGATTTACGGTAGACTTTAAAAAAAAGTCTGTTTTCACCTGTGAGTAGGAGTACGTGTAAATTTAATTGTAGGTTCCAGACTGTTGGTGTTAAGGATGTTACGTACTTCTAGATTTTTGAGTACAATGGTCAATGTATCATCAACGTATCGCATCACATTCGTACAAGACTGCAAGAAACATGCAACACGCATCCTTACAAGACTGAAATCCACTTGAAGGAAATCCTCCCAGTTATATCGCTTTACCGGTCACCGACGTTGCAACTAACGTTTCCAAAACACTTGACAGAAAACTTGTTGAAGAACTGGTGGATATTTTAACTATTAGAAACCTAGTGCAAAAATCGAAGAATGACTTTGTCACGAGCGCAAGTATATACCGAATACCATATGGGGGTGTATGTGTTGGAAACAGCAAGGTCTTTGGACGTTAGCATCCGGGAGCACGCGAACACCTACAACCGTAGGTGTTCGCGAGTGTTCAACGTAGGGACGATATTGAACACCTCTTGAAATTCAGTGAGGCTAGATTAGTCATTACAGAAGATGATTTACGTCGGCGAAAGTATATAGAGCCTACCCTAATCGCTGTCAGTAACACTATTATAATTCCGGAAGTTTCTCTGAATCCGAAGTGTTAATCAAGAGGATATTACCCATTCTGGAGACCGCTGTAACATAATGTTGACAGGTCTCTCTCAAACTCAACCCATCTCGCCAAACCATACCACGGGTGGGGTTAGAACCCGCGATCAGTCATAAAACTCCATGGTTTGTTTGCAATCGTGTCATTACGATTTCGTGAGTCATCTCGCCAAATTTGTATTACTACTGACTGCTATTATTACCATTGCGGCTTTCCACTATATATACCCGTTTCTTAATTATTGCGAAACGCTTCCGCTAATAAATGTCCTAAACTGTACATAAGTGTTGTTTCTGCATTTATATTTCCTCATACACATTCAACAGCTTCTCAAATTATTTTCCTAAGGTTTCTAACTTCTTCATTCATAAAAAAAAAACTGTTTTCTCCTTTTAACAACTCAAATTCATTTTTCTCTGGATTTTCTCACGTTATTTACATCTCTCCAAAAATATTTCACTTTCCATAAACAATTTGGTGAGAATAACTATTTTTTTCCTTTTTCTGTTAAAATAATGTTAAATAAAACAAGAGATTATAAGACAAGATCTCTCGCTTCATGTTTTTTATAGTACTCAGATCTTGTACTATTTTTGCAGTCAAAACGAATTTATTGGCCAGCTTTTTTTTTTTTTATCTTACCACAGTTATTAATGTTGCAACAACAATTTTTTCTTCCTGACCTCCTCCATCTCCCCTCTTGCAACTTCCTTCCTGCGCCTCACCCTCAACTCCTCTCCTTAGCTTTTCCAGTTACATCTTTTCTAATGTAGTTCCCATCAAGTACTTTCTCTACATCACCTTTTCTGTACCTACTTTGCTGAACCTCCTCTTCTATATCTCCCTTTCTGCACCTGCAATTTCCCTCCTGCAATTCCTTTACTTCACCTTCCCTATTACAGCTTCTCTCCTGTGATTCCTATCTCTTAGCTCATCTCCTGCCACTTTCACTATGCATCTCCCCTCCTGCACTTTCCTCCAGCACCCTGGTACCTCCCCTCCTGCACCTTCCACCAGCACCCTGGTACTTCCCCTCCTGCACCTTCCACCAGCACCCTGGTACCTCCCCTCCTGCACCCTGGTACCTCCCCTCCTGCACCTTCCACCAGCACCCTGGTACATCCCCTCCTGCACTTTCCACCAACACCCTGGTACCTCCCCTCCTGCACCTTCCTCCAGCACCCTGGTACCTCCCCTCCTGCACCTTCCTCCAGCACCCTGGTACCTCCTCTCCTGCACCTTCCTCCAGCACCCTGGTACCTCCCCTCCTGCACCTTCCACCAGCACCCTGGTACTTCCCCTCCTGCACCTTCCACCAGCACCCTGGTACCTCCCCTCCTGCACTCTGGTACCTCCCCTCCTGCACCTTCCACCAGCACCCTGGTACATCCCCTCCTGCACTTTCCACCAGCATCCTGGAACCTCCCCTCCTGCACCTACCTCCAGCACCCTGGTACCTCCCCTCCTGCACCTTCCTCCGGTACCCTGGTGCCTCCTCTCCTGCACCTTCCTCCAGCACCCTGGCACCTCCCCTCATGCACCTTCCTCCAGCACCCTGGTACCTCCCCTCCTGCACCTTCCTCCAGCACCCTGGTACCTCCCCTCCTGCACCTTCCACCAGCACCCTGGTACCTCCTCTCCTGCACCTTCCTCCAGCACCCTGGTACCTCCCCTCATGCACCTTCCTCCAGCACCCAGGCACCTCCCCTCATGCACCTTCCTCCAGCACCCAGGCACCTCCCCTTATGCACCTTCCTCCAGCACCCAGGCATTTCCCCTCCTGCACCTTACACCAGCACTCTGGCACTTCCGCTCCTGCACCTTCCTCAGCACCCTGGCACCTCCCTTCCTGCACCTTACACCAGCACCCTAGGATTTCCCCTCCTGCACCTTCCTCAGCACCCTGGTACCCCCCTCCTGCACCTTCCACCAGCACTCTGGCACCTCCCCTCCTGCACCTTCCTCCAGCTCCCTGGAACCTTCTTTCCTGAACCATTCCTTCTGTAATTCATAAGCCTCTGCTTCATGAACGTGACACTGCAAGCTGAAATACGAACCGCATTTATCTGATATCTTTATAACTTTAACAACACAAAGCTTAATACTCATCCTAATGCCTTTAACTAATAAAAAATTGATGTGAATTTTTTGCTTTCCTTTGTATTGTAACTTCCGAAAAAAAATCTCTTCGTATTCTGTTTTCCTTCTTTAGTTTTATTTACTTCGCCTAAATACTAATCAGATGTTTCGGTCACTTGTAGAAACATTTTGAGAATTTATCTCTTATCTACTGTACAGCTGTTTCAGCTACACAGTTTTATCTACTGCACAGTTTTATGTACTATAGAGTTTTATCGCTTTTAGAGTTTTATCTCTTACAGAGTTTTATGTACTATAGTTTTATCTACTACTCAGTTGTATCTATTACACAGTTTTATCTCTATACAGTTTTATTCACTATAGTTTTTTCCCACTACATAATTCATCAGACTGCTCTCACTGTGAACTTGCAAACACTTCATCAACCTATACATTCATCTTATAAGTGTAATTATCGTAAAGAAACACACGTTCTTTACATAGTTGAATGTGATTTTTTACTTTAAGTTTCTTACTAGGATGGGGAAGTTAGTTTCTTTACGTAAACTTCCTCTAAACAAAAAAAAATTAGGTTAAGGTACGAACAAATTAGATTAGGATACAAATGCATATAAATACGCATTTTTTTCCATTAATTTATTCAAGATGGCCTCTGAATGTCGATAATTTGACGAGGGAAAAAGACTGGAAAGATTAAAATCTGAGATTATTATTCATTTTGCAAGAATGGGCTGTGTATTGCATCACAAAATATTCAAATCTTACAGATTTGAATGTTTTTTTCTTCTCAAGCCACGTACCACGTTTATTCTAAGGTTGTCGACCACTTATTCAGGGTGTCAGCAACAATCTTTTCTTAAGACGCTAATGTCCACTGACTCTTGGTGAACAGCGGCAACAGATGCAGGAGACGTGGCCATGCGTCTCACGCTGCCTAGACCCAACCAAAGTCCGATTAGCTGTGAGGCGAGATTTGATAAGCAAGTTACTTTAGATACAGGTATACATCAATAGATTTACACAAATTGCTAAACATAAGTAACATACGTGTACATTGCCTAGCATAACCCCTCTTCCCTCCCCCCCCCCCCGTAGGTTAAGACCGGATAACGTAAATATACCTTACCTAATATATCCATTAGGTTATGTAAGCTAAAATTACCAAGTGTAACAATTATTAAAATTTCTCGATAATTTCGAGCGCTGAGAAATCGATGGAGGGCAGTTCGTCATATAACCCTCATTAGTTATTTGTTCAATATTGCTACTGATAAATGAGACACTGGTGAAACACTTGGGTATCCTTTTGCGGAAACGTTTCGCCAGCCAGTGGGTTCTTCAGTCCAATACAGAGAAGAATGATGGAAGATAAGGAGTTTGAGGTAATCAGTCCATCAGCCTGAAGTCGACGTGTTCAGTCCATCAGTCTTGATAAAAGTACAGCATGTGCTCGGAGAAAAAGCTTATATAACTCAGACAGGAGAGATGAAGCAGTGAGCGGCGTCACCAGTGAGGAAATTCACTAATGGAAGCAAGTCGAGCCTATAGTTTTAGGGAAGCTTTGAAAAAATCCTTGCATCAAGAGCCCAAGATGATGATGTGTCTGATAAGAGCTTGTATAAATGGTTCAGAAAACCAACAAGTTGATAAATAAGACACTTGTGTTACATTTGGGTACCTACATTCTGGAAATGTTTCGCCAGTCAGTGGCTTCTTCAGTCCACTACAGGGGACTGACTGTAGTAGACTTTTACCAGTTTGACCGTAATAAATATGCGACAAGTTTATTGTGGTCAAACTGGTAAAAGTCTTCAGCTAAGATTAAAACAACATAAATAGTA
>NC_091363.1:15949374-16006874 GCF_038502225.1 Cherax quadricarinatus | reverse complement strand
AGTCAACATAGGAAAGAGTAAGGTGATGAGGGTATCAAATGATTTAGATAAAGAAAAATTGGATATCAAATTGGGGAGGAGGAGTATGGAAGAAGTGAATGTTTTCAGATACTTGGGAGTTGACGTGTCGGCGGATGGATTTATGAAGGATGAGGTTAATCATAGAATTGATGAGGGAAAAAAGGTGAGTGGTGCGTTGAGGTATATGTGGAGTCAAAAAACGTTATCTATGGAGGCAAAGAAGGGAATGTATGAAAGTATAGTAGTACCAACACTCTTATATGGATGTGAAGCTTGGGTGGTAAATGCAGCAGCGAGAAGACGGTTGGAGGCAGTGGAGATGTCCTGTCTAAGGGCAATGTGTGGTGTAAATATTATGCAGAAAATTCGGAGTGTGGAAATTAGGAGAAGGTGTGGAGTTAATAAAAACATTAGTCAGAGGGCAGAAGAGGGGTTGTTGAGGTGGTTTGGTCATTTAGAGAGAATGGATCAAAGTAGAATGACATGGAAAGCATATAAATCTATAGGGGAAGGAAAGAGGGGTAGGGGTCGTCCTCGAAAGGGTTGGAAAGAGGGGGTAAAGGAGGTTTTGTGGGTGAGGGGCTTGGACTTCCAGCAAGCATGCATGAGCGTGTTAGATAGGAGTGAATGGAGACGAATGATACTTGGGACCTGACGATCTGTTGGAGTGTGAGCAGGGTAATATTTAGTGAAGGGATTCAGGGAAACCGGTTATTTTCATATAGTCGGACTTGAGTCCTGGGAATGGGAAGTACAATGCCTGCACTTTAAAGGAGGGGTTTGGGATATTGGCAGTTTGGAGGGATATGTTGTGTATCTCTATACGTATATGCTTCTAAACTGTTGTATTCTGAGCACCTCTGCAAAAGCAGCGATAATGTGTGTGTGTGGTGAAAGTGTTGAATGATGATGAAAGTATTTTCTTTTTGGGGATTTTCTTTCTTTTTTTTGGGTCACCCTGCCTCGGTGGGAAACGGCCGACTTGTTGAAAAAAAAAAAAAAAAAAAAAATATACAATATATATATATAATATACATGTAATATATATATATATATATATATATATATATATATATATATATATATATATATACATGTAATATATTATATATATACATTATATATATAATTTATATATATATGTATATATAATATATATATACATTATATATATAATTTATATATATATATGTATATATATTATATATATACATTATATATATAATTTATATATATATATATGTATATATATTATATGTATGTATATATATATATATATATATTATATAATATTATATATATATATATATATATATATATATATATATATATATATATATATATATATATATATATATATAATTATATTGTGTGTGTGTGTTATACCTTACACGTCAATATATAACGTAAATATCAGCATCACCGGCTGATAAGTAATCGTAAAGACAGTGGGCTCAGAGTGCAGAGCATGACTGGTAGCAGCATAAGTATTCTACACAATGTGCGTAAGCATCACAGCCAAGCAATAAGCACGCTTAGCGAAGGCAAGTTATTATTCATAACACCACAGATGAGAGGCTCGGGATTCCATGCATATATAATGTTAGTGAATACTCTAGTCCAGCACTGACGCTACCAATTCTCTGATTTTTGCATTTAATGGAATTTTTTAGACCCTCGCATGCCGTTTTTTTCGTTAGGTATACCATCTCTTCGTATCATGGGATCTTTAAATTTTAACAGGGTGTTTCGGAAAGCCTCGGTGGTCTTGAAAATTCAGAATCATAAGTTAAAAGGTATTATATACCTATAACCAATGAATAGCCGAGAGTAGTGTCGGCATTTAGGCAAAAATTCCACTGAGTGGATCGTCAAATGACGTAGGTTAACGTCAGAACATATTTCCAAATTTCTCTTGAAAAAACAACACAACCAAGAGGTTTATATTTTCTTTTTTTGGCCTTAGCTGCGATTATAGATGATCTGACTGTTATCCCTTCAAAAAGAGCGTCCTGATACTAGTGAAGGGCTCTTGATCCAAGGAAAATGAACTATCTACAACATTACTGGTGTAGGTAGAAGGCCTTTTGTGGTCTTATTCAAATTCTAAGTGTACCTTAATTAGCTATTTTTTTATTACTTGTGGAGTGTGTATAATAAATTGCCGAACACGCGCGCGCGCGCACACATACACTCACATATACACTCACATATGCACTAACATATACACTCATATATACACTCATATATATACACACATATACACACACATATACACACACATATACACACACATATACACACACATATACACACACATATACACACACATATACACACACATATACACATATACACATATACACATATACACAGATACACATATACACACACATATACACACACATATACACACACACATACACACATGCGCACACACATATACACATACACACATACACATATTCACATATACACACACATATACACATATACACACACATTCACACATATACACATACACACACACATACACACATACACACAAACACACACACACACACACACACACACACACACACACACGTATTCACACATATATACACATAAACATACACACATTCACTTATTTTAAGCAAAGCACTTATGATAAATTTAAACCTCGAGGCGTTTTTTAAATATTTAAGAGGTTATTAGTAATCTTACAGTGATATGTGAAATTTTGGAGCATATTGTTTGAAAATTAAGTTAAAAAAATAAGAGATAAAGAGAATGAAAGCGATTTTATTGCAATATTTTGTAACATAACACCAATAGTGCCATTTTTAAGAAAACCCTAAATGAAAAGACAATGTTTATGCGTATTTTATTTAGCCCTTAAAACAAGTCTTAAAAAATCAATTAGAAAACGAGTCTCTCAATTTCTCGCTTAAAAAACTGTAAATAATAGCGAAAAATTTACTAGGTTTATTTTGTAGAATTGACGTCTCTCTACAACACTTCCATAAATCCTGTTGGTAACTGAAAGACACATCAGGAAACATTTCGCTCCCGGGCCGGTACTTCCGCCCCGGGTCTTCTCCACATGGTGACCCGGCTGTGGCCCCTGGTTGGGGGTGTCGTTCATCTTCTTTCTTCTGTCTTCTTTCTTGGGCCCTCCGGCTGGAGGGTAATTTCGCTCCCGGAAACATTCTAGCAAGTAAGTCCTAGTCACGTAAGCAAACTGTGGGACCTAGTGTTTACTCACGTGTCTTACGAAAAACGGTTGTGGGTATCTGTTACCAAGGTTTATATACCAAGTTGGTAACTCAAAATATTTCAACATCGCCGACAACACGAGCCGAATACCACTGAAGAGTGAACATATGCAGTGTGTTGTTGAACCTCAGTGAACACAGCTACCTGTGTGTTGCTAGTCTGTACGATACAACAATCTATATAACAACAGCAAAATTCATGCCTACATACTTTTACTGAAATGACGTCGCTTGTGTTGACATAAATTGTAATTGTTCTGTATGAGGAAAAAAAAGGCCCTTAGAATTGTTAGAATTAAATGGTTTGAAGAATCATTTGCTCACAGTTACGAGAATTTTACAAGATTATGCTTATGTCCTTATGCTCCGTAAGGTTTTAAGGAGTGTTTGAACCTTGGTGTGTGTCTGTTGTTTCAACCAACGAACCTGAGAAAATTGTATTTCAGCGAGTCTGTGAAATTTGAACCTTCGCAGGTATGGAACATTTAAACTTCAGTGCTTCTGAGACATTTGGACCTTTGAGTCTGAGGCCTTTAAACCTCATTGCACCTAAGACATTTAAATTTCTGTGCATCTGAGAAACTGTAACCTCGGAGCGCCTAGGACATTTAAAACTCTGTGCGCTTGAGATATTTAATATTAATTCAGCCAGGACATTTCAGCCTTTGGCATACCTGACATTTAAAACCCAGCGCGCCTGGGGTCTTAAATCTCAGCTCACCAGGAATATTTAAACTCCTGCTCTCGTGGGACATTTAAACTTCGGTGAGCCCGAGACATTTAAACCTTGGAACGTCTGAAACGTTGACTCTTTAGCACGTCTGTGACCTTCAAATTTATTCACATCTGATACATCTGTCTCAGTGCATTTGAAACTAAACTTTACCGCATCTGTATAATTTAAACCTATGTAAAATTTAAACTTTTGAACTTTGGCGTGTGTGTGTCTGCTACCTATGCTGCTGCATCAATTTTCAGTTTAATAAATGATGAATGTATGTCTCTGGCAGGTGGTTCATGCTGAGGGCAGCGATGAGTGGACGCTGGTGGTCCGCTACTCCCAGCTGAGGGACGCGGGAGTGTACGAGTGTCAAATCAACACTGAACCTAAACTCTCTCGTCACGTCATGCTCAGAGTCCAAGGTGAGTCCCTCAGTTCATGCTGAACTATCAACCCTTTAATCCACATTAAGTCACCGTCAGTTCAAGGTAAGTCACATTTTGGAATGCCCTAATGCACAGCCAAATCCCAAGGTGAATGGGATGAAGCTCAGACAGAGAAGTTCAGAGATCCCTACTAAAGTTAGTGCAAAGAAAAAAAAAACCTTCATCTTCAAACCTTGAAACACAGATTTATATTAAGCTGCTTCTCTATTTGATTGTTGGGGATAAAACTCGCCTATTGCACATTCTTTTACTTTCCCTTGACACTTGGTTCTCCCAACATACGGGTTTTCTTTATCTTTTAGTACTGTTTGTCGTTTACATTATTTAATTTAACACCTTCATTATGCACCCCATACACATAGTGTGGGTGGTATTCAAAAGATCAGAGGTACATAATGATTCCATAATGGGTCGGAAAATTTTGATAGCCAAACAAGTTAGTGGTAATGAGCTGTTTACATGTTTATATCTGATTACAATCTTAATGAGGTATTTATGCAGACATGAATTGCATCATAAAAATATTATATTTAAGTTATGCATTCCAGCACAGGTCGCAGGCTGTGACAATTGTCAGTCTAGCGGAACTTACCTTTAGTTTGGTCTATATCTAGTGGTGGGGACTCAAGCTACTGCCGGAGTCTGGCAGTACTGACATAACGGAGGTAACATTCTTCTAGGATGGAAAATTATCCCCAGAAACGTTACCCTTATGCACAATCGAAGGTCCTCACTTTCAATATTTTTGTTTCTCTATATTTAATTATAGGAACACACAAAGCTAGTTACTTTAACGAAGAGTTTTAGTAACGTCATTTAACGTATTATGACCACGGTATCTCACACACACACATACACATACATACACGCGCGCGCACACACAAAAATACATACACACACACACACACACACACACTCACACACACACTCACACACACACACACACACACACACACACACACACACACACACATACACACACACACATATATACATATATATATATATATATATATATATATATATATATATATATATATATATATATATATATATATATATATTGTGAATATTCTGAGTTAATTTCATTCTACTACCTCCTTGGTGTACTAGACCACCGAGCAGTATTTTGTATTATTGTACCCACGAACGAGTGGTATTGATCAATAACACTGCGACTAGCCAAGGAGTCGAACCCATACAGCATGCGTTAGACTCCATGGCTGGTCGCAGTGCAGTTATTAATCAATACCACTCGTTCGTGAGTAAAACAATATAAAATACTGCTCGTTGGGCTAGTATACCAAACGGGGAGTAGAATGAAATTAGCTCAGAAGCATCCATACCACCGTATATCCTCGGATGACGGGTACAACGCCAAACTTAGCTGGGTGCGTCATTCTTGAGGATTGTGTGGTTCCGTTGACTAGAGCGTCATGATTTTTCGCTCACCATGAGCCCGGTCAAAGCAGCATGGGTTCGACTCCTTGGCTAGTCGCAGTGTTATATATATATATATATATATATATATATATATATATATATATATATATATATATATATATATATATATATATATATATATATATTTACATATATATTTACATATATATTTACATATAAACAAGTCGGCCGTCTCCCACCGAAGCAGGGTGACCCAAAAAGAAAGAAAATCCCCTAAAAGAAAATACTTTCATCATTATTCAACTCTTTCACCTCACTCGCACATAATCACTGTTTTTGCAGTGGTGCTCAGAACACAACAGTTTAGAAGCATATACGTATAAAGATACACAACATATCCCTCCAAACTGCTAATATCCTGAACCCCTCCTTTAGAATGCAGGCATTGTACTTCCCATTTCCAGGACTCAAGTCCGGCTATATAAAAATAACCGGTTTCCCTGAATCCCTTCACTAAATATTACCCTCCTCACACTCCAACAGATCGTCAGGTCGCAAATACCATTCTTCTCCATTCACTCCTATCGAACACGCTCACGCATGCTTGCTGGAAGTCCAAGCCACTCGCCCACAAAACCTCCTTTACCCCCTCCCTCCAACCTTTTCGAGGACGACCCCTACCCCGCCTTCCTTCCCCTACAGATTTATACACTCTCCATGTCATTCTACTTTGATCCATTCTCTCTAAATGACCAAACTACCTCAACAATTCCTCTTCAGCCCTCTGACTAATACTTTTACTAACTCCACACCTTCTCCTAATCTCCACACTCCAAATTTTCTGCATAATATTTGCACCACACATTGCCCTTAGACAGGACATCTCCACTGCCTCCAACCGCCTCCTCGCTGCTGCATTCACAACCCAAGCTTCACACCCATATAAGAGTGTTGGTACTACTATACTTTTATAAATTCTCTTCTTTGCCTCCATATATAACGTTTTTAGACTCCACATATACCTAAACGCACCATTCACCTTTTTTCCCTCATCAATTCTATGATTAACCTCATCCTTCATAAATCCATCCGCCGATACGTCAACTCCCAAGTATCGAAAAACATTCACTTCTTCCATACTCCTCCTCAATTTGATATCCAATTTTTCTATATCTAAATCATTTGATATTCTCATCACCTTAGTCTTTTCTATGTTCACTTTCAGCTTTCTACCTTATATATATATATATATATATATATATATATATATATATATATATATATATATATATATATATATATATATATATATATTTTTTTTTTTTTTTTATTATCACACCGGCCGATTCCCACCAAGGCAGGGTGGCCCGAAAAAGAAAAACTTTCACCATCATTCACTCCATCACTGTCTTGCCAGAAGGGTGCTTTACACTACAGTTTTTAAACTGCAACATTAACACGGGTGATTTTAAAATATGCAAAACAACCACTTTGAAAGAGTAGTGAAATTCCAAGTGCTTTCCTGACTTCTCACATTGTCAAGGAACTATGAAAGTAATACATCAAAGGAAGGCAATTAAAGGGCTTAGAACACACCTCACGGTCAACTCCCACAACAAAGAAACACCTGACGCGGGACAATACCGGACTCATAAGAAAAGAGGAACACTGCAGTAGGTCCGCTGGTCCAACTAGACAGGTCCTCACGACATCCCACTAACAAATTATTCTGCCCAGGAAATAAGGTTTATTATTTGCCCAATGTGTTATTAAACTCTAACCAAATTTTTTAATTATAAATGAATCTAATTTATATAAACCTAAGGAAATATTCATATTATTTTCAAAACTGCTTTTTATGAAACAAGATTCAATTATATTTCTGTCAACCATTGACTTGCTTGATACAACTTTCTCAACTTTTTGAAAATCAATTGGATGGTTAAAGTCTCTAACATGAATAAATAGAGCATTAGAATCTTGTCCAGTTCTAATGCTATATTTATGTTGTTTTAATGTAAGTTCGAGACTTTTACCAGTTTGACCGTAATAACCTTTATCGCAAATTTTACAAGGAATCTTAGACACATCCGTCAGCATTTTGGGGGGAATTCTTCATCAAAAGTTTTTTTTACTGTGTTAAGATTTTTAAATACAGCTTCAATATTAAAAGTCTTAAGAAGAGAAGGCATATCAACCAAGTTTTCATGGTAAGGGAGAACCAACATATTTTTAGTTGAATAAGGTTGGTTGTCTCTTTTTGGATTGTAAAAAGTATTTCTAGCAATTTTAAATGATTTATCAATTACATTTCTCGGGTATTTCAGATCATTGGCTATTTCATAAATTTTGGATATTTCTTCATCTATGAACTCTGGACTACAAATACGTAAAGCTCTCAAAAACATTGATGAGAAAACAGACAGTTTAACTTTATCTTGATGGGAAGAATAATAGTGTACATAGGAACAGTTATTTGTAGGTTTTCTGTAAATTTTAAATTTGAATTCATTATTACTCTTAATAATTAAAACATCTAGAAAAGGCAATGAGTTATTTTCCTCAAACTCAACAGTAAAGTTTATAGAATGGGCTAAGCTATTTAATTTGCCAAGGAAATGGTGTATATCTACATTCTTGGGCATAAGACAAAATATCATCCACATATCTGAACCATTTTGCTCTATTAGGGAGGATTGTGTTAAGCAATCTTGTTTCAAAAAAATTCCATTTATAGATAACTAAGAACAGGCGAAAGAGGATTTCCCATTGCCATACAAAATTTCTGAGTGTAAAACTTATCATTAAATACAAATTTTGCATCAACAATGCAAAGTTTAATAAGTTTAATGATGGTAGGAACTGGTAATGGTAATTCATAATTAACGAGTTCTTCGGATAAGAAACTTAATAAATCATCAACAGGAACTTTCGTAAACAAGGACGTAACATTAAAACTATGTTAAAATCTTTTAAGTCAGTCAAGGAGCTTAATTTATCAACTAAATCTAAGTTGTTTTTAACATTGAAGTTAGAAATTTTACCATCAATAGGGCTCAAAATGTCAACAAGCCATTTGGATAATTTATACGAAACTGATCCTATGGAGCTAATAATTGGTCTGATTGGATTACTTGGTTTGTGTGGTTTTATTAGTCCATACATGTAAGGTAAAGATGGATTAGTGAAAGTAAATTGTTTAATTAATTCATCTTTGCCTTTTAGTAGAAGTTTTATTGTTTTATTGAAATTCCTGTTAACGGTTTCTAAGGGATTCTTTCTAAGTTTAGAATAGGAATTTTTTCTTGGTAATCATTTTCTTTCATAATTACTATTGCATTTATTTTATCTGCTTTGGTAACGCGCAAATTTTTATTATTAAGTGTATCATAAGACTTGAAGAGTCTTTGAGGGCAATTGGGAATGTTTTGTTTTAACATAGAGCTATATACCATTCCTTTACTAATATTAATTTCATCAGTGGATAAATCAGAAGATTTTTCAAAGTTACAAAAGGCTTTTGCAATTTCAACATTATTAAGTTTTTTTGAAGTTGCAAAACTTAGGCCAAAACCTAGAGCAGCCGTTGTATTTTTATCTAACACTTCATCTGATCAGTTAATTACAAAATTGATATTAGCATGCTTTGTCCAATCACTATTTTCAATTAAATTGTCTAATTTTCTTTGTAGTTTGTTTTTGATTTCATTTCAAATTCTTCTGAGTTTATTATAGCTATGATCCAACATACTGTGTTTCCATTCTGATGGAATGGCCTGATTGAAAAAGTATTTTTTGTTTCTCAATATTTTGAAAGCTTCCTTCTCCTGTATTTTAGTAATTTCAATATGTTTCTCAAGAATAATTCATTTAAACAGTTTTTTAAAAAATTAAGTCGAATTTTTAACTTGTGGGACTTGATCAGTGCAGAAGGAAACTGCAGAATTTCACTACTCTTTCACAGTGGCTGTTTTGCATATATATATATATGTATATATATATATATATATATATATATATATATATGTATATATATATGTATATATATATGTATATATATATGTATATATATATATGTATATATATATGTATATATATATGTATATATATATGTATATATATATGTATATATATATGTATATATATATATATATATATATATATATATGTATATATATATATGTATATATATATGTATATATATATGTATATATATATGTATATATATATGTATATATATATGTATATATATATGTATATATATATGTATATATATATGTATATATATGTATATATATATGTATATATATATGTATATATATGTATATATATAATGTGCAAAACAACCGCTGTGAAGGAGTCAGGTGTTTCTTTGTTGTGGGAGTTGAATGTGAGGTGTGGTCTAAGCCCTTTAATTGCCTTCCTTTGAAGTATTACTTTCACAGTTCCTTGACAATGTGAGTAGTCACGAAAGCGCTTGGAATTTCACTACTCTTTCACAGTGGTTGTTTTTCATATTTTAAAATCACCTGTTTACTGTGATCTTATTGCATTAATGGATACCGCACAACTCTTCAGAATATTCTCGGTAAGCTTTCCTAATCATGTTTCTTTAGTTTCACAGCTTTCTTCTGCACTGATCAAGTCCCACAAGTTAAAAATTCGACTTAATATTTTAAAAAACTGTTTAAATGAACAAGTTCTGCCCAAGTCTCTTTTACCTAATAGACTCCTTGACATGAGAGATCGTCCTTTTGATGATTTCATGAGAATTATTCTTGAGAAACGTATTGAAATTACTAAAATACAGGAGAAGGAAGCATTCAAAATATTGAGAAACAAAAAATACTTTTTTAATCAGGCCATTCCATCAGAATGGAAGCTATAATAAACTCAGAAGAATTTGTAATAAACTCAAAAACAAACTACAAAGAAAATTAGACATTTTAATTGAAAAATAGTGATTGGACAAAGCATGCTAATAACAATTTTGTAATTAACTTATCAGATGAAGTGTTAGATAAAAATACAACGGTTGCTCTAGGTTTTGGCCTAAGTTTTGCAACTTCAATAAAACTTAATAATGTTGAAATTGCAAAAACCTTTTGTAACTTTAAAAAATCTTCTGATTTATCCACTGATGAAATTAATATTATTAAGGGAATGGTATATAACTATGTTAAAACAAAACATTCCCAATTGCCCTCAAAGATTCTTAAGTCTTATGATAAACTTAATAATAATAAAAATTTGCACCTTACCAAAGCAGATAAAATAAATGCAATAGTAATTATGAAAGAAAATGATTACCAAGAAAAATGAATAATCTCTTAGATGATACTGAAACCTATTCTAAACTTAGAAAGAATCCCTTAGAAACCGTTAACAGCAATTTCAATAAAACAATAAAACTTCTACTAAAAGGCAAAGATGAATTAATTAAACAATTTACTTTCACTAATCCATCTTTACCTTACATGTATGGACTAATAAAACCACACAAACCAAGTAATCCAATCAGACCAATTATTAGCTCCATAGGATCAGTTTCGTATAAATTATCCAAATGGCTTGTTGACATTTTGAGCCCTATTGTTGGTAAAATTTCTAACTTCAATGTTAAAAACAACTTAGATTTAGTTGATAAATTAAGCTCCTTGACTGACTTAAATGATTTTAGCATGGTTAGTTTTGATGTTACTTCCTTGTTTACGAAAGTTCCTGTTGATGATTTATTAAGTTTCTTATCTGAAGAACTCGTTAATTATGATTTACCATTACCAGTTCCTACCATCATTAAACTTATTAAACTTTGCATTGTTGATGCAAAATTTGTATTTAATGATGAGTTTTACACTAAGAAATTTGGTATTGCAATGGAAAATCCTCTTTCGCCTGTTCTTAGTAATCTATACATGGAATTTTTTTAAACAAGATTGCTTAACACAATCCTCCCTAATAGAGCTAAATGGTTCAGATATGTTGATGATATTCTATGTCTTATTCCCAAGAATGTAGATATACACCATTTCCTTGGCAAATTAAATAGCTTAGCCCATTCTATAAACTTTACTGTTGAGTTTGAGGAAACTAACTCATTGCCTTTTCTAGATGTTTTAATTATTAAGAGTAATAATGAATTCAAATTTAAAATTTACAGAAAACCTACAAATAACTGTTCCTATGTACACTATTATTCTTCCCATCAAGATAAAGTTAAACTGTCTGTTTTCTCATCAATGATTTTGAGAGCTTTACGTATTTGTAGTCCCGAGTTCCAAGATGAAGAAATATCCAAAATTTATGAAATAGCTATCGATCTGAAATACCCGAGAAATGTAATTGATAAATCATTTAAAATTGCTAGAAATACTTTTTACAACCCAAAAAGGGACAACCAACCTTATTCAACTAAAAATATGTTGGTTCTTCCTAACCATGAAAACTTTGTTGATATGCCTTCTCTTCTTAAGACTTTTAATATTAAAGTTGTATTTAAAAATCTTGATACAGTAAAAAAACTTTTGAAAAAGACTTCCCCCCAAAATGCTGACGGATGTCTATAAGATTCCTTGCAAAATTTGTGATAAATGTTATTACAGTCAAACTGGTAAAAGTCTTGAACTTAGATTAAAACAACATAAATATAGCATTAGAACTGGACAAGATTCCAATGCTCTATTTATTCATGTGAGAGATTTTTACCATCCAAGTGATTTTCAAAAAGTTGTATCAAGCAAGTCCATGGTTGACAGAAATATAAATCTTGTTTCATAAAATGCAGTTTTGAAAATATGAATATTTCCTTAGGTTTATATAAATTAGATTAATTTATAATTAATCAAATTTGGTTAGAGCTTAATAATACATTGAACAAATAATAAACCTTATTTCTTGGGGAGAATAATTTGTTAGTGGGATGTCCTGAGGACCTGTCTAGTTGGACCAGCGGACCTACTGCAGTGTTCCTCTTTTCTTATGAGTCCGGTATTGTCCCGCGTCAGGTGTTTCTTTGTTGTGGGAGTTGACTGTGAGGTGCGGTCTAAGCCCTTTAATTGCCTTCCTCTGATGTATTACTTTCATAGTTCCTTGACAATGTGAGTAGTCAGGAAAGCGCTTGGAATTTCACTACTCTTTCACAGTGGTTGTTTTGCATATTTTAAAATCACCTGTTTACTGTGATCTTATTGCATATATATATATATATATATATATATATATATATATATATATATATATATGATAGTGAGGTGCTGGCCAGACCCCTTATATAGCTTCCTTGGATCCTTTACTTTCATAGATCCTTGATAATGTGAGTAGTCACGAAAGCGCTTGGAATTTCTCTATTATTTCAGAGTGGTTGTTTTGCATATATATATATATATATATATAAATATATAATATATATATAAAATATATATAAAAATATAATATGTATATATATATATATATATTATATTTATATATATTTTATATATATATATATATATATTATATTTATATATATTTTATATATATATATTTATATATTTATATATATATATATATTTATATATATATATTATATATTTATATATGTATATATATAATGTATATATATCCTGGGGACCCTCATCCTCAGAGAAAATAATAAACTTGCTTCAGGGAAAACTCAAGGTTTTCCCTGAAGCTGTTTAAAAATTTTCTCCTACCACCTTCTATATATTTTACATTTGCGTTATTTAAAAACAAGATGCATTGACAAAATACATTGACAAAAATACAATATGGAGTAAAACAACATCGATAACTCAGAACTACATACATGATTGGATGTGGGTGGGTGTGAGTTTGACTGGACTAGCTTGTGCTGCTGAATCTGGTGCCGTGCTCCTTCCTTGAGTGGAAGTGACCAGACTGGATGGGTCATTGGGCTAATCCGGGGGGGAGGATGGACCTGCTCCGCATGGGTCAGTAGGCCTGTTGCAGTGTTCCTTCTTATGTTCTACATCTCGTATACTTAGTCCAGCTCTCCGGCGGTGGGCCGCGTGCCCAGAATGCTGCAGGCATTTCCTCTCTGGATCGCGACACTGAGTCTCTGAAAGAGGAAGCTGGTCGCCCTGTGGTCTTTGGTTTCTATAATGAGTTTCTCACCCAGCTCTTTGAGGAACTTTAGAGCACACTTGCCCCATACTCCAAGAGTCTCCGACCCTTTTGGGATGAAGTTATAGCAAGGGGGAAGGTCTTCATATTTGCGAGTCTTCTGGGTCTCCCTGTGGCTGGCAGCTCCACCCCATTCAGCTACGGAGTATGGCAAGTAGGTGTCTGCCAGTGTGGCAGCACAGGTGTAGACCCAGGCAATCTGCTTATATATATATATATATATATATATATATATATATATATATTTATGTATATATATTTATATATATATATATATATTTATATATATATATATATTTATATATAAATTTGTATATATATATATGTATATTTATATATATATTTATATATATATATTTATATATATACATTTATATATATATATTATATATATATATATATTTATTTATATTTATATATATATATATATATATATATTTATATATAATATATATATATTTATATATATATATATATATATATTTATATATATATGTATATATTTATATATATATATATATATATGTATATATTTATATATATATATATATATATATATATATTTATATATATATATATATATTTATATATATATATATTTATACATATATATATATATATTTATATATATATATATTTATATATATATATATATATATATTTATATATATATATATATATTTATATATATATATATATATTTATATATATATATATATATATTTATATATATATATATATATTTATATATATATATATATATTTATATATATATATATATTTTTATATATATATACATATATATATACGTATATATATATATATATATATATATATATATATATATATATATATATATTTATATATATATATATATATATATATTTATATATATATATATATATATATATATATTTATATATATATATATATTTATATATATATATATATATATATATATATATATATATATATATATATATATATATATATATATATATATATATATATATATAATATATGTCGTGCCGAATAGGCAGAACTTGCGATCTTGGCTTAAATAGCAACGCTCATCTTGCCATATAGGACAAGTGAAAATTTGTGTATGCAATAATTTCACCAAAATCATTCTGAACCTAACGAAAAAAATATATGTCACTGTGTTTGTTTAGTATTAAATTATTGTAAACAAATCTAAAATATATTTAGTTGGGTTAGGCTAAAATAAATTGCGTTAGTTATAATTAGGTTAGGTAAGTTTTCTAAGATTCTTTTGGTGCAAAATTATATTTTTTTTACATTAACATTAATGAAAAATATATATCTTTAAACGTATAAAAGAAAATTATTATGCTTTTAAACTCTTTAATTCCAATTTTTTTTTCCTCAGAGGAGTCTTTTAATTCACTTTAGGAAGTGTAATTTTTAATGTGCTTGTTTTTATTAATCAAGTTATCTGTGAAATAACTGGGCAATGTCTCTTATGAGAAATAAATTAGTTTTTTTTAGTTTATTTAGGTTTGATAGGATAAGTCTTCATCATGCATATTTAATTAAATTTTCTTAATTACATGCTTAGATAAAATTAATCATAAACGCTCAGAGAAAAAGTTGGATTTGTTTTGGCAGGTGTTGGTCCCTGTTTGTCTTATTATATGGAAACTAGGTTTTATGCAATAATTTTTGAGTACCTCAACCAATTTCCTTCACCCTTAAACGTTAATAACTTGATAATGCAAATACTGAGCGGCTTCAAACTTAATTGGCTGGTGTACTTTAAGATATTATTCTCTGAGACAAGAGAATTGCTCTTCACTTTGTGTTTAAAGCTGGTGTCTTGTAGAGGAAGGTTTGAATTAGAGCTGTTTAGGATGTAAATGGCCATTTTTATTGACGACAGTGGGATATTAGTGAGTATATCATAATTTGTCATTACTAAATATAATTCACTTAGATTTTCAATGGTGATATTTAACTGCGTTAAAACCTTATGTTGCACCCGATTGTAATTTCTCGTGCATTGTCATATAGAGGCCTGGGGTTATGAAGGCATAGTAGTATACAGGAATAGTAATTATACAGGCATAGTAGTATTTCAATACTAGTAGTTATTTTCAAGTGTTTGCCTTGCAACATTGCTCTTGTCATGCTAGAAATCAAAGGTATATTTCATACTGGTACACTGCTAAAACTGTCTATTATTCCTATTACCTTTTAAGACGTAGTCTTGTCGAATTAGTCTTTATATACAATATTTCTAACACGAGTCTAAGTCCTGGTTTTGCTACTTTAGGTACCTGATTTTCTCAGTACATTGTCAAATGCTCTAATCATCGGAACACTCATGACACAAGCAGACTTTTGGCTCGTCTTCCTCCTCCTCTCCTTTCCTCTTGATCTGAATTTCTTTTGCCTTTCGTATTTTCTGACTTTCTTGGTTCCTTTTCTTTCCTAGCAGGGGCCAGAAGGTCTTACGTAGTGCGTTTCTGCCCCCTTGGGAACAGGTGTTAGAATATTGAGATGTAATTTACTCCCACAGTATCCCCCTTCTAAAGTGAGTTGTCCCGCGGACATCTGACTTTCACCAATAAGCACTTCTTGCTTTCTCACAGATCTACTCCGTTCTTTTGTTCTTGTGTGCTTCCTGGAGTTTACCTGGAGAGAGTTCCGGGGGTCAACGCCCCCGCGGCCCGGTCTGTGACCAGGCCACCTTAGGTCAGTGTCCCAGGATGCGACCCACACCAGTCGACTAACATCCAGGTACCCATTTTACTGATGGGGAACATAGACAACAGGTGGAAAAAAACACTTCTAATGTTTCTACTCTGGCTGGGAATCGAACCCAGGCCCTCACCGTGTGAAGCGAGAGCGTTAACCACCAGGCCACCAGAGCTTCCACTACTAGTATTAATATATCCTTCAGTACAACTACGCTATTGCGTCTACCACTAGTTATATCATTACTCCTAATTCTACTACTGCTGCTATTGATGCTTCCAATTTACTACACTGTACAATTATTTACCATTATTTAAATCATTATTTAAGCCGTTATTTAAATCATCTCATTATTACTGCTGTTTTCTGTGGTGCTACAATTACACTACTATTACTACTAATAATAACACTTTTGATACTACTACTACTATCTCTGTTACTACTGCCACCACTACTTCGACTACTACTGATCCTTCTCTTTCTCTTTTCCCATCCTCTAATGAGATATTCTGTTTTGTTTTTCTTTTTACTCATTTTTGACTTGATAATAGTTCAGAATGGCCCGAACCGTCGTCATAATTTCCTGTCCTAGGTGTGTTACATATGAATTGTTTTAGTGAAAGTTAAGACACATGTGCAACATCTGGATATCTTTATTGTAGACGTTTCGCCATCCAGTGGCTTTATCAATACAGATTCTAAGACATAATTAGAAGACAGTAGAACTATATACAAAAGATGAGGTAATCAGTCTCTCAGCCTTGGAGTTGGTGTTCACAGCATCGTGGTGGAGGAGAATCTGGAGCAAAGGCAAGAAGACTGTCCTAGAATCTGTATTGATAAAGCCACTGGATGGCGAAACGTCTACGATAAAGATATCCAGATGTTGCACATGTGTCTTGACTTTCATATTGTCGGTATTTTATACCTTTCTTGCACAAATTGTTAGTCATGGTATTGTAACATTTCATTCTTCAATAAACTGAAGGTATAGAAGTATAATCAACGAAGAGAAGCTAAAGGAATTGAATCTGCGGACGAGAAAGGGCAAAAGAACCAAGAGACATGATAACGATATGCAGCATACTTAAAGAAATTGATAGGAAGGAGTGGGATAGGTTCCTTGAGAGGTGAGAAACTGGTGCTCCGGGACACAGCCATAGGGATGTCTGGAAGTATTTCTTCATTCTCGGGGTAGTCAGGAAGTGGAATGAACTTCAAGTGAAGGCAGGTTACATACATAGTTTTAGGAGTACGTACGATTGGGCCTACGAGGCTAGGCGATAGTGAATCTTGAATGCAGAGTTAAGAGGCGTGGCCAGGAGCTACTTAACTCGACACTTGCAAACACACACACACACACACACACACACACACACACACACACACACACACACACACACACACACACGCACATAAAGAAACTAGAGAAAGTGCAAAGGTTTGCAACAAGACTAGTCCCAGAGCTAAGAGGTATGTCCTACCGAGGAGAGGTTAAGGGAAATCAACCTGACGACACTGGAGGACAGGAGAGATAGGGGGGACATGATAACGACATACAAAATACTGAGAGGAATTGACAAGGTGGACAAAGACAGGATGTTCCAGAGATTGGACACAGTGACAAGGGGACACAGTTGGAAGATGAAGACACAGGTGAATCACAGGGATATTAGGAAGTATTTCTTCAGCCACAGAGTAGTCAGGAAGTGGAATAGTTTGGGAAGCGATGTAGTGGAGGCAGGATCCATACATAGCTTTAAGCAGAGGTATGATAAAGCTCACGGTTCAGGGGGAGTGACCTAGTAGCGACCAGTGAAGAGGCGGGGCCAGGAGCTCGGATTCGACCCCTGCAACCTCAACTAGGTGAGTACACACACACGCGCACACACACACACACACACACACACACACACACACACACACACACACACACACACATATACTCACACTCACTCGACCTGACGACACTGAAAGACAGAAGAGATAAGGGGGATACGATAACGACATAGTATAAAATACTGAGAGGAATCGACAAGGTCAACAGAAACAGGATGTTCCAGAGATGGGACACAGCAACAAGAGGTCACAGTTGGAAGTTGAATACTCAAATGAACCACAGGGACGTTAGGAAGTATTTCTTCAGCCACAGAGTTATCAGGAAGCGGAATAGTCTGGGAAGTGATGTAGTGGAGGTAGGATCCATACATAGCTTTAAGAAGACGTATGATAAAGCTCCTGAAACGGGAAGAGTGACCGAGTAGCGGCCAATGAAGAGTCGGGGCCAGGAGCTGTGAATCGACCCTTGCAACCACAACTAGGTGAGTACATCTAGGCGAGTACACACACACACACACATACACAAACATACACGCCTACCTTCCACACTGGACCAACGTAACAACTTGCTGCACCTCATGTAATTTCATCAGTAGCGGTTTAATTTTCCTGTTGGTGGATCTATCTGTTGGTCCGTTTGATTAGCAACCGCGTAGCTAATGCGCTTAGCAAACAAGCGTTTAATTCATTGGTTTCATCAATATCGACTAGGCGATTTCTGATGCGACGAGGCGGATAGCTAGTTTGTCTTTAATGTTATTAGTACAGCGAGCTCGTGACTAACAAGTTTACATCGTGTCTTTGAAGACTATTGTACCATAATACAAACCCTCTAGAGGTTTAACATTCAAGGGTGACCCAAGAAAGTTAATGTGTTGATAATTTCCAGCCAGCTAATTCCTAGGTATCTACTTACGGCTATGTTAGTGGTGCGTTAAGTGTTAGGAGACTTGCCCAAACGTCTCGCTACGCCAGGACCTGAACCAGGGTCCTCATGGCTGATATTGGATACATTAGTGTCTAGGAGATATTAGCAGGCGGATAATTAGCTGCCTGGTTGTGTTTCATGTTTTTAAGGCAATGAGTTGCATAGATAAGTTTACGTATCCCTTTTTTTTCTTTTTAATAATTTAACGAACATCTAAGTTTCCACGTAGAATATAGGCACCAATAAATCTAGAATCTTCAAAACAGTTTCCTAACATATAAGAAAGCTACTAGGAAGGTAATCTAAGCATGCCACAAGAATTCACAAGAGTCCAGGACTCCGTGGCCTGGACTTGGACCAAACCGCTGGAGCGGTGACCCCCGGACTCGACTGCAAAGAACTAGAGCACTTCTATACATACATTCATTAACGACAACTCAAATTTAATCGCAAATGTTAGATGGAAAAGCACTGAGACAGTAGGGTTTATATAGTGCCTGGAAAATGGGATGCTATTTGGTAAGATACAGGCTAAAAGGTGGCCCCAATACTTTGAATGAAGAGCCATTCATAATCGTTCAGGCACCTCTTGAAAAGAAGGTAAGAATGTGGTTTAAAATGACACCTGTGTGAAAACATGTGAAATAAACAGTGATCACCCAAATTTGAGCCTTTAAGAAAATCAGGTTACAAGAATGTTTTAGATTCTGAAAGTAATTTAAAAAGGAACATACAGAAACCCTGACTCGAGCCAGTTAATACAAAGTCATAAGGGTGATGTTAGGTAAAGGGGATCCTGAATTAGACACACATTCAGCATCTGGGTATAATTATTTTGCAGACGTTTTGCCATCCAGTGGCTTTATCAATACAACACATGGGCATAATCTGAAGACTCTAGACGAGATAATCAGTCCCTCAGCCTAGGAGCAGGTGATGAGCACCATTGTCTTGAAAAATCTGAAGCACAGGCAGGAAAATTGGTGATATTATATTAGGTGAAGTGCAGAAGATGAAGGCATTGACACTGGTAGACGAGATTTTCCAGTGGAAGTTGGTCATACCCAAGAGTTGGACCAGGAGTTAGCAGGTACGTAGGCTGTGATGTCCTTTGTACAAATATTCCACGACGATATACAACTTGTCAGACACAGCAGCATCATAGAATCTTGGTACAGAGGACATCACCACAACCTCTTGCTAACGCCTGGTCCAACTCTTGTGTATAACCCACTTTCACTGGGAAATCTAGCCTTCAAGTGATAATGTCTTCGTCTGCTGCATTTAATCTGACTCCAGTATACAAGCACCAGTCTTCCTGCTTGTTCTTCAGATTCTTCAAGACTTCGGTGCTCATCACCTGCTGCTAGGCTGAGGGACTGATTACCTCGTCTTTCATTGTACAATTACATACAAAAAACAGTCTTCAGATTATGTCCATCTACTATATTACTAAAACCACTGGATGGCAAAACGCCTACGAAGTAAAGAGACCCAGATGTTTCACATGTTTAATTCTTCATTTTGAAGGTATTGTATACCACAGATATACAAACAGTGATGTGTATAAGCAACTAGGCTTCGGCAGTTATATATATATAAAGTTAAATTAGTTAAATAAAGAACCTTTTTGCTAAATTTACAATTACATAATTCTTAAGTGAACATAGTTGCAGAAAAAAAAAATTAAATAAAAAGTCATATATGAAAAATATTGAAGTTAGGGCCTGCATGGCAGACTCCGCCCCAAGGCAATTTCTGAAGAAATTTTTGCGGCAGTAATTGCTCTCCAAAGTGACAACACTTGAACGATTATGTATTAATTCCCACTTAGTATCTAGGAGACACCGGGTGAGAGATGGAAGAACTCCTCACCTTGCGTCGAGTTATTTCCCTTAGTGTCCAGGAAAATAGGTTGGGTAATTAAAGGTACCGCCACAAACAGTTTCACTTAAAACAGAATCCAGCAAAAAAATATTTACTATATGTTCTGGGAGCACCTATAAATGTTTTATTGTATTTAATTCCTAACATTATCAAAGTAAGTCAGTTAACATTAGAGTAAACTTTTGGCATCGTTCTCTCTTACGAGACAGACCAATTACACAAACTGTGTTCCTAACCAAGTGACACAATAATAATTTGAATGACGGAATAGAATCTTGAGTTAGACTAGAAATCTACATTCACCAACTAATAACTACTCATGTATAAATCATGAAATTAAAAGCATGTGTTGATATTAATCAGTTATGCTTCCCAAGGGGATACTTAGTGATTTTTCATTTTTTTATTTCTGCTTCCGTTGTTGACATCTTTGTGATTATGTGACAAGAACTCTTCAGGACGATTTCAAGCTGTACATTGTGTGTAATTTACGAAGCAAGAGATTGTTGTTGCGGATTGTAGTTCCTTTTTTCCCTATTTTAAAACCAATTCTTTGTGGATGGTACACCTATCACTCTAGAGAGCTAACTAATTGGCAAATTATACCAAATTCTGTATAATAATTGTCTAACCCTACGCGATGCTCGTGGTCGAAACTCAAAACATATTAATTTTAAAAAATAATATTTTGCAGATTTTTAAAAGATCTCATGAACGCATCAAGGTATTCGCTTATCTTCTATAATGCTGGTATCTTTTTCACAGATACAAAAAAAAAAAAAAAAAATAATTCACAATATTGCTTAAAAAATAAAACATTAATTTCTTGTATTTCTTCCTTGGTAATTTCTCATGCTCTGTATTTACAGATTTTCTTTCCAATCAGTGCACGCATGTCTCTGGGCAATACCATGTTTTTTACAGCCTTCTGTTTAAATTCTGAAGGCAAATAAAATAATACTCTTAAATTTTAGGCATTTCTGTTTTAATGCCTCTAAAAGAATATTTAAATTTTTTAGGCAACTGGTCTCGTACTGATGATATTTCTGGTTTGCACTTTATTGATTTCTTGTATCTGTGAAAGCCTACATAAAATGCTATATATTTTTGCTTGTTAAAATGTATTTTTTTAAGTACTTAGAAAATTAAATATATGAACTTTATTTCTGTTACCTTATCTTAAGGCTTTAGTAAGTAGATCTTAATACAGTTCTGTTCAGCTATGAAGCTTAAAAAGGCATATTTTAATTCAGGCGTGCTTTAAATAGGTTAAAACTGTGATGATTGAGCGTATACCTAACCTAATGAATGATATCCTCGATTTTCATGTAAGTTCATAGACTGGTCTGCACTCCACAGCAGGAGGAATATTACTCTTCTGAAAAAAAAACACACAAATTCTCATGTCGTCTGTTTGTCTGGCATCTGTGTCAGTTGAGACTGGTGCACAGTAAGGTTGTGTAAGCATCCTGTACTAAATGTCTTCAGTAAGGTTGTGTAAGCATCCTGTACTAAATGTCTTCAGTAAGGTTGTGTAAGCATTCTGTACTAAAATATCTTTTTCGAAATTTTTGTACGGTAAGGTTATGTGAGACTCGTGTGCTTAAAAAAAATACCTTTACTGAATTTTTGTTTACATCGGCTCAGAATGTTGTCCAACTGAACCCCAGTTTTAGTGTTGTTTACCATAATGAAATCCAATTATTAAACCTTTGAAAGAGATGAGTCTCGCTAATGACGTACTTAGCTGTGCTTGAGGACCTTGAGATCCAGCTGCAAGGACTGACATATTGACCTCTAATTTTGTTTGATCGGCAGGACCGTCAGTTTTGAAGCCTCTTATGGGTGTTGAGATCTAATTGAAAATCTATACTAAAGGAGCCGAACTTTAATAAAAAAAATATTAAATATTTTGAGAATACTTCACCGAAAATGTATACAATTTTAATTGTATTTGAAAGGAATAATTCTCGCTTAAAGGATTATTGAGCTGGAGTTAGTTCCTTTGCCTGCTGTTGGTACCCTTACAATGCTTTATCCAGGCTCTTGGGCCTTATGAGTGTGTTGAGTTGCAGCTCCTGGGTTCAGTGAGAGCATTGAGTTACAGCTCTCGAGTCTCTTTAGGATATTTGATAGATCTAAAATTTTAGAAAAGCTTCAGCCTTAGTTTGGTGCTCCCATTTTTGTGTATCTTATGAGCTGTAAATATGACTTGCCTGAACCACTTGCAGTGTCTGACTGGGTCGAATTGCCGCCTCTTAGGCGTCTTAGAAGGTGTTGAGATACAGCTCTTGGGCTTGAGAGTGCTGAGCTCTTGATTTTTCAGCCTTGTGAAGGTGCTGGGTTGCAGCGGCTTTTTTTTTTTTAAGGGTGCTGTTCTGTAGTTGCTGGTCCTGTTAAGGGTGCTGTTCTGCAGTTGCTGGTCCTGTTAAGGGTGCTGTTCGGCAGTTGCTGGTCCTGTTAAGGGTGCTGTTCTGCAGTTGCTGGTCATGTTAAGGGTGCTGTTCTGCAGTTGCTGGTCCTGTTAAGGGTTCTGTTCTGCAGTTGCTTCTCCTGTTTAATGCGCTGAGATACTTCTATTTGGTTTAAGAATGCTAAGCTATAGCTCGGAGGCCTCGCAAGGGTTTTAAGTAATAGCTCCTGGGCCACTTAAGGGTATTGACCGACAACTATTTGCTCTTTTTAGGGTACTGAGCTAGATTTTCTGGGCCCCGTAATGGTAGACTATTTAAGTGCTTTGAGCTACAACTGTTTGGCCTCTTAATTTGTTGAGTTTTATCTATTGGTCCTCTTTAGAGTTAGGCTGCAGTCTATAATATTTAGGAAGGCTTAATCACGCCTGTGAGTTAATCAGAGAATAAAAAATGGAAGTTAATATTTAGGGAGGCTTAATCTAACCTGAAAGTTAATATTTTGGGAGGCTTATCACGCCTGGAAGTTAATATCTAGAGAGGCTTATCACGCCTGGGAGTTAATATCTAGAGAGGCTTATCACGCCTGGGAGTTAATATCTAGAGAGGCTTATCACGCCTGGAAGTTAATATCTAGAGAGGCTTATCACGCCTGGAAGTTAATATCTAGGGAAGCTTATAACGCTTGGGAGTTAATATCTAGAGAGGCTTATCACGCCTAGGAGTTAATATCTAGAGAGGCTTATCACGCCTGGAAGTTAATATCTAGAGAGGCTTATCACGCCTGGGAGTTAATATCTAGAGAGGCTTATCACGCCTGGGAGTTAATATCTAGAGAGGCTTATCACGCCTGGAAGTTAATATCTAGAGAGGCTTATCACGCCTGGAAGTTAATATCTAGGGAAGCTTATAACGCTTGGGAGTTAATATCTAGAGAGGCTTATCACGCCTGGAAGTTAATATCTAGAGAGGCTTATCACGCCTGGAAGTTAATATCTAGGGAGGCTTATAACGCTTGGGAGTTAATATCTAGGGAGGCTTATTATGCCTGGGGGTTAATATTTAGGAAAACCTAATCACACATGGGAGTTAATTTTGTTTTATTTACCAGTTATTTTCTTCAGTGTGTAGGTGCGTTGGAACTCTTCCACAAGACAATGAAGTCCATCCTCCGAGCTTTCTGTACCGAATATTTTGCTGCTCGTAGTATTTTTTAACTTGTACATGGTTACAACGTTAGATCTTTGTCATTTCTGAAAATAGGTTAATTTAGGTAAACAGACTTCTTTAGTCAGTGCAACTCCTGCTTTGATGCATCAGTAACTTAACCAAACCACGGAACGGGTAAGGATTGAAACAATGGCAAGTTAGTTGCAAAACCCCACCCGTTCCGTGATTTGTTTCCAAACGTGTTATTACGATTTCGTGAGTCAACAAGATTGATTCACGAAATTGTAATGACACGATTGCAAATAAACCATACCACGGGCGGTAATGGAACCCGCGATCTGAGAGTTATAAAACTCCAGACCAGAGTTTTATGACTCTGATCGCGGGTTCTATCCCAGCACGAGGTATGGTTTGTGAGTCAACTTAAAACTGCTCGGCTGTAAATGTTGCTGGACGTTACTGTTGATTAAATATAACTCCTTTTTTTATGCAGAGAATCTGTTCTTCCTATTGTTTATCAGTGATGTTGCAGTTTGATAATCCGACTCGTCTGGATGATTCATGAAGACTTTTGAATATTAAACGAAGACGTTTACCAGGATTTTGGTGTTGCTGTTCCTTGATTGTCTTCGATTTCCATGTTGGAAATTTCTTTCCTTACTCATTTAATACTCGTCTTAATTTGCTTTCCAAAATTACTACAGTATTATTTATAATTAAGTCTTGTAAATATACAGGTTTTGTGGAGGCGTATTAGGTGATTACTGAGTACGTTTTCACGTTTTCTCGTCTTGACCGCTGATTAGCGGCTGGCGCCTCAGTTTTCTATGACAGATTTAAGAGTCACGTTTCCTCAGTTTAATTAATTAATGCGGCGTTTAGTCTATGGCAATATAATTGCACCATATAGCTGCACTTTGTTATACATTATATAGTGGGTGGTGGCCCCTGCAACAGTGAAAATTAGAGCATTAATTAACCAGCGGCATATTCCCGCGGACTGATGTTACTCGTGTGCTACTTAGGTGCCGGTGATTATTTGAATGACTATCAAAGAAGACTTCGTGTGGTAGACCACGAACCTGAGACAACATTCTCCCAGAATACTCTACCAGCACGAAAATGCTCTCATACATGATGTAAAAATAAAGCTTCTCTGGGAGTAAGAGAAGAAAACTACATAACAGAAAATGAGGCTGTTAAGAGATGCATTATTGGTGGAGAGACAGATGATGTCTGCCAATATCTCGAAACTGCATAGTGTGGGTCGACAGAGGTACACTGAACACACGTAGACATTGCTCGTGGGTTGGGAAGAAGAGAGATTATGCAGTTCTTTCCACAAACTCTCCAAGGCCCCAGTGTGGGACTTGACATAGCAGTGCAGTGAGTGTTAAGGTAACAGTTTCAACCTTGCTTGTAATAGAATTGTAGATTTACATATTTGCACAAGATATCACTGTTGATTCTGAGTTAACAGTACGGGGTCAAAATATTAATCTGTGGACCTTAGCACTCATCTTAGCAATGACAGTTTGTATCTTCAGCATATAGAACATAGTAGCAAGGGAGAATCTGTCAAGCATGTATTGTAGTTCAGGAGCAGAGAGGATGAGTGTTGGTCGTCTGGTTACAGTTTCAGGTCGTGCTTCGCTATTACAGCTGTTGCCTGAACATTATTGGCATATTTTGGTATTTATATTCTGGAAACGTTCCACCAGCCAGTTTCTTCTTTAGCCCAATTCAGAGAAAGGTGGAAGGTGAGGTGGAGTTTGAGGTAATCAGTCCCTCAGCCTGGAGTCGATGTGTTAGGTCCATCAAGATTGATGAACCTTGAAGTATTGGACAGAAGAAGCCACTGGCTGGCGAAACGTTTTCAGAATATATACCCAAATGTAGCACATGTTTCATTTATCAATTTGTCGGTTTTCTAAACCATTTACTTAAATTATCGGTATAGTTTATATAGCTCATGTGGGCTTTGATTCAAATCAAAGGTTCATCAAAGGCCTCCGATTCAATTACCATATTGTTTCAGCTTTCGTAAGAAATCTCCTAGCGTAAGCTACGGATTGTTGCTTTCCATTTGACTCCATGAACAAGAAGACACAAATACCAATCAATCTGGTATCAATGGTCAGTTTAAATTCATGAAGTCCTGGAATTTAAGGACAGAGGTTGATATTAACCTACTGCACTTTTAATTCTAGAGAATGTTCGTTCTTGATCAACGTTCATTTCAGAAGATATTCTTAAGGAGATGAGTTAATGGAGTAGTGATGGTTAAAATGATGAATGGCCTGTGGAAGCTGAAAAAAACTAATGAAAGAATGACTTGCATCTATAGATGTAGGTCTGAGGAAATTTAATTTCATTTGTCTTAATGCCATCCAGGTTCACTAGACCCCATAATCCTGATTTTCCTATTTAGAAAGTGACACTACTATTTTTTTCTTCAGGTTAGCTTCTGCAAATTAATCCATTCTGCTGTTGAAGCTTAACAAGGTTCTGAGACATTACGAACAGTTTGCTAAAGTATACCGTGAGGATGCTACCAAGAACGCTGCAAAATGTGTTCGTTATCAAATGGTTGAATGTAATCAGGGAGGTTCACCACCAGAGATGGATTTTGCGGAAGAGGCAATGCCCAGAGGGATTAAATAGTTTCTCAATTCCTTACTTTGCTAGTAGAGAGGAATTTGCAAGAATTAAAGCAGATCAAGGGTCTAGAAATTTATTATTTACCGAAGTTCTGCAGCAAATCTTTAAACAATGGTAAGAGAACTCGATCTGGGATAGTCTCTGAATTTGGTTTTCTGGAATTTAGTTCCTTGGGATAGAGAATGAGAGGAGCATCCCACGAAAAATCGATTCTCGTATGACACCAATGTATAGCATCATCGCAAAAAATTCCACTGCAAAAATAAGTTGTGTGTATCCTCCCACCTCTCAATAGCAGCCAAGAGGCTCTGCTCTGCAGGAACAATCTAAAACTTACACATTTACCTTTGACTTAAGGAGCCACAAGGGATGAGAACCTTTGCCAGCACAACAACGTTACGACCCTTAACAAGGTCGTATGCAATCTGATAGACTAGCTCGAGAAAAAAACGATATTTGGAATCATTATGGAGACCGCCTGCTGCCTGGGCGAAACATTGTTGATAATAAATATATTCATGTAACTTTATGAATTCAATGTTTTGCTCACCAGGAGCTTAATCAATGCAATGATTCGCTCACCAAAAGATTTATCAATTCATTAATCGCACACCGGGAGATGTATCACTTCAAGGCTCCTGTATTATATAAATATGGTGTTGGTATATAGTGTGTGTAATGCAACAGTATTACTGCCCAAGATATTACATAGTGTGTAATATAACACTGCTACTTCCCAAGATGATATTTAGTTTGTGTGATACAACACTATTACTTTCTAATGATACAATGCTCCTTCCCAAGATATTGTGTGTATATATATATATATATATATATATATATATATATATATATATATATATATATATATATATATATATATATCTTGGCTTAAATAGCAACGCTCAACTTGCCATATAGGACAAGCGAAAATTTTTGTATGCAATAATTTCGCCTAAATCATTCTGAACCCAACGAAAAAAATATATTTCACTATGTTTGTTTAGTATTAAATTATTGAATACAAATCTAAAATATATTTAGTTGGGTTAGGCTAAAATAAATTGCTCTTGTTATAATAAGATTAGGTAAGTTTTCTAAGATTCTTTTGGAGCAAAATTAAAAATTTTTACATTAACATTAACGAAAAAAATATATCTTTAAACGTATAAGAGAAAATTTTAGAAAGGACTTAATTTTAAATGAGTTCTTGCTAATTGACCAGTTTTACATATTCGGCACGACATGTGTATATATATATATATATATATATATATATATATATATTATACATATATATATTATTAACACACTGGCCGATTCCCACCAAGGCAGGGTGGCCCGAAAAAAGAAACTTTTACCATCATTCACTCCATCACTGTCTTGCCAGAAGGGTGCTTTACACTACAGTTTTTAAACTGCAACATTAACTCCCCTCCTTCAGAGTGTAGGCACTGTACTTCCCATCTTCAGGACTCAAGTCCGGCCTGCCGGTTTCCCTGAATCCCTTCATAAATGATACTCTGCTCACACTCCAACAGCACGTCAAGTATTAAAAACCATTTGTCTCCATTCACTCCTATCAAACACGCTCACGCATGCCTACTGGAGGTTCAAGCCCCTTGCACACAAAACCTCCTTAACCCCCTCCCTCCAACCTTTCCTAGGCCGACCCCTACACCGCCTTCCTTCCACTACAGACTGATACACTCTTGAAGTCATTCTGTTTCGCTCCATTCTCTCTACATGTCCGAACAACCTCAACAACCCTTTCTCAGCCCTCTGGACAACAGTTTTGGTAATCCCGCACCTCCTCCTAACCTCCAAACTACGAATTCTCTGCATTATATTCACACCACACATTGCCCTCAGACATGACATCTCCACTGCCTCCAGCCTTCTCCTCGCTGCAACATTCATCACCCATGCTTCACACCCATATAAGAGCGTTGGTAAAACTATACTCTCATACATTCCCCTCTTTGCCTCCAGGTACAAACTTTTGTCTCATCAATTCTATGATTCACCTCATCTTTCATAGACCCATCCACTGATAAGTCCACTCCCAAATATCTGAATACATTCACCTCCTCCATACTCTCTCCCTCCAATCTGATATCCAGTCTTTCATCACCTAATATTTTTGTTATCCTCATAACCTTACTCTTTCCTGTATTCACTTTTAATTTTCTTTTGCATACCCTACCAAATTCATCCACCAACCTCTGCAACTTCTCTTCAGAATCTCCCAAGAGCACAGTGTCATCAGCAAAGAGCAACTGTGACAACTCCCATTTCGTGTGATTCTTTATCTTTTAACTCCACGCCTCTTGCCAAGACCCTCGCATTTACTTCTCTTACAACCCCATCTATAAACATATTAAACAACCACGGTGACATCACACATCCTTGTCTAAGGCCTACTTTTACTGGGAAATAATCTCCCTCTTTCCTACATACTCTAACTTGAGCCTCACTATCCTCGTAAAAACTCTTCACTGCTTTCAGTAACCTACCTCCTACACCATACACCTGCAACATCTGCCACATTGCCCCCCTATCCACCCTGTCATACACCTTTTCCAAATCCATAAATGCCACAAAAACCTCTTTAGCCTTATCTAAATACTGTTCACTTATGTGTTTCACTGTAAACACCTGGTCCACACACCCCTACCTTTCCTAAAGCCTCCTTGTTCATCTGATTATATATATATATATATATATATATATATATATATATATATATATATATATATTATTGTGTGTTTGTACGTGTATGTATGATTTAACTGCTGTTTCTCAAGGTATTTTTTACTGTGTAATACAACACTGCTTCTCATATTATTATATACCCTGTTTGATATTACACCTTATGACATAATGTGTTAAGTGTAAGTCAACACTGCAGCACCCAGATGCATTACCTTTTATCACGACTTGTGTGTTTCGCCCTGTGACTGAGCCGAGGAAGTGATACAGTGTGCAGCATAGTTCACCATACCGACTGCAGCCCTGTAAAACAAAACAGAATGAATACAGAACTGAATGGAATTTTTTCTAAGCTAAATGCGAGTCAACTCGCTGCTGCCCTCGTCGAACTAGTCAACCCAGCAAGCTATTCAACTCGGTACCGAAGCCAGCAAGCTAGCCAACTCACTAATACACAGTTATTTCCATTTATGTTTATGAGGACTGAATTCGAATTGCTGCTTATCTAAACAAATTCGCAGTTTTCTGGCGATGGCCTGAAATACTCTCCCTGTCCTCTACGGCTCTTATAAATAAAATTCTTAATAAACCGTCTTATGCCGTACCTAAAATTTCAGATAAGTGAAAAACGCCTCAACCGTTTTAAAACGTCGAAATATACAATAAAAAAAACGTTTCTTTGTTGTTTATTAAACTTTAAAGTTGAAAAATTGAACAGAATCTTTACTAATTTTAAATTAAAAATTTAAATTCAGTTGATAACAATTTCTCATGCAGGGACGGAATTTTATTTCGTTAATTGGGTTTTCTCGTGCATGAGCGAGGTTTCTCGTGCATGAGCGAGGTTTCCCGTGCATGAGCGAGGTTTCCCGTGCATGAGCGAGGTTTCCCGTGCATGAGCGCGGTTTCTTGTGCATAAGCGAGGTTTCTCGTGCATGAGCGCGGTTTCTCGTGCATGAGCGAGGTTTCTCGTGCATGAGCGAGGTTTCTCGTGCATGAGCGAGGTTTCTCGTGCATGAGCGAGGTTTCTCGTGCATAAGCGCGGTTTCTCGTGCATGAGCGAGGTTTCTCGTGCATGAGCGAGGTTTCTCGTGCATGAGCGAGGTTTCTCGTGCATGAGCGAGGTTTCTCGTGCATGAGCGCGGTTTCTCGTGCATGAGCGAGGTTTCTCGTGCATGAGCGAGGTTTCTCGTGCATGAGCGCGGTTTCTCGTGCATGAGCGAGGTTTCTCGTGCATGAGCGCGGTTTCTCGTGCATGAGCGAGGTTTCTCGTGCATGAGCGAGGTTTCTCGTGCATGAGCGAGGTTTCTCGTGCATGAGAGGTTTCTCGTGCATGAGAGAGGTTTCTCGTGCATGAGCGAGGTTTCTCGTGCATGAGCGAGGTTTCTCGTGCATGAGCGCGGTTTCTCGTGCATGAGCGAGGTTTCTCGTGCATGAGCGAGGTTTCTCGTGCATGAGCGAGGTTTCTCGTGCATGAGCGAGGTTTCTCGTGCATGAGCGAGGTTTCTCGTGCATGAGAGGTTTCTCGTGCATGAGAGAGGTTTCTCGTGCATGAGCGCGGTTTCTCGTGCATGAGCGAGGTTTCCCGTGCATGAGCGAGGTTTCCCGTGCATGAGCGAGGTTTCTCGTGCATGAGAGAGGTTTCTCGTGCATGAGAGGTTTCTCGTGCATGAGAGAGGTTTCCCGTGCATGAGCGAGGTTTCCCGTGCATGAGCGCGGTTTCTCGTGCATGAGCGCGGTTTCTCGTGCATGAGAGAGGTTTCTCGTGCATGAGAGGTTTCTCGTGCATGAGCGAGGTTTCCCGCGCATGAGCGCGGTTTCTCGTGCATGAGCGAGGTTTCTCGTGCATGAGAGGTTTCTCGTGCATGAGAGAGGTTTCTCGTGCATGAGCGCGGTTTCTCGTGCATGAGCGAGGTTTCTCGTGCATGAGCGAGGTTTCTCGTGCATGAGCGCGGTTTCTCGTGCATGAGCGCGGTTTCTCGTGCATGAGCGAGGTTTCTCGTGCATGAGCGAGGTTTCTCGTGCATGAGCGAGGTTTCTCGTGCATGAGCGAGGTTTCTCGTGCATGAGCGAGGTTTCTCGTGCATGAGCGCGGTTTCTCGTGCATGAGCGAGGTTTCTCGTGCATGAGCGAGGTTTCTCGTGCATGAGCGCGGTTTCTCGTGCATGAGCGAGGTTTCTCGTGCATGAGCGCGGTTTCTCGTGCATGAGCGAGGTTTCTCGTGCATGAGCGCGGTTTCTCGTGCATGAGCGAGGTTTCTCGTGCATGAGCGCGGTTTCTCGTGCATGAGCGCGGTTTCTCGTGCATGAGCGAGGTTTCTCGTGCATGAGCGAGGTCTCTCGTGCCTGCGAGAGGTTTCTCGTGCATGAGCGAGGTTTCTCGTGCATGAGCGAGGTTTCTCGTGCATGAGAGGTTTCTCGTGCATGAGCGAGGTTTCTCGTGCATGAGCGAGGTTTCTCGTGCATGAGCGAGGTTTCTCGTGCCTGAGCGCGGTATCTCGTGCATGAGCGAGCGAGGTTTCTCGTGCATGAGCGAGGTTTCTCGTGCATGAGCGCGGTTTCTCGTGCATGAGCGCGGTTTCTCGTGCATGAGCGAGGTTTCTCGTGCATGAGCGAGGTTTCTCGTGCATGAGCGAGGTTTCTCGTGCATGAGCGAGGTTTCTCGTGCATGAGAGAGGTTTCTCGTGCATGAGCGAGGTTTCTCGTGCATGAGCGAGGTTTCTCGTGCATGAGAGGTTTCTCGTGCATGAGCGAGGTTTCTCGTGCATGAGCGAGGTTTCTCGTGCATGAGCGAGGTTTCTCGTGCATGAGCGAGGTTTCTCGTGCATGAGCGCGGTTTCCCGCGCATGAGCGCGGTTTCTCGTGCATGAGCGAGGTTTCCCGTGCATGAGCGCGGTTTCTCGTGCATGAGCGAGGTTTCCCGCGCATGAGCGCGGTTTCTCGTGCATGAGCGAGGTTTCCCGTGCATGAGCGCGGTTTCTCGTGCATGAGCGAGGTTTCCCGCGCATGAGCGCGGTTTCTCGTGCATGAGCGAGGTTTCTCGTGCATGAGCGCGGTTTCTCGTGCATGAGCGAGGTTTCTCGTGCATGAGAGGTTTCTCGTGCATGAGAGGTTTCTCGTGCATGAGCGAGGTTTCTCGTGCATGAGAGGTTTCTCGTGCATGAGAGAGGTTTCTCGTGCATGAGCGAGGTTTCTCGTGCATGAGAGGTTTCTCGTGCATGAGAGAGGTTTCTCGTGCATGAGCGAGGTTTCTCGTGCATGAGAGGTTTCTCGTGCATGAGAGAGGTTTCTCGTGCATGAGCGAGGTTTCTCGTGCATGAGCGAGGTTTCTCGTGCATGAGCGAGGTTTCTCGTGCATGAGCGAGGTTTCTCGTGCATGAGCGAGGTTTCTCGTGCATGAGAGGTTTCTCGTGCATGAGAGAGGTTTCTCGTGCATGAGCGAGGTTTCTCGTGCATGAGAGGTTTCTCGTGCATGAGAGAGGTTTCTCGTGCATGAGCGAGGTTTCTCGTGCATGAGCGAGGTTTCTCGTGCATGAGCGCGGTTTCTCGTGCATGAGCGAGGTTTCCCGCGCATGAGCGCGGTTTCTCGTGCATGAGCGAGGTTTCCCGTGCATGAGCGCGGTTTCTCGTGCATGAGCGAGGTTTCCCGTGCATGAGCGCGGTTTCTCGTGCATGAGCGAGGTTTCCCGTGCATGAGCGCGGTTTCTCGTGCATGAGCGAGGTTTCTCGTGCATGAGAGGTTTCTCGTGCATGAGAGGTTTCTCGTGCATGAGAGGTTTCTCGTGCATGAGAGGTTTCTCGTGCATGAGCGAGGTTTCTCGTGCATGAGAGGTTTCTCGTGCATGAGAGAGGTTTCTCGTGCATGAGCGCGGTTTCTCGTGCATGAGCGAGGTTTCTCGTGCATGAGAGGTTTCTCGTGCATGAGCGAGGTTTCCCGTGCATGAGCGCGGTTTCTCGTGCATGAGCGCGGTTTCTCGTGCATGAGAGGTTTCTCGTGCATGAGCGAGGTTTCCCGCGCATGAGCGCGGTTTCTCGTGCATGAGCGAGGTTTCTCGTGCATGAGAGGTTTCTCGTGCATGAGCGAGGTTTCTCGTGCATGAGAGAGGTTTCTCGTGCATGAGCGAGGTTTCACGTGCATGAGCGCGTTTTCTCGTGCATGAGCGCGTTTTCTCGTGCATGAGCGAGGTTTCTCGTGCATGAGCGCGGTTTCTCGTGCATGAGCGCGGTTTCTCGTGCATGAGCGAGGTTTCTCGTGCATGAGCGCGGTTTCTCGTGCATGAGCGCGGTTTCTCGTGCATGAGCGCGGTTTCTCGCGCATGAGCGCGGTTTCTTGTGCATGAGCGAGGTTTCCCGCGCATGAGCGCGGTTTCTCGTGTACGAAAGAGATTTCACATGCATAATCGAGGTTGTTCCATGCATGAACGAGTTTGTCCCATGCACGAACGAGGTTTCCCGATGCACGAACTAAGTTTACCAATGCACGAATGCTGTTTCCCATCCAGGAACGAGAGCAGGCTGTGCTCCCCATCCCTTGAGAGTAGGCTGTCTTCCCGATTTCTTGACAGCAGGCTGTCCTAACCATCCCTTGACAGCAGGCTGTCCTAACAATCCCTTGACAGCAGGCTGTCCTAACCATCCCTTGACAGCAGGCTGTCCTAACCATCCCTTGACAGCATGCTGTCCTAACCATCCCTTGACAGCAGGCTGTCCTAACCGTCCCTTGACAGCAGGCTGTCCTAACCATCCCTTGACAGCATGCTGTCCTAACCATCCCTTGACAGCATGCTGTCCTAACCATCCCTTGACAGCAGGCTGTCCTAACCATCCCTTGACAGCATGCTGTCCTAACCATCCCTTGACAGCATGCTGTCCTAACCATCCCTTGACAGCAGGCTGTCCTAACCATCCCTTGACAGCAGGCTGTCCTAACAATCCCTTGACAGCATGCTGTCCTAACCATCCCTTGACAGCATGCTGTCCTAACCATCCCTTGACAGCATGCTGTCCTAACCATCCCTTGACAGCATGCTGTCCTAACCATCCCTTGACAGCATGCTGTCCTAACCACCCCTTGACAGCAGGCTGTCCTAACCATCCCTTGAAAACAGTCTGTCCTAATCATCCCTTGACAGAAGGCAAACTCTCTTGTTAATGGTAGGCCAAGTCCTCCCCTTCTCCTGTTGATGGTAGGCAGTCCCCCCTTCTCCTGTTGATGGTAGGCAGTCCCCCCTTATGTTGATGGTAGGCAGTCCCCCCTTCTCCTGTTGATAGGCAGTTCCCCCTTCTCCTGTTGATGGTAGGCAGTCCCCCCTTCTCCTGTTGATGGTAGGCAGTCCCCCCTTCTCCTGTTGATGGTAGGCAGAGTCCCCCCTTCTTCTGTTGATGGTAGGCAGTCCCCCCTTCTCCTGTTGATGGTAGGCAGAGTCCCCCCCTTCTCCTGTTGATGGTAGGCAGAGTCCACCCTTCTCCTGTTGATGGTAGGCAGTCCTCCCTTCTCCTGTTGATGGTAGGCAGTTCCCCCTTCTCCTGTTGATGGAAGGCAGTCCCCCCTTCTCCTGTTGATGGTAGGCAGTCCCCCCTTCTCCTGTTCATGGTAGGCCTTGTCCGCCCCTTCTACTGTTGATGGTAGGCAGTCCCCCCTTCTTCTGTTGATGGAAGGCAGTCCCCCTTCTCCTGTTGATGGTAGGCAGTCCCCCCTTCTCCTGTTGATGGTAGGCACAGTCCCCCCTTCTCCTGTTGATGGTAGGCATTTCCCCCTTCTGTTGATGCTAGGCAGAGTCCCCCCTTCTGTTGATGGTAGGAAGTCCCCCCTTCTCCTATTGATGGTAGGCAGTCCCCCCTTCTCCTGTTGATGGTAGGAAGTCCCCCCTTCTCCTGTTGATGATAGGCTGTCCCCCCTTCTCCTGTTGATGGTAGGCAGTAGTCCCTTCTCCTGTTGATGGTAGGCAGAGTCCCCCTTCTTCTGTTGATGGTAGGCAGTCCCCCCTTCTCCTGTTGATGGTAGGCAGTCCCCCCTTCTCCTGTTGATGGTAGGCAGAGTCCACCCTTCTCCTGTTGATGGTAGGCAGTCCCCCCTTCTCCTGTTGATGGTAGGCAGTCCCCCCTTCTCCTGTTGATGGTAGGCAGTCCCCCCTTCTGTTGATGGTAGGCAGAGTCCCCCCTTCTTCTGTTGATGGAATGCAGTCCCCCCTTCTTCTGTTGATGGTAGGCAGTCACCCTTCTCCTGTTGATGGTAGGCAGTGCCCCCTTCTCCTGTTGATGGTAGGCAGAGTCCACCCTTCTCCTGTTGATGGTAGGCACAGTCCCCCCTTCTCCTGTTGATGGTAGGCATTTCCCCCTTCTGTTGATGCTAGGCAGAGTCCCCCCTTCTCCTGTTGATGGTAGGAAGTCCCCCCTTCTCCTATTGATGGTAGGCAGTCCCCCCTTCTCCTGTTGATGGTAGGAAGTCCCCCCTTCTCCTGTTGATGATAGGCTGTCCCCCCTTCTCCTGTTGATGGTAGGCAGTAGTCCCTTCTCCTGTTGATGGTAGGCAGAGTCCCCCTTCTTCTGTTGATGGTAGGCAGTCCCCCCTTCTCCTGTTGATGGTAGGCAGTCCCCCCTTCTCCTGTTGATGGTAGGCAGAGTCCACCCTTCTCCTGTTGATGGTAGGCAGTCGCCCCTTCTCCTGTTGATGGTAGGCAGTCCCCCCTTCTGTTGATGGTAGGCAGAGTCCCCCCTTCTTCTGTTGATGGAATGCAGTCCCCCCTTCTTCTGTTGATGGTAGGCAGTCCCCCTTCTCCTGTTGATGGTAGGCAGTCCCCCCTTCTCCTGTTGATGGTAGGCAGAGTCCACCCTTCTCCTGTTGATGGTAGGCACAGTCCCCCCTTCTCCTGTTGATGGTAGGCATTTCCCCCTTCTGTTGATGCTAGGCAGAGTCCCCCCTTCTCCTGTTGATGGTAGGAAGTTCCCCCTTCTCCTGTTGATGGTAGGCCGAGTCCTCCCCTTCTCCTGTTGATGGTAGGAAGTCCCCCCCTTCTCCTGTTGATGGTAGGCAGTCCCCCCTTCCCCTGTTGATGGTAGGCAGTCCACCCTTCTCCTGTTGATGGTAGGCAGTCCCCCCTTCTCCTGTTGATGGTAGGCAGTCCCCCCTTCTCCTGTTGATGGTAGGCAGTCCCCCCTTCTCCTGTTGATGGTAGGCAGAGTCCCCCCTTCTTCTGTTGATGGTAGGCAGTCCCCCCTTCTCCTGTTGATGGTAGGCAGAGTCCCCCCCTTCTCCTGTTGATGGTAGGCAGAGTCCCCCCCTTCTCCTGTTGATGGTAGGCAGAGTCCACCCTTCTCCTGTTGATGGTAGGCAGTCCTCCCTTCTCCTGTTGATGGTAGGCAGTTCCCCCTTCTCCTGTTGATGGAAGGCAGTCCCCCCTTCTCCTGTTGATGGTAGGCAGTCCCCCTTCTCCTGTTGATGGTAGGCAGAGTCCCCCCTTCTTCTGTTGATGGTAGGCAGTCCCCCCTTCTCCTGTTGATGGTAGGCAGAGTCCCCCCTTCTCCTGTTGATGGTAGGCAGAGTCCCCCCTTCTCCTGTTGATGGTAGGCAGAGTCCCCCCTTCTCCTGTTGATGGTAGGCAGAGTCCCCCTTTCTCCTGTTGATGGTAGGCAGAGTCCCCCCTTCTCCTGTTGATGGTAGGCAGAGTCCCCCCTTCTCCTGTTGATGGTAGGCAGTCCCCCCGTTTTCCTGTTGATGGTAGGCAGAGTCCCCCCTTTTCCTGTTGATGGTAGGCAGAGTCCCCCCTTTTCCTGTTGATGGTAGGAAGAGTCCCCCCCTTCTCCTGTTGATGGTAGGCAGAGTCCCCCCCTTCTCCTGTTGATGGTAGGCAGAGTCCCCCCTTCTCCTGTTGATGGTAGGCAGAGTCCCCCCTTCTCCTGTTGATGGTAGGCAGTCCTTCCCTCCTGTTGATGGTAGGCAGTCCTTCCTTTCTGTTGATGGTAGGCAGTCCTTCCCTCCTGTTGATGGTAGGCAGTCCTTCCCTCCTGTTGAGGGTAGGCAGTCCTTCCCTCCTGTTGAGGGTAGGCAGTCCTTCCCTCCTGTTGAGGGTAGGCAGTCCTTCCCTCCTGTTGAGGGTAGGCAGTCCTTCCTTTCTGTTGAGGGTAGGCAGTCCTTCCCTCTTGTTGAGGGTAGGCAGTCCTTCCCTCCTGTTGATGGTAGGCAGTCCTTCCTTTCTGTTGAGGGTAGGCAGTCCTTCCCTCCTGTTGATGGTAGGCAGTCCTTCCTTTCTGTTGAGGGTAGGCAGTCCTTCCCTCCTGTTGAGGGTAGGCAGTCCTTCCCTCCTGTTGAGGGTAGGCAGTCCTTCCCTCCTGTTGATGGTAGGCAGTCCTTCCTTTCTGTTGAGGGTAGGCAGTCCTTCCCTCCTGTTGAGGGTAGGCAGTCCTTCCCTCCTGTTGAGGGTAGGCAGTCCTTCCCTCCTGTTGAGGGTAGGCAGTCCTTCCCTCCTGTTGAGGGTAGGCAGTCCTTCCCTCCTGTTGAGGGTAGGCAGTCCTTCCCTCCTGTTGAGGGTAGGCAGTCCTTCCCTCCTGTTGAGGGTAGGCAGTCCCCCTCTTCTGTTGATGGTAAACAGTTGTGATTTGTGATTCCTTTCAACTTGGTTGGCTCCAGTAAACATACAAGTCAGCAGGGAAATTATGAGTACACTTATAGCGCTTCTTATACTTTGATAACGCCGATGTTTTTGAATACCGAGTATATTACTTGCTTAAGAGCCTCCCCAGTCTGGTTCAGCTAGGTAATATTTCTTGACTTTATTTTAATTGAGAATGATCATACTTTTTGTGTTTTATTTTCCAGGAGTACATGGCATGTCAGCACTGATTTTCCTTATTCTTTCTGTGGAACACTTTTCTTGTCCTTGATGATAAACATTCTCTGTACTCTTACTGTTAAAGATTTTCTTTATCATTGCTGCTAAATATTATCCTTTGTATTTGCTGCTAAACATTTTCTTAGCACTTGTTAAACACTCTCTTTGCACTAGCGACAAGAAGCATTTTAACAAATTCCACTAATGTTTGAAGCCGATCGGAAAAATAATTCTTTAGCAATTGATCCGAGTCCAACGAATCCACTTTATTTTAACTATTTAAATAAGATTTAAAATTTGCACATATATGCACTAAGTTTATGAGTTATTATCCTTATTATAGACTACGTCGGCAATAATATTTTGAAGTCAGTCAGTGACGTCAATGAAGTTGGGACTTACGTCATTGCTGTGGAAAATTTGATGACGATCAGACCATTTACGGCACGGATTCCAATTATTTCAATTTTTTTCTATTTTACTTCGACAAATTTTCCAGCACCCAAAAAGAAACCTAATACTCATATAATCCGCACATAGAGAGGAGCTTACGACGATGTTTCGGTTCGACTTGGACCATTCTCAAGTCTGACCAAAACGTCGTCGTAAGCTCCTGTCTATGTGCATGATTATTTGTGTATTGGTCCAGTCACGGTGTTGTGCCTTCTTGTTCATCGAAACTTAATAGGTACTTTCCTGGTCCTAAGATGTATCAGCCATTAAATATTGAAGCCGTTCATAATAGGTGAACAAAAATTTATTTAACGTAAGTTAACGGGAAGAAAAATTTCACTTTATTTTAGAAACAGAATCGTCAGATCTGCTGCTACTCGTATGTATTTCATTCTCCGACGTAGTCACGTATTTTGGTATTTTTTTTCTTTTTGAAGGTTTTAAGCTGTTCATAAGGTACATGAACTTAAACCATACCCCCGGCCGGGATTGAACCCGCGGTCATAGTCTCAAAACTCCAGCCCGTCGCGCTAGCCAGACGGGCTGGAGTTTTGAGACTCTATGACCGCGGGTTCAATCCCGGCCGGGGGTATGGTTTATTTGCAATCGTGTCATTACGATTTCTTAAGTACATGAACTTCTCAGTTGTTACAGGAATTTGGTCCTCGTTACCGTACACAAGTGTTGAAAAATTGAAGGCGATTGGGTGAGGCGTACTCGAGTTATGAGTGAAATCAGAAAAGTTGAAGGAAGAAAACAGAAAAAATCAGGCAACCTCTTAAATATATCCCTTGAGGGATTATTGAAGTAAGTTCATTAAATTCTATACGCTTTTTAATTTTAGTGAAAATTTTTGGAATTTCCTGAAAAGGCTTGTTTGTATTTATTGCTGTGTGAACAGCAGCAGCAGGTGTAAGGAGACCTGGCCATAAATTTCGACTCTCACAAGTTAAGTCTGAGCCCTGCGGTTGAGACGAATTATATATATGTTGGTAGAATTACCGAATTAGCCACCAATGAACTGAGATTTTTTTTTCTGTGAACCAGGGCAATTCGTTGACAAGATGGCCTTGCACTGCCACAGGGAAAAAAAATGAAGGTTGCCTCTTTCTTGAATCTACCGTGGTTGTCTCACGTCTCTTGGGCTTCTTATGACGCCTCAGGGCATATTTTATCTCTCCGATTATTATCAAACACGGGATGAATTGTTGGTTTAAGACATCTTGAGCGTGTTCTCGAATCTTCTCTATAACAAAACCAACAAAGTGTCTAGGAAGCATTACGCAGCTTCATCTATAGTTTAGTAATAACCAGGCTGTGACAAGTCTCACAGATCAGTGGTACTGGGGAAGAGTTAAAGAATCAGGCTTGCTATCAGGCTGGACAATACTTCTTACAACTCTGCCCCATGTACGCCTAGTAGTAATTTTTTATCAAGATGTTAGTGGACTGTTTGGAGTGCTATCCTTTGGGGGGCTGAAAGCCGACAAGTGGAATCAGAGACGCTGAAACGTAGTTATACGAGGTTTGTTTGCTAGTTATTTCTCTGTTTGTCCGCAGCTCCTGGCTTGTAAACTGAATTGTTTAGAAAAGGCGGTTATTAGTTCATCTTGCTGCGTCAGCCTAACTCAACCCACCTGATTTCTTGTTTAAGTTACGTTTGAATTCTAGCTGTTAATATTTTATTCTACAACAAACGTTTTCAGTACAATCACAAATCACGTTTATATAAGCTAAGTGAGTAATAAGTTATATTTATGCATGTTTAGTAAGGAATTATGCTCAAATAAGCTCTGTAAGGCATACATCACGCTCGTACATACTCGGTAAAACGTACACCACTTTTATTAACGTGTAATAAGGCATCGGATCATCCGCTTACATCAGTTCAAGCATTAGGACATTCCTCACGAATTTTTTGATACGTGAGGAGTGTAAAGATGTATAAGAAAGTTCAGTTCGAAGACCCACGAATAATCTAACATTACGCTTTTTAAACTGGAAGATGTTGCTGATGATGAAATATTCGTCTTTGTGTAACAACCACTCCAAGGGTTGAGTTATATCTCCTGGTCCCTGGGTGTTGTGTGTGTACCCACATCAATTTTCTTTCACTACTTTATCCCCACCTGCATTCTTGTCATTCTTGTCATCTTGTCATGCCCATACCACAACAGATGACTCAAAACCATTTAGTCACCCGCATAGTGCTAAGCCAGACCCATCCCCCAATCATAGCACTAATACCCACAGTGCTGGTGCTGGCCCAGGCTCCCCCAGTCATAGCACTAATACCCACAGTGCTGGTGCCGGCCCAGGCCCAGCCGCTGGCCCAGGCTCAGCCTCCAGCCCCAGTGCTGACTCAGACCCAGCCCCCAGCCTTACTGCCAGCCCAGACTCTACTAGGGACCCTACCATAACCACCACCAAAACCGTAAATATACAACCATCATTGCACAAGACCGTGGCCCACAGTACAGATGTTGGAGAGGAGTCTCCTCCTTCTTCCTCTGCTGGGGAAAGTAGATGGAATCCAGGACGGGGTGGCCCTGGCTTGGATACTGAGGATTATAGTGCAGTCCCAGAACCTGCAGAAATTGACAACACACCTCCCAACAATTCTCAACCAAAGGTGAATTTGTGCAAATATTATGCTTGGGGTATCTGTAAGCATGGAATATCAGGAAAAAAAATGGGACATGCAACTTTGAGCATCCCAAAAAATGTAGCGACCTCCTGTCTAAAGGAGTGTCGTTCTTCTTCCTGTACTTTCTTTCACCCAAAAATGTGTCACTCCTCGGTCCTCCAGAAGCAGTGTTACAACATCGACTGCCCTGCATACCATCTAAAAGGGACCAGGAGGCACAGACTCCACAAGACAAGCATTAGCAGCTACGACAACCCAACTCTAGGTGATTTTTTTAGTGGCAGGAAACGGAAAAAGAAAATGGAAGGAAATAACAAAAATAGTCCACCTTGGAGCCTTGTTGGACTGGAGGCGCAGCCAGTGGCCACCCATGGCCCTCCAGAATTACAACTACTGATGCCAATAACAAAATCCCCCCAACAAACACAGAATACAACCTCATTCATATTTGCTAATATACAGGGCCTTAAGCCATCCACCAACAACAAAATACCTATTATCAGTGGACTTCTAGAGGAGTCTAATGCAATGTTTGCAGCCTTCACAGAGACTCACACAAAAGATCACTTTGACAGTGAAATATGGATAAGTGGTTACAACCTTTTTAGATGCGACAGAAAGAACAGGCAACAGGGGGAAGGGGGTTGGCCTGTATGTCAACGAGTCCCTCATCTGCACGGAGTTGCTTAACACCACAAATGAGGTAGTTGAAGTTCTATCAATAAAGATCGAGAACCAAAACCTGGTCATTGTGGTTGTATATAAGCCACCAGATGCAACCTCACAACAGTTCAAGGAACAGCTACTGAAAATTGATTACTGTTTGGAAAACCTTCCAGCTCCATCCCCAAACATCTTACTGCTTGGTGATTTCAACCTAAAGCATACAAAATGGAAGAATGAAGCAAATAATGTTATAGCTGAAACAATCCCCGGAGGTAGCGCAGATGAAAGGTCACACACACACACATGAGCTACTAAGTCTCTACGAAAAACACACTTTAAGCCAGCAGATAGTAGAGCCAACAAGACTAGAAAACACACTTGACCTTATCTTCACAAATAATGAGGACCTGGTAAGAGACATAAGAATATCAAAAACAACAAATTCCGATCACAACCTAATCGAAGTCCAGACGTACATGCATAGGGGTCCTGATCAGCAGAATGCATGTACCTGTGAAGGTGTCTTCACAAAATACAACTTCAACAACAAGAACATCAACTGCGACCAGGTAAACCATGTCCTAAATGAAACATGTTGGGAAGATGTCTTAAATGACATGGATCCAAACCAATGCCTTGAAAGGATCAACTTCCTGGCAGCCGAAGCATGTTCTAGGCATATTCCCCTAAGAAAGAAGAAGAGCAGGAGTAAACTGGAGAGAGAAAGACGCTCCCTCTACAGAAGACGACGAAGAGTCACTGAGCTTCTCAGGAGTGCTAAAATATCTGATACACGAAAGGAGGCGCTGACCAGGGAAGTTGAAACTATCGAACTTAAGTTAAATGACTCTTACGGGAACCAGGAGAGACAGGAGGAGCTTAAAGCTATTAATGAAATTGAAAGAAATTCAAAATATTTCTTTTCATATGCCAAAAACAAGGCACATACCACATCTAGTATCGGGCCCTTACTCAGACAGGGTGGGACTTACACAGATGAGAACAAGGAAATGAGTGAAATACTGAAATCCCAGTACGACTCTGTGTTTAGTGAACCACTAATCGGTCTGAGGATCGACGACTCAAATGATTTCTTCATGAATGAGCCTCAAAACTCCATAAATGTATGCCAGATTTCCGGCATTACCCTAACTCCGATAGATTTCGAAAAGTCATTGACAACATGCCCATGCACTCAGCCCCGGGTCCAGACTCGTGGAACACTGTTTTCATTAAGAACTGCAAGAAACCCCTCTCGCGTGCCCTAAGTACACAATGGAGGAGGAGCTTGGACATGGGTGAAATTCCACAGTCACTTACAACAACGGATATAGCCCCACTCCATAAAGGTGGCAGCAAAGCATTAGCTAAGAACTATAGACCAATAGCTCTGACGTCCCACATAAAAATCTTTGAAAGAGTGCTAAGAAGCAGGATTGCAAATCACCTGGATTCCCAAAATCTGCACAATCCAGGGCAACATGGGTTCAGGGCAGGTCGCTCCTGCCTCTCACAACTACTGGATCACTATGATATGGCCTTGGATGCACTGGAAGAAAATCAGAAGGCAGATGTAATATACACAGACTTTGCAAAAGCATTTGACAGATGCGATCATGGTGTAATAGCCCATAAAATGCGTGCTAAAGGAATAACTGGGAAAGTGGGGAGATGGATCTTCAACTTCCTAACAAATCGAACACAAAGAGTAGTGGTCAACAGAGTTAAATCGGAGGCTGCCATAGTGAAGAGCTCTGTTCCACAAGGCACAGTACTCGCCCCCATCTTATTTCTTATCCTCATATCAGACATAGACAGAGATATCACAGCACCGTATCATCCTTTGCGGATGATACTAGGCTCTGCATGAGGCTGTCATCTGCTGAGGACGCGGTTAACCTCCAAGAAGATATAAACAAAGTTTTCCAGTTGGCAACGGTAAACAATATGAAGTTCAGTGAGGACAAATTCCAACTACTCCGTTATGGAAAACTGGAGGAGATAATAACTAGAACAGAGTATACTACAGACTCGGACCATACAATAGAGCGGAAAATTAATGTAAGGGACCTGGGAGTAGTAATGTCTGAGGATCTCACTTTCAAGGATCACAACAGTGCCACGATCGCACGTGCAAAGAAAATGATAGGATGGATAATGAGAACGTTCAAAACGAGAGATGCCAAGCCAATGATGATCCTTTTCAAATCACTTGTTCTCTCTAGGCTAGAATACTGCTGTACATTAACATCTCCATTCAAAGCAGGTGAAATCGCAGATCTAGAGAGTGTACAGAGATCCCTTACTGCACGTTTCAGTTAAGTTCTGTCAGGCACCTTAACTACTGGGAACGCTTGGAAGCACTTGACTTTTACTCGTTGGAACGCAGGAGGGAGAGATATATCATAATCTACTCTTGGAAAATCTTGGAAGGAATGGTTCTAAATCTGCACACAGAAATCACTCCCTACGAAAGTAAAATACTGGGCAGGCGATGCAAAATGCCCCCAATAAAAAGTGTCCGGGGCCCAAGACTGTTCAACAGCCTCCCATCAAGCATTAGGGGAATTGCCAATAAACCCCTGGCTGCCTTCAAGAGAGAGCTGGACAGATACCTAAAGTCAGTGCCGGATCAGCTGGGCTGTGGCTCATACGTTGGACTGCGTGCGGCCAGCAGTAACAGCCTAGTTGATCAGGCCCTGATCCATCGGGAGGCCTGGTCATGGACCGGGCCGCGGGGGCGTTGATCCCCGGAATAACCTCCAGGTAACCAGGTAAGCCTCTTATACTTGCGATGCTACCCAAAGTAAAATAATGAACATAAGCGACACCTTTGAGCTGAGATTTGGCTAATTAGAATTTGCTGCTCAATGGTTTTTATTCTTATTTTCTGTATTTTGACGTTCCATAAACATTAAATTTAATGTAATTTCCAGAGAGTTTCCTAATTTTAAGTAACGACAAATGGGGGGGAATAGTATTTTTTTTTTTTAATTTTATAGCATCTTGTAACTTTTACTCAATACGAAATGAATTTTTCAACCAATTTAGTTTTTAATATTAAATTTATTAGTATTATTAAATTCATGGGAAGCGCTTAGTTCACAGGAGTCATAGAGCGTCTGCAAAATGTTAGGCAGCCAGGTTTGATTCATGGAAGAGAAGAATAGCACAATTTTCTTGGAATAAGAGCTCTACATCTGAATGTCAATAAATTTCGTATACTGTGTGTGTTACATCACTATTTCATATGAGTTTCCCCTACCATACTAACGAGGTTCATAAGGTTCCTATAGGTACTTTTTCTCCAGCTCTTGACGCTGGAGAAGGGCTCTAGATCCGAGATGCTGGAGCTATCTTTTTATTGTGCATGGAATCTGATTACCTCCAATTCCCCAGACGCTGTATGACCCTTAGAGATTTAAAGCTTCTCCGTGGAAATAAATGCACAGTACCATGACTGGCACAATACACAGCCCAAACACAGAATTAATCTTTATGACGAGGTTTCAGTCCGACACGGACCATTAACTAGACACACAGAAGCGGGAAGGTAAGGGAACCAGAATATATCAGAGAGGGAGCGTGGACGGGAGTAGAACGATGGGTAGTAGTAAAATGATAGTGGTGGTAGTGGAAGTAGTAGTGGAAATAGTAATTATCCATCACTATATTATCTAAGGAAACCTTTGGAGTTTACCCTAAAAAACTCTTTTTGATATTTGGTACCTGGAAGCTGGCTACTGGACTGTGGTGGGAGGCATACTGGGAGTTCGCTGGCAAACTATAAGGGTGGTAGTTGGTAAACTAGGGGGGGTTGTATTTGGCAAACGAAAAGACGGGGGGGGGGGTAGTTGGCAAGCTAGGCTACGGTGGTAGCTGGCAAACTAGGCAGGGGTAGTAGTTGGCAAACTAGGCAGGGGTAGTAGTTGGCAAACTAGGCAGGGGTAGTAGTTGGCAAACTAGGCTGAGGTGGTAGCTGGCAAACTAAGCAGAGGTAGTTGGCAAACTTGGCAGGAGTAGTAGTTAGCAAACTAGGCAGGGGTAGTAGCTGGCAAACTAAGGAGGTGGTAGTTGGTAAACTAAGAGGGTGGTAACTTGCAAACTAAGAAAGCATCAGTTGGCAAACTAAGGGGGTAGTAGCTTGCAAACTAAGGGGATGGTAGTTAAGAAACTAAGGGAGTGGTTGTTCACAAACTAAGGGGGTGGTAGATGGCAAACTAAGGGGTATGGTAGAAGTTGGCAAACTAGGGGAGAGGAGTGTGTTTGCATACCTTAGAGCTGTACCAGGAAATGAGGCGAGATAAAATAAAGCTCTTGGCCCGTTTATTCAATGGTATCAACAAACTTTTTTACATGTAGAGAACGTAGTCGAGCATTTAACACGAAAATGCAATTAAGATTGGTATCATAACAATAACTAAAACAATTTTGGATCCAATTAAGTTGATAATATTACAATATAGAACACTGAAATACGATGAAATGAAAACGTAATAATAACTTTTTTTTTTTAGCTTTGGTCTGCCTCGGAAAGTCTAACTTTGACTTAATATCTAACATAAATGTTTGTAAATACAGACTATTGTCAAGTTTAATTCGACTATGATTATTAGCACCGCTGTACAATAGCATACAATAGTAAACTCTCATTGCAGTATGGTTTAATATCATGTTAGTATTGTTAAGTATTAATGATGAATGGTTTAATAACTTATCAATATTGTTTAGTATAAGTATACTTAGCTTCACTATCACACCTTAGTGCTTTTGTGGTATGGTTTAATACTAGCATGTTTATGGTGCTAGACGACTTTATTATGGTGATGGTTAACTTTATTATGGTGATGGTTAACGTTATTATGGTGATGGTTAACTTTATTATGGTGATGGTTAACTTTATTATGGTGATGGTTAACTTTATTGTGGTGCCTGACGACTTTATTGTGCGTTGGATAAATTTGTGGTGCTGGATATCTTTATTGAGGTGTTGGATATGTTTATTGTGGTGCTGAACGGTTTTACTGCGGTGCTGGACAACTTTATTGTGCTGCTGTACAACTTTCTTGTGTTGCTGGACAAATTTATTGTGTTGCTAGACAACTTTATTGTGTTGCTGCACAACTTTGTGTTGCTGGACATAAGTAAAAGAAGTATGTTATAATTGACTAAAATTCATGTGACCAAAAATATTTAATAAAAAGGGTTAAAATATAAGTGACAGAAATATACTGAAAAACACAATTATCATATAAAAAAAAGACCAAAGTATAATTTAACAAGTATAATACTGAGAGAGAAATGTGTTAAAAAACCAGCATGATATAAATACACCAGTATAGTAAAAGAATGATACTGAAAGGAACGAATCTGATATAGAAAAACAAGCATGATATAAAAAAAACATCAGGTTATATAAGGGCAGAAAGTATGATGCAAAAGATGGAAGTATGATTGAGTAAAGACACAAGAAGGCTGATCATACCTGTGATTATTTTTCAAGTGAGTTCACTCTCAGACTGAGCTCATGACGTGAGTTTGCTTAGAGCGCAACTTTGACCCCCAAAAAAAAAAGTTCGTTCAGCATGACTCACGAAATCGTAATAACACGATTGCGAACCACGGAACGGGTGGGACTTGAACCTGTGGTAAAGGAGTCATAAGAACATGAGCACTGCACCTGGCCCATTCTAAGCAAGTCCTAGTCACACCCATACGGGGAGTCTTTAGACTCACTTGCCATGGCTTCAAATCGCACCCGTTCCCTGGTTTGCTAAGGATCCTGGTATCTTTTGTCCACATTTTACAATATTCAAATCGGTTTTTTTTAATCTTTGACCAGCGAATTGGAGTTTTTAATCATCTTTGACCACCAAAGCAGTGTTTTGCTATCACAGTTAACCCTGGACTAACAAAGTGATGGTTGCTAACTCCCCTTTACTCCCAAAAGAAATGGTTTCTAACTACCTTTGATTCCAAAAGTTGTGATTACTAACTACCTTGGACCCAAAAAGTAATATTACTAATTATCTTTGATCCTCCCAAATTTCTAATTACATTTGACTCCCCTCAAATGTTGTTGCTAATTATTTTTAACCCCCGAAACTGTTGTTACTAATTAACATTGACCCCCCAAATTGTTACTAATTATCTTTGATCCCAAACATATTCTTACTAATTACTTTTGAACCCCTCCCCCCCAAAAAATCTTAATTATCTTTTACCCTTCAAAACTGCTACCAACGACATTTGACTCCAAAACTATTGTTACTAATTACCTTTGATCCCCAAAACTATTGTTACTAATTACCATTGACCCCCAAACTGCTGTTACTAATTACCTTTGACCCCAAATCTTTAATTACTAATAACTTGTGACCCTCTAAACTGCTGTTACTAATTACCTTTGCCTCCCAAAACTATTGTTACTAATTACCTTTGTACCTTTGACCCCCTAAACTGTTGTTACTAATTTCTTTTGACCCCCCACAGTTCCTTTCCTTCAAATGTTTACGTCCCACACATTACTTCCCACAAACAGACTATCTAACCACATCCGCCTTTCATAACTTGTGGCATAAATTCACTTCATAACATTTCAGTGTTTGCACGTTGCAAAGCAGCATGTTGCAATATATTAAACTTGCATATTGCAAGCAACCACATTTATTTGATATATTATTAGCGTCAGTTTATGACCAGAAGCATATTTTTATTTGCGTTTTTATATAGTTGTAAAGCTCGTTGACGGGATGTAAGGAGGACTGGTTGAAATGGCACTGATAGCGAATTAAATGGCCTTGATAGCTAAGTAAATGGCCTTGATAATTAAATGTCATTGATAGCAAATTTAAGTACTTTGATAGCTAATTAAATTGCGTTGATGGCTAATTAAATGGTTTACTGATAGCTAATTAAATGGCTTTGAAAGCTAATTAAATGGCTTTTATAGCTAATTAAATGTCATTGATAGTTAAATAATTGGAAATGATAGCTAATTGGAACTGATAGCTAATTGGAATTGATAGCTAATTAACATTGATAGCTAATTAAATGGAACTGATAGCGAATTAAATGACATTGAAATCTAACTGAATGGCAGTGATGCCGAATTAAATATCAGTGACAGCTAATTAAATGACATTGATGGCAAATTAAATGACATGGGGAGCTAATTGAATGAGACTGATAGCTAATTAAATAAAGAAAAAATGGAATACCTAATTAAATGGCATTGATAACTAATTGTCATTAATAGCTAATTAAATGGAACTGAATGATAATTAAATGGCAAGTGATAGCAATTTAAACAATATTGATAATTTGATAGCGAATTACAATGAACAACAATATTTAACGAATGTATAATTATCTAGTGCCTCGTTCCTCTCCCACAAGACTTTACTTTCAAGAGAGAAAATGTAGCAAGTTTAGCAGTTTTGCCGTTCACAGCTCTGAACAGTGAAAATTGAGTGAACAATAGCACTTCAAGCAACAATATCTAAGTTAAAGGCGAACTTTCCGGCCCGACGGATGACAGTTTTACTCTTATCCATCGGGAGTCAAGAGAAGAATGAAAATTCAGTAGCTTTTGTTTTTTCGCAATTTATCTTTCAACGCTTTTCCATCGGAGGTCAAGAAAAGGATGATAATTCAGTAACCTCTTTTTTTTGGCGATTTGTCTTCAACCCTTTTCCATCGGAGGTGAGGAAAGGATGATTATTCAGAAACATTTTTTTTTGGTGGTGGGGGGGGGGGTTGGGAAGGGTGATTCATCGCTTTTCCATTGGAGTCAGAAATGGATGATAATTCAGTAATCATTTTTTGGTCAATTTGTCAGAGTAATCAACTTTTAAAGTTGGCTAAAAGGCGAAATTTAAAGGCGAAATGTCCACAGCATGAGGTCCGGAGACACAATATGCAGACTAAGCTTTAACTTGAACTGGCTAGAGCTTTATAAAGCTCTAACAAGAGCCAAACGTTGCCCCAATGAAAGCTTGTACTGAATAGTATGTTCCATATTTTCGTATATTCAGGAAATGTTGCGATAGAAATTTTGAGGTAATTAAAATTCCGGGAGATATGTTGTGTAGCTTGAGCTCACAGGTTGATAAACAAGTGTGATGAATGGTTTTGAAAACCGACAAGTTGAAGAATTGAGACACTTATGCAACACATGGGAATCTTTATTGAAGAAACGTTTCGCCACACAGTGGCTTCATCAGTCCAATACAAAGTAAAAAATGGGTAAGGAGAGTAGAAGTATGAGGTAATCAGTCCCTCAACCTGGATTCGATGTGTTCAGTCCATCACTCTTGTAGTAAGTGCAGCATAGGGCCAGAGAGGTGGCTTATATACTGCGGTGAGATGAGTTGAAGCAGGAGGAGGCGGGATCTTAGTGGGACGTGCCACTAGAGTAAGTAGGTCGTCGTCCAAAGGTTGGGCAAGCGTTGAAGTCTTTGTACCAAGATTCCATGATGTTGCAGTGTCTGACAGATGTGATGAATGGTTTTGAAAACCGACAAGTTGAAGAATTGAGACACTTATGCAACACATGGGAATCTTTATTGAAGAAACGTTTCGCCACACAGTGGCTTCATCAGTCCAATACAAAGTAAAAAATGGGTAAGGAGAGTAGAAGTATGAGGTAATCAGTCCCTCAACCTGGATTCGATGTGTTCAGTCCATCACTCTTGTAGTAAGTGCAGCATAGGGCCAGAGAGGTGGCTTATATACTTATATCACATCTGTCAGACACTGCAACATCATGGAATCTTGGTACAAAGACTTCAACGCTTGCCCAACCTTTGGACGACGACCTACTTACTCTAGTGGCACGTCCCACTAAGATCCCGCCTCCTCCTGCTTCAACTCATCTCACCGCAGTATATAAGCCACCTCTCTGGCCCTATGCTGCACTTACTACAAGAGTGATGGACTGAACACATCGAATCCAGGTTGAGGGACTGATTACCTCATACTTCTACTCTCCTTACCCATTTTTTACTTTGTATTGGACTGATGAAGCCACTGTGTGGCGAAACGTTTCTACAATAAAGATTCCCATGTGTTGCATAAGTGTCTCAATTGATAAACAAGTGAGCTGTGTGGCAACGAGGACGAGGGGCTCTGGTGGCCTGGTGGTTAACGCTCTCGCTTCACACGGTGAGGGCCTTGGTTCGATTCCCAGCCAGAGTAGAAACATTGGACGTGTTTCTTTCCACCTGTTGTCTATGTTCCCCATCAGTAAAATGGGTACCTGGGTGTTAGTCGACTGGTGTGGGTCGCATCCTGGGACACTGACCTAAGGAGGCCTGGTCACAGACCGGGCCGCGGGGGCGTTGACCCCCGGAACTCTCTCCAGATGAACTCCAGATAAACTCCAGGGTGGGAAAAGCAGCCAGGTAAAGGGGAGATTAAAGGCAGGGGTGATTAGAGCAGCAAGGGGCAAGTGGTGGGGAGGGTGGCAGTAGCAGGGAGGGGGAACAGCAGCATGGAAGCAACAGCAGGGGGCGGGGAAGAGAAGCTACAATTAAAGGGAAGGGCAGGAGAACAGCAACAACAGTTGGGGGACAGAAGCAGCATCATGAAGAACAGCAGTAAGTGGGTGGAAAACAGGAAAAAGTAGGATAGGGCGAGAAGAACAGCAGATAGAGACGACAACAGATAAAGGGGTAAGGAGCAGTGGTTAGGAGAGTGAGAGCCTGGGAAAGAGTTGTAGTAGAGAGGAGAGGGGATTAGAAGAACGGCAGCGGTGTTAGTGTCCTCACCCTTCAAGGACACACAGGACACAGCAGTGCCTTCTGTGTAACTTTCCTATCAAAGCCCCGAAGCTCCGCGGTAATGCATTGCAACTGTAATCTCGAGACCACGGTTAGAGCCCCCCTCCCACGTTTGTTCAAGGACCCTTGATGCTGAGACTGACTGCGGGTTCTAACCCCGCCCGTGGTATGGTTTGTTTGCAATCGTATCATTACGATTTCGCGAGTCAATAGCCTCTTAATCTGAGCAACTGGATAAAGCCTGACTACTGCTCTATTTCCCAGGCACAGTCTGTATGACCCCTACGAGCTTAGCGCCTCCTCCTTAAAATAACAAACAGCTACGACGTGTATATCATTCAGGCATAAGGGGAATTATCACTAGGCCCCTGGCTGCCTTCCAGAGGGAGGTGGACAGATACCTAAAATACCCGATAAGCCTGGCTGTAGTTCCTACATTGGAGTACGTGTGGCCAGTAGTATCAGCCTGGTTGATCAAATCTTGATGTACTGGGAGGCCTAGTCAAGGACTAAGCAGCGGGGGTGTTGACTCTCGGAAAACCCTTCAGGTAGACTGGAAGAATTAAGTCGTCAGATTGAATAAATTCTAATTTCAGTAACCAACTTTTTAGAAATTACAGTGGGCGAGATCCAGTGGTTGGTTGTATCTGTATGATGCAATTCACCACATTAACTTTCACTGGCATAACATACACGCAACCAGGGTGAGCAGGTGGTCAGCCTGGCTGGTGGGTTGTGATCTGACGAAGGGGCTGTCAGTGAAGGGACCCGCCTGAAGAACTGGAAAGCTGGAATTCAACGCATCACCATCAGCCCTAATCTGTGGGGGCAGATGGTGAGATATAAGGCGTCTTTAACTCTAAAATTCCTCTGTAGAAGTTTCATGTTGGGTAATGGGGACTGAAGGAAGATGAAATCCCATGTCTGTCTTCCTCCGCTTATTGAGGCAGATAGGGCGGTTCAGGCTCTTGGGTGTATTAATTTTCGTTTCCATAGACACTTTTTTTTCTCAAATTTACAGTGAACTTAAGAACTACAACTTGTAAAAGGTATTTTTGTCATATTTTAACATTATAAGTAAAATCATTTTTATTCAGTAAAGGGGGAGAGAGAGAAAAGGGGGAGCGGGGCGAAATTGCGTAGATGGAGGGAAACAGAGTGAGGATGATGGAGGGAGATAGAGAAGCAGCGAGAGGGGGAAGGAAGATGTGGGCGAATGGAGTAAGACAACAAATAAGGGAGGAAGGAGGGACACTATATGGGGGAGGAGAGGAGAGGTGGGGTGAGAGAGGAATGGTACGATAATGCTAGCAGGAAACACCATCATCACTTGACCGCGCAATTTTCCTTTTGGCTTTCAACTGAAAGTAGAAATAAATAAGGAATGTAATGATGAGAGTGAAGAACAGTAGAGTGGGAGAGTAAATAAAAGAGAGAACAGAGGTAAAGGGGGGAGAAAATGGGAAGGATGGTGGCGAGAGTAAGGGATAAGGAAGACAACGTAAACAGTATCAGAAAGACAGGCACATTCATCAGGTGTAGACGTGTGAATGGTTCATTGCCTTTGTAACTTGTTCAGCTATCAGAACATTGGGGTCATAGTCCCTGGCTTGTGAACCAGGCTGCCCAGCTTATGTGGCGTTTGAGTGTCCGTCTCAGTAGCAATATCGAATCAGGCTGACTGCGATCTCTCTTATATATATATATATATATATATATATATATATATATATATATATATATATATATATATATATATGCATAAGATCACAGTAAACAGGTGATTTTAAAATATGAAAAAACAACCACTGTGAAAGAGTAGTGAAATTCCAAGCGCTTTCGTGACTACTCACATTGTCAAGGAACTATGAAAGTAAAACATCAAAGGAAGGCAATTAAAGGGCTTTGACCACACCTCACAGTCAACCCCTACAACAAAGAAACACCTGAATGTAGATATACACCATTTCCTTGGCAAAATAAATAGCTTAGCCCATTCTACAAACTTTACTGTTGAGTTTGAGGAAAATAGCTCATTGCCTTTTCTAGATGTTTTAATTATTAAGAGTAATAATGAATTCAAATTTAAAATTTACAGAAAACCTACAAATAACTGTTCCTATGTACACTATTATTCTTCCCATCAAGATAAAGTTAAACTGTCTGTTTTCTCATCAATGTTTTTGAGAGCTTTACGTATTTGTAGTCCAGAGTTCATATTGAAGAAATATCAAAAATTTATGAAATAGCTAATGATCTGAAATACCCGAGAAATGTAATTGATAAATCATTTAAAATTGCTAGAAATACTTTTTACAACCCAAAAAGGGACAGCCAACCTTATTCAACTAAAAATATGTTCTCCCTTACCATAAAAACTTGGTTGATATGCCTTCTCTTCTTAAGACTTTTAATATCAAAGTTGTATTTAAAAATCTTGATACAGTAAAAAAACTTTTGATAAAGAATTCCCCCCAAAATGCTGACGGATTTGTCTATAAGATTCATTGTAAAATTTGCGATAAAGTTTATTACGGTCAAATTGGTAAAAGTCTCGAACTTAGATTAAAACAGCATAAATATAGCATTAGAACTGGACAAGATTCCAATGTTCTATTTATTCACGTGAGAGATTTTAACCATCCAATTGATTTTCAAAAACTTGAGGAAGTTGTATCAAGCAAGTCCATGGTCGACAGGAATATAATTGAATCTTGTTTCATAAAAAGCAGTTTTGACAATAATATGAATATTTCCTTTGGTTTATATAAATTAGATTCATTTATAATTAATAAAATTTGGTTAGAGTTTAATAATACATTGGACAAATAATAAACCTTATTTATTGGGTAGAATAATTTGTTAGTGGTATGTCGTGAGGACCTGTCTAGTTGGACCAGCGGACCTACTGCAGTGTTCCTTTTTTCTTAGGAGTCCGGTATTGTCGCGCGTCAGGTGTTTCTTTGTTGTGGGAGTTGACTGTGAGGTGTGGCCTAAGCCCTTTAATTGCCTTCCTTTGATGTCTTACTTTCATAGTTCCTTGACAATGTGAGTAGTCAGGAAAGCGCTTGGAATTTCACTACTCTTTCACAGTGGTTGTTTTGCATATATATATATGTATATATATATATATATATATATATATATATATATATATATATATATATATATATATATTTAACAAGTCGGCCGTCTCCCACCGAGGCAGGGTGACCCAAAAAAGAAAGAAAATCCCCAAAAAGAAAATACTTTCTTTCAACACTTTCACCTCACACATAATCACTGTCTTTGCAGAGGTGCTCAGATACGACACTTGAGAAGTCCTTCCAAACTCTCAATATCCCAAACCCCTCCTTTAAAGTGCAGGCATTGTACTTACACATTTCCAGGACTCAAGTTCGGCTAAATCTATAATAATCGGTTTCTCTGAATCCCTTCACTGATTACCCTGCTCACACTCCATCAGCTCAAGTCCCAAAAACCATTCGTCTCCATTTACTCCTAACACGCTCACACACGCTTGCAGGAAGTCCAAGCCCCTCTCCCAGAAAGCCTCCTTTACCGCGGGGGCGTTGACCCCTGAAACCCCCTTCAGGTATACTAATATATATATATATATATATATATATATATATATATATATATATATATATATATATATATATTTATATTTATATATATATTTATATATATATTTATATATATTCTAAGGTTTCTTTCCTGTATTTCCCTGGTTAGTGTATTAAATATTTGTATTTTTTTCTGTGTGCACACAGAACCTCGGCCTCCGAGCACAGTGACCAAGACTAAGGTATTCATCGCCAACAACACAGCTTCAACTAAGGACGGTGAGTACCACTTTCATGATCTTTTTAGTTATCGTAGTTCAAAAAGAGAGAAATATGAGTGGAAATCTGAATTTGTCTTCACCGAGGACTTTCTTGCTTGTATACGATATAATTAAAAACTCAATGGTCATAATAAACCTAATTTCTAATAGGTTTGAGCGGTAAGCCAGCAGAAGGCCTTGTTCTGATGACCAAAACCTCCAGTTGCTAGTTATCATATGACTAAGACCCGCGTCACGAAACACGTGTTCTGTTTCCTGACAAACCTTGCCTAACCTATAGAATATCAGCTTCACTTAACTAATTTGGTGTGTGGGTGTTGAGATCCAGCTCTCGGTCCCACCTCTGTTATTTTCTGACAGGAAAGCATCTAAAATTTTCCATTCACATTACTTAGTTTGCAATTTGTTATTTACTGACTGACAGGTTCTAAATTTTTTATTTCGTATATGAATCTATTTCTATTATGTGAATGTGAGACGAAAATTTGATTACAAAAAACAGTTATTATATTGATAATCGTTCAACCCTTACATTAACATATCAACACAAATTTATGATAAGTAGTGTAATCAGATACAATATCTAAGGCTAATGTGCTAGTAAAAATTTTAGAGAGAAAGATACTGTGTATCTAATTTATTTTTGCTTTTAGCCAAAGAGGCTATCATAAAGTATGGATTATTAAGGATTATCTGGATAATTTTTTTTCCGAAAAAAAAAAAATTATTCTTAACCAAAATAGCGAAGACAAAAGAAGATTGTTGTAAGTACTTATTACGAAGACAGTGATCAGATGCATGTCAATATTAGTATCGTAAGATGCTGATGGAAACGATGATATAAGTATCAAAAGTGGTTGATGGTAAACAAAGAGGGATATGAGGTGGTGATGGTAAACAGAGAGGGATATGAGGTGGTGATGGTAAACAGAGAGGGATATGAGGTGGTGGTGATGGT